>NC_042528.1:4115830-4419458 GCF_900963305.1 Echeneis naucrates | reverse complement strand
AGGATATGTTCAAGGGTACACAGTCTAGACACAGCTGAGAGACATCATTCAGAGTCAAAAAGCTGTCTGTCCATAATTCAACATGCTTTATAATGTTTGATTTCATTTTCGGTGGGTTCAAGGTGTGACATTTAGAAACCAAACAAATGCAAATACTGTCTTAATGAGGGCGGTTTTCGGAGGACACATTTCCAAATGTATAATTTTATTGTCATCTATAGCTGATTGATCGATCATTTCATGTGTTATAGAGAAGGTTGAATAATAATAAATAATAAAATCGACTCCCGGGCCGGCCATGTTTTCGGATTGGAACTAAAGTTTGTAAAAGACTCCGTACAAACACAACAAAGCTTTACCTTAATCCAAATTGTTGATGCTACTTCACACTCAGGTATGATTACAACACGTGCAGCTCACATTATCTTCTTGCTGCTCGGAGTTTGCAGCCATCAAGCGTGCCTTGGGTAGATCTCTGCGGCCTCGCGCACACCCACTTGGTGTGCTCCCTTAATCAGAGTAAAATGTCTCCTTTCTTTATTATTTCAAGACACGCGCCGAGCCAATTAGCTAATCATTATGGCAAGGCAGGTGGTGCACTAATACAAGATAATAACACACCTTGGGCATTCAGAGCCACCGTACTGCTCAGGGCTTTTCAGCAACGTTGCACAGTTTTACGCAAGCCTAATTGGGTAGTGGAACATGAGGAAGGGGACTGGAGGGGCGGGGGGGGGCTGTAAATGATCATGCACAGAACGAACTGTTAGCTGTGACTTTTATACCTACTTTTTTATTGAGGCAATGAGAAGGACATGGGCATTATTAAAAAGGACCTTTTTTTTGTTTTTAGAAGTGGGAGCAAACCTGGAATAATACAGCAGTTTCTTTTCTTTTTTTTTCCCCCTCTCTATGGAATATTAAAATCCCTCAAGGGCACATATTCTTTGGATGTACTGTGAAATGAGGAGATTGAAGGGGAGGTTTGATCATAATGTTGGATCTTCCCAACTCCCTCTCTCCCCCCCTCCTCCCCAGTTTGTTTCTGGAGATTGGAACAAACAACTCAACGGTGAACAGATTGTGTCAATCTCTGATCACGTACCTCACATATATCTCCCATTTGATCTCAAATGGCATGTGACAAAAAATAATAGACGCATCCTGCGGGGTTGCTTTTGATGTGGGACTCGCGTCATTATAATGAACCTGTTTGCGTGGATAAGAATCAGAAAAAGAAAGTGAGAAATCTACAAGTTGAAAAACAAGATTATAATTTTCATTTATAATATACATAAACAATATAAGCTCAAATAGCTCCCTTTCCTGTCTCTACCACAATGTGCTGGCTGCATATGTTTTTTTTTTTTTTTTCCTGTGTCCTATTTCCTGACTGTCAGTACATAAATACATCTCATAAATGCATAATGAGGAAAGAACGAATGTTGTGTCACACAGCCAATGAAATGCAATCCAGATTTAGTGCTGTGATTTTGGCTATACTGGACATTTTCCTTCAGCATTTCTAAATTAAAAGTACAATTTGCACTAGACACGTAACTCTTGACGCAGTTTGCAGGTCGCAACTTCAAGTTTTAGGGTGAATCTGACTGCATTTCTTTGTTCTGTGCTTTTTATTTCTTCCTATTGGCAGATCTTGAAATCCTGTCATGACGATCAACACAAGGTGACATGTGAGACATCGCTATCAAAACACAGGTCCTGCATGCCCATCTCAAAATAACGTTTGACAAGTGAGGGATCCGGGGGCAAGCAGTCGCTTGCTGTCAGGGAGTGCCCGTTGTCTCGGCGCTTTACAATGAAAGCAAACTGACAGTCAAGATTGTCAAAAGCAGTTTGCCTCCATTACGGACTGCCCCCCTTGCCCAAATCACACATCTTGATATTCATGGAAACAACATTTAACACACCCTCTCGTGGAGCCGGCGTCGTCTTTCTTTCATTATGTTAGCACCTCCGAAGGGCAGGATGCTGTGTTTCTGCCCCTGCCTTTGACTGACACGGATGTTATGAGCAATGATAGCTGCCAGGGGCTCCGAGCGAGCATCTAAATGAACTGACACTGGCAGTGTGAAGACACCTTGCAGCAAATCTACTGACAACATTATTATACTAAGGACTTTATATAAGATGATGAGGCCTGGAGAATCAATGTGATTGATGCACGGCATTCCGCACATAATTCCTCACGTTTTGTTTTGTTTCGCTTTTTTTATTATTTAAGACAAGTTGCTCTAAGAGCTCGTTGTGACTGCTGCCACTTGGAGAGGTTGCTTTTGGCAAATTATACGTTTTCACTTTTTGCCATACACAGAGGAAATTAGAGCCGAACAGGAAGTGAGACGTGGTCCAACATCCTGCCCAAAACCAGTTGTAGTCGTTTAAGGGAAATGTCAGTTGTGTGCAGCCGAAGCCAGCAGCGTAGGCAGCATGGCAGTCGGACAAAAAGCTCACTGTACACTACCTGCTCTGCACCAAACGCCAGATATAGACATGATTAGCAGCTCGCTGGCAAACATAGCAGATCATTTCACAGAAACAGAGCTAAAAGAAGAGGGAATATCTGACTTAGATGCACCAAGTAGGCCAGAAAAACGACTCCAAATAAATAAATATTCATCTTTAACTGCTGCGTGTCTAAATAGGCACCTGTTTCCTATCAAGTTTGCTACATCAGCTTAAAAGGTGATGACATCACTGTAATGAATCAGGTAGGAATTTAATGTTTTTGCCTCCTTGTCTTCCGTCTTTTTGTAGCTTTGCTGATGGAGTTTCCTCCTTACGTTTGATTTATTTTTATTTATTTATTTATTTTTTCAGTTTTGTATTCATTACATTGTTGATGACTTGTGTCAGGTGCAAAATAAATTCATATGAATCAGTAAGTCGATGGAAGCAGACAGCAAACAGATGCACATACTAACTGAGAGGAAGGTGATGCACACAACCGGATCTGTCTTTATCTGGAGCGGGGGTCTCGTGTTTGAGTAATGCAATAATAATGACACAATATTTCATGTTCATGTCAATCTAAGAAGTTAAGATTTTTAATTAATGCTAAAAATCATTTTCTGTAACCGTTTTCCCCGTGCAAGTCAAACATCTGTGTACAATGAAGCTGTGCCACACAACAGTGCTCACGTTTTGCCTGCCATATGTCCTGGCCAACTGTTGCTCAGCGTAAAGTCTACAGTCAGAGGTAATGAGACGTGCAGGTTTTTTTTTTGTTTTGTTTTTCAAAATTAATAGGGGAAAAAATTTAAATAAAAAGAGCAAAGCTGGACCCCACAATAGGTGCCCTCATTGTTTTGTCGTTATCCTGTTGTCATTCTGACACTTTATGTATATATATATTCAGATTTTAAAGGTAGGGTGAAGAAATGAAAAGAAGAAATGGGGGAATATATGCTTTATGGTTTATTAGGCGAGTGCGCATCCGCAGGCTGCTTGCTCAGGGATCTCATTGCCCCCCGAGCTATATCCCTTCCCCACGGCTGCTCACCGGGAGATGTTGGAGGAAGGAAGAGGAGGTGGCTGTGTGTAAGCCGTACAGGACAGTGGATAGCGGAAGGGGGAGGGAGCTTGGGAGTGGGAAGAGGAAGAAGAACGAAGCAGCTAATACTTGAGATGAGTCTCTGTTTAATGGAAAAATCTTGACGCACACGTGTAGTAATGAGTTTACTTATTAGCAAATCACGGCCGCGGTCTCCTCCAATGCCCGAGACCGTGCCGCAAAATCCATCAGCCCACTCAGTAATTTAAAAGTGAGAACAAAGAAATGCTCAAGTCTTTCAGGTTTGTCAATTAAGCGGCGGCCAAGAATAGTTTTTCCAACACACACTTTAATGAGGAAAAACACCATTTGTATTTTTCCTTTTTGGCATGCACTGACACACATTTATATAGTAGTATCTCGCAATTTTTCAGATTTAATTTTGCAGGCGAAAGGCCCTAATTTGAAATATCAGTTCTGTTTCTACGTCCACTTGTATTGGCTTCAGTATGCTGGTAAATTAGACTATATTACATTAACATAAAAAAATAAATAAATAAGTCAGCGAAGCCCTTTTACTCAATCTATCTCTCTCGCCTTTCCTGTCAAGACCCCTCACCTCAGCCTCCTGCCGAACTGACCACCTGCTCCTCTCAACCATCCCAATTTGCTCCTCCATATGCTGCCAAACAGCACAAGCATATAGCTAATGTTTAACCCACTCACTTTTTTTCCCACCTCAAAAAGGCAATATTTATTTGTTTTGCTCGCATAACTAATAGAAGAGATCAGTCATGGTTTATGTTATCCAAAAAGAGGAAGAAGAAAAGAAAAAACTGGTTTCACCTCCTGTGACAGTCAGGAGTAGGTCTTATCTGCTATGACAGCTCCAATTCCTTCCTTTTTCTTGGAATCCGTGGACATAAACCTCCACTTCCAGCTCCAGAACTTGCCTGAGAATTTGAAGTTGTCTTTAGTATCAGAGTAATCCAGAGGTAGCTGTCAGTGCATCTGCTGTCACAAGAGGAATAGTTAACAGCAAAATTTTAATTTCCCATCTCCCTTATTTTATTTATTTATTTATTCTTATTATGTTTTTATTTTTATGGAGAAAGAAACGAATCCATGGCATTCTTATGTTTCGTATTTCTTCAAAATGTAAGGGGAACCTGCTAAGAAAATTTCTAGCTGTGCATGCACTGAACAGCATCCGTGACGACTGGTTGTCACATAACCAAAGCAACTGGGACTCAGCCTGAAGACTGCAAGATGGACTTGCATTATAATCAAGTAACACAATGTGGTGTATCCCTGCACAGTAAATGATATATAAACGCAGAGAAACACTCCTTGTACAGGATGTTAAGCGTGACGGGTTCAAATAAATGACAAAACCTCAACCACAGAGGAAGAAATTAGACTGTCGGCACTGAGCACCTTCTCCCTTATATGCCACGCAGACAGACGGGAGGATATAATAAGGCACAAACAAAGCTTTGAGTGCTTAAGAAGGAGTGCAGAGTAAACCTAATTCTCCCACCTTTATGAGGAGGCTAAGAGTGTGTTGATGGCTCTCTGAGATGCCTCAGCTGAGTCACATCAAGAGCAAATGGAACACAAATGGCTAAAAACAGCGCATACCAAGTAGGTACTGCGACCTGATTGGTCCCCAAATGAATTTGGACATAAAATAGGCCATGAAGAGCAAAAGAAATTCGCCTTGTGGCAAATGCCCGTCTTTGTATACACTTCATATAAAGACTAATATTACTTTGTCCTTGCAGTTATTGCTTTGTGGTGTCCTGGGTGCCTCTATGATCTTGAAAGCAAAAGCGTCCCAGGCCACAATGCGCTGGAGCGATTTGCTTTGGAAGTTGTCGCTCAAGTCGATTTGCATGAGTACAAAAGTGCCTCAGAAATCAATCAACAACATGTGAAATGAAAACGAAACAGACAATGTAATATGATTAGTTCAGATGTTTCATAAAACCGAGCACAGGCGTGAGTAATAAGGGAAGTTTCAGTCAACCAGAAATTGGAATATACACACAAGAACCACGACAATAAGCTGACCTTGTGCTGAGTAGAAGAAACAAATACACAACTTATGTGTTGTTTCACATCAGTGCTAGAGTGTGCTGATGGTCACATCTTTTATAAGGTGTCTTTCCCTTTGGCTCCTTCCAGTAAAAACATCATTAACCATTTCTTCAAATTCACATTGTCACATTAAACACTTACATTTATACCAACTTTGTTCATTACACAACTTTTTATCTGTCTTAAACATGGTTACAGAGTTTTAAAGAGGACGCAAAAACCCGTAGGCAACACCAAGAGGCAACATAGACGACTACTGTGCTCATCTGTGTTTGATCAGTTCCAGTACAGCATGCATACAGTATGTGCAAAACTTTGATGTCAAATGTTCTCCCACTTCCTGCTTCGGCATTGACACTAAATCAAGCCTTTAAAGTGCTTAATTTTGCAAGACAGAACTTTAATAGTGCTTTCGCCTGCACAGTTTGCATTATCAACACGCTTTATGACCGTCTGTAGAGAAATAAAAAGGCCTTCTGTGTCAAGTGAATTTATCCTCCTCCTCATTGAGGCAGTCATGACTGTGAGGGACTGTAAGAGCAAAAAAAAAAAAAAAGAGAGAGAATCGCTTAGTTGTGCAACGACAGCGAGAAAGCGTGTGACAGCATCAGCACAATCTTGCGCCGTGCTGCTATCTTGTATCATACACACCATCAGATGATTCTGATATCGTAGGTTTCTTCATGAAATAAACATGGTGTGGAAAAGAAGAAATAGAAAAAGAAGACGACGACGAGGAAGACGGGTCGTGCCAAAGATCTCAGGAGCGGGCACAGATCTGCTCGCAAGGAAAAGTAAAAAAAAAAAAAAAGAAAAAGCAAAGGAGACTGGATGAGACAAAGTAATTGGACTTGTGTGAGTAACCCAAGTTGACACGGTCCCATTTATCTCCCTGTCTCGAGCAAAATCTCAAGCCCAGAAAGGTCACAGCTGAGAACCTTGATTGTGGAGCCATGCAAACCATTACTGATACATCAGCCCAAACTCACGTCTGGACTTTTGCCTCTCCTGCTTTAGCTGTGAGGCGCTCCTCTTGGCCGCTGTGAGGTTTTCTGCCGCTCATCGGCTTTACAGCTTGGTAGCATTTATGTAAAGAGTGAGGACAACTAGCAAAGGAATGCTAGTCTTTGATCAGCAAAGCGTTATTTGCCCTGCTCAACATTTTTGATGATATTTGCTGTCATAACTTGCTAACATTGGATAATTACTTGCTCAGACTAATGGGAGCGTCAGTCGTTATGGAGGTTTTAGGTCCTCAACCGAAGGAGAAAGGTGAACACTTTAATCTTAACTCTCACCAACATTATTACAGTTCATCCTTTTGCAAATATCAACCTTTTAGATGTTGGACCTGTGCGTATCTCATCAACCTGGATGTATCCCAGTGTTGAGGTTGTAACCCACAAAGGAGAGGACAACAAAAGACAAAGAAATAAAACAATTTCGAGTGCCTCTTTTTAGCTGTTGAACAGGCTCAATTCGAGCTAACCAAAAACCCATCAACAGTGTCCTTCTGGGTTCAAGTGTAGTTCACTGTACTCTGTTTGGTCATGAGAGGCAGCTTTGAAGCACTGACATCCTTGGAGCTTTAACTCTGATGTGACTCTCCCTCTTTTTTTAACGTTTTTTAACGTTTTTTCCTTGTTAGTTGTCCCAGAGACCTTGGTGAAACGTTGATTTAGTTTTTGAGGACCAGATAGCCTTGAATGAAACTGAAAGAGCTGTCTGGTAAACGATGTGATATACACTGGTGTTGACACAAACACACACGCACACACACACACACACACACAGAGTGTTCGACAAGATTACCCAAAACTGAAAGTTACAAGGCATTGCAGGGGGGGAAAAAAAAAAATTGGGGGGGAAGATAGCAGGAGGAAAGGGAGAGCGCAAGTGGAAACTGCACGCCAAGCTTTGTAAAGCATCAGGGATGAAACATCGCTTTCCTCATAAGATGATTATGTTGTTAAATGAGATATGGCAATACTCTTGTAAGCGCTTAATCCGAGGATCTCCAGCTGCCATGCAAATGTAGCAGATGTCAGCAGGATGACACAAAGCTGAGGAATGAGTAACCAAAATTCTCCTCACACCCCCCGCCCCACCTCTCCATATCCCCCTCCTCCTCCCCCCTCTCCCAAGCTTCTGTATTATTTAACAGAGCGGCCTGTGGTTGTTGCAGTTCATTGCGCTAATACCTCACGCATGTTTGGTGCAAGCAGCGGCAATGCATCACGGCTAATCATAACTACTTTTGTTTTCTTAACAAAATAAAATAAAATAAAATCTATCAGAGAAGCGGCCAAGCTCGGAGGCTTTTCCGAAGTTGCAGAAACTTGGATTGTTCTGACCGAACTTCGAAGAAGAAGCTTCTGTCTGAAGTTCCTCTAAGCTTTGCTTGTGCTTTCATGTAGCTCCGGGCATTCCCAGGTGGGATGTTAGGGGTGGGTGGACCGAATCGAAGTGGATTTCCTTGGAGGGGCATTAAAGTAAAACGTTTGATTCCCAACACTGGGATTCATGTCAATGACATCACGACTAGGGGAGTGCGAGTCAGCGCCACTCCAGGCCCATTAAATCAGATAGCATGATAATTTAGTCTAATTTGCCATCAGTCCCACTAATTGCATCTGACTGTAGACTCCAGAGAGTATTGTAATTCCCTTCAACTGGTTAAAGTGATTGTGATGGGCTATGCTTGAACTCAGTTAATGGTAGGTGATACATGATTTGTTTTGCTTATTCTTTATCATTAGCTTCCCTTTTAATAGCAAAGCTGCAGAATCATTGTAATTCACGATTCTAGTACTCTTCTGGGATTGTTGCTCCTGTCCATTCTCTTTTCTTATGAAAGAATTGCATCGTTGCAGTCGATGTAGTATTTAAACGGGACCGGTTCAGTCCAAATACAAAACACAGCTCAGATCTAAAAGGACTATCTGGCCGTATTGTACTTATACATCAAGCATGTCAAATCAAAGTCTGTCGGAAACAGTTCCCGCTCAGCCTACCAGGAGTCGCTTCATCCGTGCAAAAATGATGTATCTAACTGCCCCTTTCTCTTTTCCTTCCCCTTTTTCTTTTATCATTTCTTTTTTTTTTCTCTCCCTACTCCCTTCTGTGGCTCAGAGAGCTTTGTGCTCATGTTTGAGTTCTCACTGGCTGACAGGTTGTCACAGATAATAAGTTTTAATACCCCGTGCGGGACCAAAACTCACTTGCCTTGTAATTTCCTCATAATTTTATTCCCTTTTGAAGCCCTTGAATGTAGATTGGTGAGATGTCAGTTATAAGTGCTGTAAGCTGAGATGGTAATGTATTCTGCGGCACTAAGACTGGACTCTTTGTCAAATTAAAGCGAGTAAAGCACATTCTTTCATGTTTTAATTTGAATCTAACATCCGTAGGTCACCAGGGCGCGATCAATGATAGTCTTCTTATTATTTCATTTATGTTTGTATTTTTTTCATTTGTTTTAACTACTACGGTAGGTTTGGTGGATTTTCTTAAGCCTTTTTAAAATTAATAATTCATGCATTATGTCAAATTGGCTGAACAGGACAATAAGAAAACAAAAATAAGTCTGCGAGGCCTCATTTTACTTGAGTGCAACAAAAGTACTATCTGTACAGTAACACAGGGTGGTGCTAGCTCTGGTAAGTCATATGATCTCACTCCAACCCCGATCTCCATTTGTCCCAGCGGTGATGCATCTAAACGCACCGCCGCAGTTCTGATGGACACTTTGCCTAGAGCTCCTGTTCACCCCTTCCACCCCTCAATGCCACTTTCTCCCCAATCCAGAATAATGAGCCTTTCAAAAATTCAACTCAGGGATCCCAGCCCAGTGGTGTGCTTGGGCAGCCCAGACTCCTTGCCTCTTTTCCCCCTTTGCTAAAGCCTCTGCTAGCCCCGGAGCTTCCAGGCTGCAGAAAAATCCCAGCTCTGTTGGCCAAGTGTGGCCGCTGTTTCAGCAGGATAAGTTGGCCAAGGGAATATTGTCTAAGTCCCCCTGAATGTAAACGAAGCACCCTTTTGCTGTCAGGCTGGATGCCTGGCCTGTCTTGTGCCTTGGATGGCTGGGTAAGCATTCTCTTCCTCATAAAGGATGCAGCTGTGCTGTGTAAAAAGAAAACACACACACACGCACACACACACAAAAACAAAAAAAACAAAGACGGTTCTTCTGAATTCATGCCCAGGCCTTCCTCACCATGGAATTGTCACCACGAGGTCCAGACTTCCTCCTAACCCCGTGGTTGGGAAACCTGCCTCATTTAACCAGCAGCCTGAGCTTGAAACCAGCAAAGAAACATGGACTTATGACATCTTCCACCTGCACATCGAATAATTTATTGAGGACATTTTTGTCAGACAGGTGGATTATATCAGTGAAGACTGATGTGCATGCATCCGGCATTAGTGCCATTTTCTGTGGGCTCTTTACTTACGTGTCATGGGTGTTCCAGGTGATTCCCTATGGATCCCAGCTGATGGATAATCTTAATGAAGGGTGTTAATTTAAAGTCACCTGCAGGCTATAGCCGTTTCCATCCATAAGACTGCATCGTCGCCCATCCAATGTTCTCTCTACGCTGACACTGGAAGGCCCAGGGAGAAGTGAGGAGATGGAATTGGATTTGAAGCTCAGAGGCAGGTAATAAAAAGCAACACTCCCACACACCAAGGAATGTGATTTCCCCAAGTACCCCTGGCAGACATGTTGAATTTCTTGCTGTAATGTATAGGCGACCAAGCTATTCATAACGCGGAGAGGCCCTGGCGAGTACACTGGCTGAAGCTTGTTTTCTCATTAAAAGAGCTCAAAAATGTAACAGGCCAACTTTTATCAAATCCATTCGTATTCCCATTACATGCAGTAGCCCCACCTTTAAACTTCATTGGTTCCCATGGTAACGGCTTACGGCAATGAGAAACCATTTCATTCGGTAGGTGGCATGTCAGCCTGTTACGCAGCCACATGACTAAATGATAAAGCAGGAGGGGCCTATAAAGTCCTAATCCATCAGTTCTCCCTCAAATTGTATGTAATTCCTCCCCGGCCGAAACATATGTGCACAGAGAGGGGAGACGTCCAAAATGGCACAGGAGGCTCAACAGGCACAGTTGGGATTCTTACGCTCGTTTGAATTTACATAAAAATGTTAATATCAGTGGAAGTATTTAAATTCGGCGCAGGTAAAAGCCGCATACTCAGCAAACGTGGCCGCATTAAAACACGAGGCAACCGGGAATTAGTCAGGCCTGCGTCCGGCTGTTTCGCTTTCACTTTCAGAGATTGATGAACTGACATTCACAGTCGTTCCATGCTGTGACTGGCCAGCTGTGCAGAAGGGGAGAGGGGGGAACCAAGTGTTGATCTCTCACCCCAGCTCTCTTCCACTCTCGCTTTTTGTTTCATTTTTTACTCAACTATTTGCGTCATCTCTAACGCGACCCACAGGCTGAATGATTCCCCGAAACGAGCACGGACTTCCTCTGTATTTAAACGGTGACCATGTTGTCTGTCTGAGCCCGGGCTTATAAACAAAAGTCTGAATAAAACAATGGAAGACTTTTGAAAGTAATAAGTTTACTAATACCAAAGATTCATTCACTTATGTGCATCTAAGAAAAAACATAAAGAGCTATTCCAGAAATGATGACTTCTGGAAACGTTTGGCATTTGGAAATATTGTATGTTAATAATAATCTCCTTCGCAGTGTGTAACATAAAACATCTCTTGATGACAGAATAAGCTGGTATTGCCGTCAGTAGAGGTCATACCACCAGGAAGGCCAAGCAGATGTCTATAAATTGCACAAAGTCATAGACTTTAACACCTGGTATTATATCCTGAAAATATTCCTGGATTCTCTACTTTAACCAGATCAGGAAACAATATTTTTTGCAATCAATGCACCTCTGTTTTTCTTTTCTGTCTTTCTTTCTTCATTTTAAAATTTAAAAAATTCATATAATATATAAGAGAATTATAAGGATGATAGTTGGGGCTCAAGACTGAAGGAAAAAAAAAAAAAACACAGTTTCAAACATGACAGTGTGGCCAGCAGCATCAAAGTATTACCATGTCCATCCCCTCCTTCTGTTTGCCGTGTTCTTTGTGCTGCGCATTGTCATTCATGAAAGATCCCAGGTTTATCTTCTCTGTCAGCCGTTAAAAGAATGTTCCCTGGAGGTTTATGGATGTAATGAGCTGAAGTCAATCAGCTCCTACAGAAGAAGAAGAAAAAAAGATCCCAATCAATATTTGCTTTCTGCCGCCTTTTTTGCTGCATACCGGCTTGGTTCCAGAGCTGCAGCTCGCTGGATCTAGTATAAAGTAAATCGTGCTAAAGCCACGCTCCTTACACAATAGAGAAGTGAGGCGAGCCTTACAAAAGCCTCTGGATGCCATGTTGAACATGGCCAGCAGCAGGTGTCATTCCTGCCTAAGCATGACCTTGCGGAAAGGCAGCATATTTCAGTTTCCCCTTCAGTAGTTTGAGAGCGGTGTCCGGAGAGGGTTGGGGAGACGGCTGTCCATGCAAAAGGGGCCTCGGTAGCTTTCTATGCAGGCCACTAGAGCAGCGGCAATGGCCTTAGGCTGGAACTAAGCCTCATCTCTGCCTCGCTGACACTGATCCGCCTCCCTTGCATCGCTAGACAGCCTAAATAAAGCGACCGTGGTCAACACGGAGAATAGAGGTTGAAGAAAGTGGAGGTTTTCACTTTGTGTCATTTCAATGATGTTGTCTTGCTCCTGGGACAGCCGTTGACTTCCTCTGCTGGAAAATATATATATATCAATTCTCTGGCTGCCATCTGCATATAACACAACCAAATTACATATCTGACACAGTAAGATATTTCTATTGTGCCACTCTTTATTTTATTTTTGTTTTAAGGTGAAAGCGCAGTAAGTACAGAACAGCCATTCTCGGCTAATACTCCGTGAGACATTTGCTGAAGAAACATCATTAGTTTATTTTAATGTGCCACGATGGAGGCTGAGTGACACTAATGGGGGGCTGCGTAAAAAATGGTGTCGATCTTGGCACTGTGACGGTTCACTGAACAGCACATTAGTGCTAAAAGTATTTCAGGTCTCTAAGTATGCTTTCCTCTCTTGTGCCTATACAAGAGGGTGGAAGGGGACACCGAGGCAATTTGAAAATGTGTTTCAATATTCATAATAAGGGGAAAAACTGAGAGCACATTTTGTGAAAAAGACGACCTGGACTACAGGCGGGGAATGTCTCAATCCTTCTGTCGAGCCTTAAAGATGCATTAGCAGGAGCTCTGAATACGTTCTCCGCTTCCAGCCCAAATACCCACACTCAGCACGGTGGATTTGAATCGAAAACATGTGACCATCTCTCACTCGATTAAAGGAAGAACTAATGGGATGCCAGCGCAGCAGAATGCTGTTGTAGTGCAGAGGCATCAGATGCTGCAGAGGAGATTAATGAGCATTTCGCAGTGTGATTCTAAACAATTCTGGTCATTAAAGCAATGAGATGTGATTAAGCGCTAACTAGCGCCGGACAACATTATTGCGGCGCTCCTGCTGGCGAATGTGGTCGCAGTCACGCTGAACCACTTCAGGGCATTTATGTGACAACCACTCAACTCCCTTCAAGTGCAAAGCCAGCCATTAAGAAACGCACACTTAAAGATAAAGTGAGAAAATAAGAGGTGGACTTCACTGCCGGCGCTTTCAAAACATGTAATAACGGCGAGGTGAAGGGGGGTCAAGTGTCTTCGCTGTGTCCTCAGCTGAGATATTTTGATACCAAAGACAGATAAAAGGTGAATCGTTTTACCACTTGACATTATTGCTAAATAAGTGGTCTTTACTGCCTCGCCTGTCACAAGTCCTGAAGCGGAGGTCACAATTTCCCAGGGTCGTAGCCCTTGAATTATGCAGCACTGACAGGTGAGAATTTCCAAGTCATCATGTAATCACCAGATGAAGTGTCCATTCCACCAACTCTATATCTCTGAAGATGGTTTTCATCATTTCCTACCTCTACACATATCTCATTCAGTCAGTAGGAACTTTTATGTCTTCCCGTATCAACAACATAAAGCTATTTTTACGATTTTTATTTTTATTTACTGCATAATGTGAAAGGTGTCTCTCTTAGTGAGGACCCCCACAGTGGATGTCGGTGTAAATAACCTTCACATAATGCCGATATGATCTGCTCCATGAATCAAATATCAACCGAATATAGGAGTTGCCGAAGATATTGAATTTCAAGCAGGCCGAAAAGCAGATATTAAATTAAAAGAATGTGCGATGGAAGAATAAGAGGTCCTCATATAATTTGATAGAAGTGACAAGCCGTACAAATCGAATGCAGAGAGAAAATTAATAATTCAGACTTGCAGAATCCTTCCTGGGACAGAGGGAGGGGGAGAAAATAGAGGAATAAGAAATATGATCCCTGGTGTCTCCTCAGTTCCCTTTTCTTTACAGGTTTCATGAAATCTGGGACACAGTGCGATATATGTTTAGATTTCCTGCATGTGTACTTTTGCAAAATATGTTCCCCTCCCGAGATGAAGTCAGTCGAGATGAAACCCAAATGCTGAAATTCATCTTACCCATTCAGTCCAAGGCGTTATCGGTTGAAATATCAGTTGCTACGTGAAGCGCGGGAGGTTAAAGTTGAGGTCAAGTGGAAATTGCTTTCCTCTTATTCAGTATGTATTCAACAAAACATAACAGGTTGTTTGAATTTGCATTACATTGATGAGCCCCATAGAAGCAGTGCCTGTCAGCGCGTCCACGGGGGTTAATAACACTGTCTCCTGCAATAGACCTCTCCTAAGTGATTCAGCCGAGGTGGAGTGACCTTAGCTGTCTCCTTGTGGAATATAACTGAGTTCACTTGTTTATTGTTTTTGTCCTCCTTCCTCTGTGCCCTCCATCTATGCTTGTTGTTTGATTTGCTTGGCCTCTGGTATGCTTTACGGAGATGCCCTTTCTCTGCATCGCCCTGGGTGCCGGTGCTGGTCTGGGACTTTTTGTGGCGGCCCCCGTCTCACGTCGCGAAACCCTGTGGCTGTGATTGTCCTCTACCTTGTGATGCCAGAGCATCCAGAGGATTAGTTTATTTCATTTATTTCGTTTTTTTTTTTTACCTTCATTCACACACAACTGTATATTGTTGGCGTGCCAAGGCTCGCACATCCACGACGTATCCACAAACCCTCAGGACTTGCTGTTGGGGAGGCCAACGTTCACACTTCAGCGGCACGGACACACACACGCACACACGACTGTTTTCCCGCCAAGCACTATTTTCCCGCATGAATCTTGTGGCATTCGCCTGATAAGCTTCATCCTGCCAGTTTTTAGCTGCCTGGCACTAAAATGTATGTGAAGCCTCTGAGACCTTCTCCATCATTATTCACGAACATCATTATTTTGCAACTGTCTACATCCTTTCAGTGAGTTTCCCTGGCGCTGAACTGTAGGCGGCCTCTAGTATCAGCATGTAACACTCAGATTCTTTTGGTTCTCACTCCAAAAAATTAAGCATGAACGAACCATCTAAAAATGTGCTGCTGACAAGCATTTGGCTGAATCTTTCCAACGCTTAATCGTCCTTCCTGCCCACCCTCTAATTGGTTTAATGTACAGTGAAATAGGGTCGGCTGTTTTCTTTTAAGCTTAAACTGTGGACAGATCCTGCCTCTCTTGCCGAATGGCTGTCAGGTTCAGTTAGAAGCTTAGGTAGATTGAACAAAAAAGATCCCTTAAGCTGAAAATCCAATCTGAAGTGGGCTGGTAGCAAAGTATTTTTTAATAACTAAATGATGCATGAACTCCAACCGTGGCATGAGTCAATGGCAGAGGTTAAAGCAAGGACAATGCATTTCTCTTACACCATTAGTCTCACATATAAATGGTGAATTTCTTTTGAGAATGCACACCAAGAAAACAATTATTCTTGTTCAAATTATTCCAGTTTTTTTTTTTTTTTTTTTTCCCAACCAGATGTATTTAACTGCCTCATGTATTCCATATAAAAGCACAGTATTTCAGAGCAGCAGATCAAATTTTAAAGGAAGTATTTGTAAATTTTGCTGTTGCTCAACCATGCTAACTTCAAGAAAAGGGCAAACGTTTTGTTTTTGGTTTTTTCATGTCTCCTCCACTGCTGGATGGATTGCTGTGAGTCTGCTTGTGGACATTAAAGTTCTCTTCAGAATAAAGGTGATAGAAAATGCAGGAATGTTGTCATGCTAAACTTAACACATTAGAATTTAGTGCACAACGTTGTGCTTAAAGTATTATTTCTGAGGGTTAGGGTTCGATAGATAGAGGGTCGATAATATTATATTATCTACCTGTAGATCAGCAGATGAGGAGTGGGCTGCAGAGATCTGATCACCTCATTTCAATTCCACACCCATCGGTTGCTTTCAGTTTCAAACGTAGTCTTCAGACCAAACCAACTTGAGGGAATTTATCAGACTGTGCGCAGCTCCCTGAAGCCACAAAAGACTTTAGACAACACACAATTCTTTCACACACAGATCCTCCCAAACACCTGGGGGGTTTTATGTTGAAAATCGGTGGAGTTTCCCTGTAAGGTGGTTCCAATAAAACTAAGAGCCTGTGTGAGGCATACTCTATGCTGTATGTATTTCTATTTTGAACCTTTTGCGATTGCTGCGTTCATGCATGCGTTCAAACATGTTTGACATGATAAGCAAAAAACACCAATTATTGTTGATGTGAAGTCACTGAGATTTCTGGGTGCGCGCCCGTTGTTTTTCATCACAGGACAATTTCATGTCTTTGGGGCAAAGTGTGACCGTATCCAGGCTATGTTTGTATGTTAGCGCTCTGTTGTCTTACAGAGCGCATTACGCTCTGTCCATTCTTCAGTCACCGGCGGAGGCTGAGGCAGACGTGAAGCCCTCTCCAAAGTGGAGCCCCCGGGCTACGCTCTTCATCCAGACAGACTCTGAACACATCTGAGGGGCCAGAATAATCCCCGTCCCCTCTGATTGGGAGGGGAGCGAGAGGGACTGAGGGACGCGCTGGCCTACATAATCATAATGAGCCGAGCCCATTCACGTAGATAGTGAGCTAACATGGGGAGACGTGGCTAAGGTAACTGAGGAGGCAGCGTAACCCAGCCACACGCCTATATGGGAGTGGCATCTGATTGGCTAATGACAGCTCTTTAGCTAATCTCCTCTGAGGGGTGAGTCAATGGGCCCCTGAGGTGCATGCGAGGGCATTAATGAGGCTCCACGTGGTTTCGCAATCACGTTACAATTTTGTCCGCTCGCCATGGTGTAAAGGTGCTGAACACTAATACAGGAGCTCACATTAATGGTAATGATATTTAAAAAGTTAAATCCAGATTAAAGTGTTGCCTTTGGGAGGGTTTTAAACTTATCAGTTCATTTGCTTCAGTAAAAGTTGTTGACCGATGCACTTTAGGAGGAAAGCTGACAATATTCTCATTACATGACAGAAAATTCAATTAGATTTCTGTGTTGATTAGCTGAATGTGACCGTGTTTATTTTTAGTTTTAGTTTTTGGGTGCTTTCAGTCAATGCTATTTATTTTTTTAATCAAGCAATAGAGAATGATTTTAAATTTGTTGAGCTGAGTCAACACAGATTCCGGCACAAGCGGGTCACTGTCCTTAGAATACATTAGTAAACAGAAATAAATTTAATTGCAGAGAGAGAGTTGGGGGGGGGTGGCGGGGTGAGAACTTTGGATGATAATGAATCAAAAAACCTGAGCTCTCATAAAGTTATTGGTGTCTGTGCTGTTTTGTTTTCATTAATATATGATTTGCACTGTACTATGTATAATATTACAGTTTATGTGCTGGCTGTATCTTTTATGGGCCATAATCTGAAGTTAAATTGGATTGAATCGAATGGGATCGCTCACACGTGCGCACACGGTAGCACACAAAAAGCAGCGAGCAATGCCAGTGTTAATTTGAGGCGAAGGCACGGCCCATTAGTTGTTTTGCGGCAGTAATAAAATTCCTGTGCATAATTCATGGCTCTGTGCTTTCAGCAGCCGTCATGGTGTAAAGGTAGAGCAGATTGAAGTTAACTGCATATCAACTTTAAAATAAGCTATTAAAATAAGAAACCTTAAAGTAAAGATTGATTTGTCTTGTCTTTTGAATTTATGTTGGGTACGTTGTATAAGGCAACTGAATTGCATCGAAGGTGAAAATTGGTCAATGTTGTTTTTCTTTTTTTTTCTTCTTTCTTCTTTGCTGTATCCAATTAACACCATCACACCTCGGTAAAGATGTTTCCTGTTTCTGTCCTCCTAATTGTTCTGTTTTCCAGTCTATTTATGCTCACTGTATGATTCCCTGCTTCCCTTCCCTCCTCTTTTTCTATCTCCCTTTCTTGTTATTTGAGGGGTTGTACAGATTTATGTAAATCTGGTGATGATAAAAAAAAAAAAGACAGAATCTTTCCTCTGAAATGACAAAACTGCCACCCTTGATTCCACCCTTTTGTCTGTGGATTTGCTTTATTCTCGCAGATGCTCTGCAATCCTCTAAAGGTGGCATAACGTCATGTGTTAACCAAATTGAACCTGACAACTGTCTCATTCATTTGCAGCCAGCGCTTGTTCCAGAAGTTAGAAACAACAGCCTCTTGCATTCTTGCATCTCCGGCAAAAAACTGTAAATGCTTGCAAAAAAAAAAAAAAAGAAAAAGTATCACGTCACCCTGAGGCTTCTCTCCCTCCCATTTGCTCTCCCCCTCTCTCTCTTTCTGATGTACACCACAGACAACGCCATACATAAAGAACCATTCTTATCTTATTTGAGCAGTTGCTTTAGGTATTTCTGCAAACTCCAAGGGGTGAGAATTATAAATCACGATGAAACAAGATGGCAATCAGCGAGTATTGTTACAAAGAAGACTAATGAAACCACCCACCCTGGTAAATGACCTGCAGATCAGGTGAGATACTGACTCTCCACAATCCCTGAGATGTGATACACTGGATCTCTCTAACGCGTAGCGACCCCCCTGTGCTTTCCACTATCCTAATGTGCCTTGAGCTGGCCACGGCCAGATAAGGCCACAAAGGCAAACCAATGGAGCTCTTTGTCTGTTTCCTCCATTACTGGAACCCGAGCTTATTTCGAATTTGACTTGGTTTCCCTTAAAGCGCCACAGAGAACATAATAATTTTATCTGAGAGAGGGATAGAAGTGTGTGTTAGTGCAGGCTTGGTGTTCCCCTTGGTAATTCACATTTAATCATAAATACGTGCTACAACCTTTCTTTGGAATAAATTAGCATGTTTACAATTGTTGTTCTGTACTTCCAAGGAGCTCAAAATGATCAAAGGAGCAAGTTTGTTTGAAGAACGAAGCATTCAGCATATTTTAGGTTAACAAGAGCTGAGTTCCTCTCTACACTAGTCTGGCTAGAGCCCCACTTCACATGTGAGACATAATCTCTTTTCTTTTTTTCCTCCTTATGACCATGTTCACATCTTACCATACCTGAATATGAACAGTTTGAGTCCCAAACGACATCATCATTATCTCTGACTGCCACGCTGAATCACCTCGTTTATCTCTCATTGGTGTGCCTGCTCTGACAGAAAACCCAGAAAATAGACAACAAACATTAAAAAAAAAAAAGAAAGAAAAAATCCCAGAAAACAAGAGGAAATCTTGCAGAATCACACCTGTGGAATCCACAGGAATCAGCTCAGCACCGACCCGGGCACTGGCTGCTGCACCTACACAATATACGGCTCTATTTGCTGCAAACGCACAAAGTAACCCAGCAACTGACTTCCCTCCAACATGTGTTTAATCTGATCTAAGCTGTTTACAAGCCTGGCTGTATTTGTGTTCCACGCATCAAATTACCCAATTCAGAGTAGGTCTGTATTCCTGTCAAAGTGTGTATCCGTGCAATGCACAGCAGGTAAAACAAAATGAAAAGATCTGATATGATGAAATGCATTTATGTATTGCATTGGACATGCAGCCTAGCTTAGTTTAGCATGAAGCTATCCAAGGAATGCCAAATTCCCAAAACGAGTAAGCAGGCCACTTGTCGCTCAAACAACGATAGTGATTTATCCACAGACTGTCGGGTGTGCCTGTCCCCTGGTGGCACGAAATCGCTTCTGACATCATGAAGAAATGTGTGAATATTTTAACTATTATGTGTACACAGCATTTTTCTTCTTCTGGACTTCAGTGTGTTTGAATTCAGTCCAGATTGTGTGTCGTGGAAACTAATTGCCATCATATTCTCTTCTGTGGTTTCTGAAATAGTAAATTCTCCAGTCTCATTGATCCGCATTGATTAATACAGAAATGAAACAAAAACGCCTTTCTAAATATTCCAGCTGTTTACGTAGCTTCCACCTCAAACTCCAAGAGATGGTTAACTGGATCATACTTCTTACAAATGCCTTTTTGTGATTTTCTGTGCGTGCGTGTGCTTCTGTTTGAGCTTGTGTGTGTGTTTGTGTTTGTGTTTGCAGAAAGGATTAAGATTGAGTCTGAGTTATGGCAGCTGCCTTAAGAGGGAAGTGGAGAGGGTGGGATAGAAAAAGAGAGACAGTGATGGAGAGACCTGGAGCGAGAGTGCGAGAGAGGGAGACTGATCTGACGTCCTGCACTCAGCACTTTCACTGAGTTAGCACAACAGTGTGGATGTCACTGAATCTTAAATCACTCCCAACCTTCTCTGAGCTCCATTTACATTTCAGGGAAGTCCTCTTACTTCGAAGCGGCGAGGTTGTTTTACTTAACTGTCTCAGGACACAAATATCAACTACTGTAATGTTGCTCCTGTTGATGTGCAGAATGATGCAGGAGTCAGAAAAGCCAACGGGTTCTCTATGCTCCAGCGTTTATACGAAATATATATGAATTTCAATTTGTGAGTTTAAAGTCCAGAGTGCTAAAGCCACTCGAGATAAAACACATAAGTGTATGTTTTACGCTTCCTCCCGCAGTCCAAAGGCGTGCAGTTTCGGTTGATTGACAATCCTAAGAAGCCCATAGGTGTGTATGTGAGTGTGGATGGTTGATTGTCCCTATACATCAGCCCTGTGATAGACTGGCCCCTCCAGCAGTGGAGCCCCATCAAACTTAATCTCTTCTGTGTTGGCAATCCCAATAAAGTTTATTCAAACAAGACAACTGTGACAGCACTCTTTAAGCCACGACATGTGAAATATTGCTTGGGTATTGTTAATACAAGCTGCCCAGAGTTTAGAATGGATCTTTTGACAGCAGCCGTGCGGGGAATCAAACTTGGACCCCTCAAACTGCAATGTGTTTGAAATCCATCTGATCATCGAAGAACCAAACTTCACATCAAGTGGCAACTGATGTGGCAGAAATTGGGCCAGATTTTAAACTAAGCTGGGAGCAAACAGTTCGGAGCTAAAATTGGACTTGTAATCTTTGCAGTGTCTGGCTAGTTTTATCAAATTGCCAGCACTTTTTAATATCCCAAACACACACAGACACGCACGCACATGCACACAAAAAACGGATCCCCAAACGTTGTACTGCTGTAATAGTTGTCATTTGGATGTTACAACAACAGAAAGACAGTTTTTTTTTTCTGTGAAGCACCTTCAATACTCTAATGGACCGTCAAGGGAGCAGCCATGATTGGACCCATACATTATCCATGCACGATGATTGATGGCCTGCACACGTTACAAATCACTCAAGAGTATTAGATTGCTCATTAGCATGATGACTGGGAGAGGATGGATCTTAGGTTAATTACAGATGAAGAGTCTAATTTGGGTGGCCCCTCAACGCCTCTGTAGGGCACTTGTAAGTGTACTTGGGAGTAGTGTAAGGGGAGTAGACTGAAGACAACCTCCTGGTTCACCAAATACGCGTCTGCAGCGACCGCAGTCTGCACCCAGGGCGGGCAATGATGGAAGTTAAAATTACGTGACGGGTTTGTGTGAATCCTCGTTTTAGCTGCATCTCAGTTTCTTTGCCTTAATCCTCCAAGCTGGACCAAAGATTGAGCAGAGGAAAAGCTGAGTCCTCGTGGTCTGCTGCTTGTTTGGTTGGAGTAGAACCGCATGGCTCTGTAATTGTGTGTCTGTGTCTCCAGGCACACACACACATAGACTTACCACCAAAGTTGCAAACAACATGGGCAATCGCTGGTTTCCTCCTTTGCAAACATAACCTTCAGCTCTTGGGTGGGTTTTATTAAAAGGCTCATTTTGTTAGCTGCTCGGATGGAGAATTTGCATCAGTTGCACACTAACAGATGATTTTCATACACTGATGCAACGTCCCCAATCGCCAATGTATTATTTGCAATAAGCCAATCTACTTAAGTCTCCACACCCTTCCCACCCTCCTCCTGATTTACAAGCCCTACAGTAAATAAATGTAAAACAGCTGCAAACGCTTGCTGTTTTGTGTGCTTAAGCAATATCAGAAAGCCACGAGGACGCCGAGACTGCTGGCTGTTTTATTGCTCTGCATGTGGGCAACATCATGACATTTGCTGGATGCTAATTTCTGCCATTTTGTCGTTGTCATCCATCTGTGTGCGGTATTTCCATCGGTATTAATTGTGAATTTCCTTTTGCTTATCAATGCTGCAGAACATTTCGCAAGAATAGTGTGCTCCGAGTCATGAATTTTTGAGAGCGTAATGTGCTTAAGTTAATAATCATCTGCTGCATAGCTGATGAGTATAAGCCTGCTGCAGCTTATCAGGAGGGAGAGCCGGGTTTTGTCTGATTTACTTCAGCAGTATGTACCCAGACTGCAATGAGAGAGATGGTTTGCTCGGATATAACCGCACAAGGTACTAATAGCTGGCAAGTATTTTCATTTCAATGGGAAAGATCACGCTGAAACAAACATAAAACCGCATATATGCTCCATCTTCACATATAAATCCTCTCCATGCGAGTTGGCTCTGTAAGGTGTTTGTCACTTTCCCAAAAGGCTCGAGACAAACTTAAATGTCACAATCTGTCCATGTAATATGTTCCTGTGTTTATTTTGAACATATCCTTGTATGAGTAACACCGTCACATGTACCGTATACGCGAGGGATTTCTCCGTTCCTTCTCTCGCTTTCGTGGCCCGCTCGCAAAGTTTTCAAACGCAACTTTTGCTCTGGCAGCTTGTTTCCCAGCACAGCGTGAAACGAACCCACGGGCCAATCCAGTTCAAATCCCCCCACCCGTATTTTTCAACTCGTCTACATTTGAAACACAAGGCTTAATTCCCTGGTTGGTATTGAACATAAATAACCACTCTCCACCTCTCATCTACCAGAGATGGATCGTCCCCATTAATGCGGTTTGTGCTGCTAAATTATTTAATGTGGAAGATGAGTGAAATGTGTTGGGTTGTGAATACAAGCAAGAAAGCCCGGGCGGGACTTACTAGGATAATGGCAGCGTAGCCGGCCTTCTCCCATCTGGGACAAACTGCTGTGTAGAATGCAACAGTCGATTATATCACGAACCCTCCACGGAGGAAGCGGCTCTTCACCAGCATTTTCCCCCTTAACGAAAAACTCTGTGCTGTATGCACAATGTATGCAAGATCCATCCTCAGTGTCTCATTCATGAGTGAAACTACCAAATTGCAACATCTCTGAATGCGCCTTTGAAAAATGAACGGATATGTCAGAATTTTAGTTTGGAAACTGTGTCTGTGTGCCTCTGAACTTTTGATAACCTCCAGAAATATTGAAAAGAGGAGAAAGTGTTGATGGTTTTCAGGGGAATTACACTCTAATTTATTCTGAGCCACGGAGGGCCGCATTCAACGCTTTAATTATATGAATTTTGGTTGATTTGAAATCCTGAAAAGCATCGTAAAGTATGCAGAGCAAAGTGCTAACAGTTTGAAAGCGGTATTTTCACACCATGAAAGTGCACTCATTCTCGATAGCTATTCTCCCCCTCTCCTTCCCTCAACACTACCTGTAGTCTGCGTCCGCCGTGACATCATCTGGGAACAAAGTCACCGATTGTCTGGAATATTAAAATATGTGCAAAAGGTTAATGAATGAGCCCTGTTTGGGCGAGCAGTCCCTTTGATAGCTAAAAAGTTGCCCTGCTTGAATTCACATTAGGCTTCACCTTTAATAATAATATATTTAAAAAAAAAAAAAAAAGACTTACTGCTTTTGCCACAAGCAATCCTGTGTGGTTTTAATTTGCACTTGTACAAAGCGCAACATATCCATGTGAGAAATTTGATTTAAAGGTCACAAACACTTTCCAATAGAAACAGGGGCACGGCCGTGCTAACTGCTCGATGAGGCTATTCTGTCAGACACAGTGCGGCTTTGAATTGAATGCTTGTGCCAGCATGCTAACGCACATATTGCCAGTGATGATGCTTCTTTCATGATGTTTTGATGGTACAATAATTGCCATGTTCAATCCCTCAGTTAGTATGCTAAATAGTACTAATTATTACGCTGGGTGCAGAAGATTGGATTGACGTGAATGTCTGAAACCAGATATCACTGGGATTTAGGTGAATTTTCAGACCAAAAAAGCCATTCACACAGAGGCAGAACGTGTCTATGATCCTCTGGAGATGATGAATGTCCACACAAAGACAAGCTGAAAGCACACTCCAGTTAATGTGGACAGCTTCAAATTCAGAGATAATATTTCGCTACAGTCTACGAATAAGTTCACATCATTTAAGCTGATGCCTCATATTTTCCAAACATGCCATATGTCAGAGTTTTTCTTTGTTTATTATGGATGGGAAACATATACAGATTTTATGTTTGTGTGTGCTGTATTATGGAAAAGAAAAAGATATGCTGGCTCGTTTCTGGCTTGTGATGTACTGAATTACATCTGCACAGATGGCGTATGTTTGCAGGAGCCAGCCCCAATGAAGGTTGTAATACTTTTATGTTTCCTTTGATACATATTTGTGGCTTCTTTGTTACATGTATCACATCCACACATGAAATGAATTTTTCATTTATTCCCGTTCCAGCTATGCGCCAAAAGAAACATCTTTCAAGTGGTAAAATGCACAAATGAGCCTGACAATGGACACTGTTTAGTGTTTTCAGTCATCAGTACTCAATTTTAGCCAGATCCTGGTCCAAGAGTTTGGCACCAGTTGTGGAGAAGGTAACTGATTAAAATATGTGTTCACTGTTTTTCATCCCAGATTTGAAATAAAAAAAGTCATCATTTAGTTGAATTTCAGTACTTATAAACTGTAAATGACAGGCAAAAAGGTTCTTCTTGCCTTCAGACGTCTTTTGAAACTATGGAAAGAACAGAACAGAACATAAGCTGGCTTGTCTGTGCTCCCTAATCATGAAATAGTAGTCATAAACAGGCTCTTCATTAGATTTTCTTTTAGTTTATGACAAAAAATAAACTCAAACGAAGCTGTTATATTTTCACTTGTCCATCAGATGTCTGAAAAAATATCTTCTATTCTACTTTAACATTCAGCAGCTAATTAATGAAACGGTTTCATGAATAGTAAATAGTTGGTAGCCACATCTTAAAAGGGTTACGTTTGAAAACTGAGCCGAATTGCAAGGCGAGGATCAAAACCCCAACAAATCTGGACTTTTGCAGTCCAGCTTTGTGTGAAACTGGTTAAAGTAAGACAGCCTGCATGGCCGTCCAGCCTATTGCCCCGCTTTGAACTGATTAACATAACGTGCTTCGATTAGCAAAGCAACAAAATTGACTTGGCTGCGTTGCTGAACATGAAACAGCGTCTATTTTCTGACAGTTTATTCAGGCGTACAAGACAGTCGAGAACGACTGAGAGGTTTTTAAATATTCTTTCAGTTAGCTAAACGCACCTCATTTTAAACTGACCATTTGCTTTGGTCACACACTAGACACCCAACACAATAGTGTGTACGGCGATGAGATCATCAGAGAATCTCATTCTGAAGGGCTTAATGACTCTTTGATATCAGTGATCTGTCTCAAAGCCGGGTCAATTATCCAAGCTTGTAGGACAGCTGACAAGCAGCTTTTTAACATGGCCCACAACAGCACTGTGCTGGCGTTATCGCACTCCGTTTCCCATGAGCATGCGCTGACCCCTCCATCTATAGTGCAGCTTGTCTTAATTGCCTGGAAAATTATCATCTGTGCTGGGGGGGAGGGAAAAAAAAGAAAAAAAAAAGAAGCAAGGCTGAAAGTTTGTCTTCATTCCTTCTGTCCTGGCTCTGTGATGACTCTGTCTCAGGCATAAAGTGCCAAGCTAGAGGAAATGTGTGGTAATTGGTGTTCTCTCAGCTTGCGGGGTCTTTGGATTTGCCCGTGGAAACGTTGCCTCTGTCCTCTGCTTATTTAAAACAGTTGGCAAAATTATCTTGCACTCTATCTTTTTACAAAACAGATAAAGCTGTTAAAAAAAAAAGAAACACCAAATAAGACTTCCAGAGAGCTTCGGCTTCGAACCCAAAAGGCAAAGTTGTTTCGATTGTATGTATTATTTTAAGAATTGGTGAGATTTTGTGTCAGTCTCTGCTGGAGTGAACTACTAAGAGCCAATTTTTTATTTCATCTTTTTTTTTTTTTTGTACTGCACAGTATATCTTGCCCCTGTTGTAGAAATGTACGGCACATTTTGTCGGGCAGCACTGGCAAACACTAATCTTTCTTTGTTCCTTCTGTGGTTAATGGTGTAATCATTTGCCAAGAACCAATACTATTATATCCATAACAAATTGACAGTGACTACATCAATAATATAATCACTCCTGTGACCAGATGTGAAATTAATCATAATATGAAGACATCAAATCATTGGTCACGGATTTGGCATGGTTGTATTTTATTAGAAGAGGAAAATATGCTTCTGACATGATGATTAAAACAGCGAGGCTTTTATATCTTGTGGATTTAATGGGTTTGGATCAAACGTGTCGACAGCATCCACACTGGAATGAATATTTTGGAAATGGCTGCAGAGGTGCATCAGAATCTAAACTGGAAACCATTGATTTCTGTATCTGCTCAGCCTAAGGTTGAACCAAGTTCCTCCAGCTCTCTCAGTCTGGTATCAGAGGTTGTATGATTTTTTTTTTTTTTTTTTTTAGGATGCTCACACCATCTGCTGAGCTTCATTCCTTAGTCACTGCTGCTAACCCTGTCGAGCTTTCCACCCTTGCAAAGCACTTTATAGTTTGCAGTTTGCAAGTAGCACAATTACCAGTGGAAATGTCTTATTTCTGTTTGTAATTTTTTTTTCTTTTTTTTACTCTTGCCAACTTTCACTACCAGATGTATTATTGCATCCAGTGAATTAAGCTCCATAAGCTGGTTGACCTGAATCTTTAAAGTTTCTTCATTTTAAAAAAGAGGATGCTGTAAAAGAGCCATAAATGTAGACTTAATGAGAGCTCATGTGCAAAAAATATGCATTTCCATTTCCACAAATTTATAATATGGTAGCAGGGATGCACTTATCACTTACTTGCCTTATCATTTGCAGCATGATTGTGTCTATGCAAAAGGTTTTGTCAATTTAATGAAGAGATTTTTCTGAATTTGCATGCATGTTCTCTTAAGTTGCAGTGCTTTCTCACCTTCAGGGCCACCGTATAATAATTCATTCAGAAGACTTGGACATCCATGCCGAGGTCAGATTTATGCTTCAGCGTTTCCATCAGATAAATTTCCCTTCCCTTCCCTTGGTTGCAGACTTCTGCCAAAAGCGGAGTGTTACTGCTCGTAGCCTGTGTCTGTCTCCGCTCCTCACTCTCTTATCTGTGAATTACGCTGTGAAACACAGTTTTTATCCCTGTTTTACATCAGTGTTTATGCTCTGACATGTCAGGGCGGCATTTAGATAATTAACTTAAATGGGAATGCGCACTTTGAGACATGAATATTTTTGCATTCAAATTGGATGGTGGGATTCCTGATGAAAACTAATTATATTTGATTTCAATGAATATGAATTTTGTCGAGGTCAGTCTTCAGCGTTTTGTTTTGGAAACTATTTTTCTAAGGTGTGCTAATGCATTTTTAATTTCATTATATGCATGCATATATGTATTTAAATTCACTAAGCAGGAAATAATTGCTGTGCTGTGTTAGCGCTGAGGATTGAAGAGAAGGGAAGAGATGCGAGCGGCCGACTATCTTGGTTGCTGCTGTAGCTAACGGTAAAGTTTCGAAGCCATGCATTGTTCACTCTAATCCCTACTCTGTCAGAAAAATGGGTATACATGTTGCTTTGAAGCATGACGGACTGCTGTTCTGAGTTCGAGTTGCAAAGCTGTGATAGGACAATTAGTTTTTAGGGGGAAGTTCAGCGAACAGTCAGTCGTCACCACTTGGGGACACGCTTTATTAAAACTTCTGCAACTATTGTTTCATGTGCTGCAGCTAATCCATGACACCCCAGATCATTCATCAGCGTCTGGACAGATGAATGAACAATGTTGTTGAATCAGTGTAGCCCCGGGGCAAGCGTTCGTCTGCAGAAAGGCTTGACTAATGAAGAGGGAGCTTAAATCTAAACAACTCCTGTTCTGCTCTTCTTTACTCGCATTCCTTCAAAACACATATGCAAATATGCACAGAGCAATCATCCAGTATTCCCACTAATCTGTAATTAGTTACTTGGAGAGCTGTCTTGTGTAGCCAAGGGCTTGCTGTAGCAACGCACAGCTATACAGTCTGGCCACTGAAATGGTCGTCTTCACATTTTGTTTGGTTTCATTTCTGGTGGCCTGGTGTGAAATGAAGGCATGGCAGAGCGCAGCTCATGTTTGTTTGGTCTCTCTGGATGAGCAAGTGTGTGTGCGTGTGTGTTTGTTGATAGCAGCTGACACAGGTGAAAGCAGAGACTGACGCCGGACTGGGGATCCAATGTCAACCCACACAAGATGCGCTGAATTCCCACCGGTCTGGGATGCTGTAAGATAGCGTCCTTGGGTACAAGACAGCAAAGGGAAGAGTGGATTGTGCTCTGGAGGGATTCCATATACATTATCATTTGACAGTAGCATCACATACCGAAGTGGCCATGAAATTTTTGTTTTGTTTTGTTTTGTTTTGTTTTTAAATAACAAGGTCCAAGTCTTCGCAGTTCAAACTCTTCATTGACCTTAACAGTGAGTGTCGTCATGGAAACTGGGGCCTGGTCTCCAGATACAGATCCAAGCCTGACCCTGATCATGCTGAAGTGGTACAATAATCTCTAAGTGCCCATTTTCACTCCTGTTAGCTAAATATCTGACAGGAGAATGGCAAGTAAGAGCGCTAATCTCATGCATCTCATGATTTCATGGCCCTATTGCGCAAACCAGATGTGGACATTAATAAATACTCAGTGCCTGCAGTGGTTTGTGCGTTCTTATCCACATCATCACACTAATCATCAATTTAAACTCACTTCCATTTGCCTTTTGTGGAGCCCAGCTCAATAAAGCTTGAAATTTCCCAATCGCCTACTGTCAGAGGTACCCCCACCTACCCTCCAACCACTCAATGACAATAACAGTCCACCAGGGGAATGATGTTGGGGGACCAATTCCAGGTCTGTTCAATAGGTCTGGCAGCAAATTGCTTTTTAATGTTTGGCACAATAGCCCAAAACAAAGCGGATTGTTGTCCATAAGCTGTGGAGGCCATTTAAGTGAGTGTGATACATGACTCACAGAGGAGTCCAGGTGTCAATGCCGCTGAAACAGGAGACAGTCGAGGTGATAGAGGGAGGAGAGCATGAATTAAGTGTACAGGTTTTAGGATGTTTGTATTGAGCCGGCTCACTGCCGGATAAATACTCGCAGTTTCTTTTCTTCTTTGGCCACGACGAGGACACGGCTCAAGGGACACCACTTTGCTGCCGACTGAAATCCTTCATCAGCCGCTCGATCGACTGCCTAGAAATTTGGTGCACGCCTGTGAGGGGGCCGTGAGATCCAACATATAGCATATCATGAATCTTCATCAGAATCAGAACCGTCCTCAATGGCCAAGTTTGTGGAATTTGACTCCGGTTCACTTCACTCTCAGTAATCAAGTGTTGAAATAGAAAATATAAACAAAAAGGAGATGAAAATATAATATAAAAATATAACCTTAAACATTGAAGATTTAAGGATACAAAATGTGCATATGACGTGAATTACACAAACAGTTGGATACTTAAGCATCAAGTTCTTTATCTTACTGACATTGATAATCTCTGACTTACTGTTGTATGAATTTGTTGGTTGAAAATACTTTGGTGTACGACTCTCCCATTGGCCTAAGAAGTAGCTCTTTTTTTGTTATTGCCAAGAAGCTAACCTTAGCGCGGTTATTCTTTTTGATTAGCATGTTAGCATGCTGATTTTAGCCTTTACTTGAAGGTGTCTCAGAGCCACGAGCATGGCTGACATACGTGGATTCTCTTTATGTCAAACAATCGATTGCTGGTAACGCCATCAACCGAAACAACTCTCTGTGGTTTTTTCAAGCATCAATATTTCAAAGTAAGGCTGGAGGATTATTTGTTTTTGTTTTTGTTTTTTCCACCGAGGGGTCACAGCTCCAACCACAGACCCCCGTTGCAGGCATCAACCAGTTGTCGAAAGCTCTCGGCGCCACATCTGCCGCATCTGTGTGACACAAGAGGCAGCACTCTGTAGGACGCATCTAAACTGTGGACCTCGCCTGAATAATATTAATTAAACCTCCCTAACTAATTGTGTGTTACTTTTTGCTGTCAACCAATTATGTTTTACACTCTTGGGGAGAAGCAAGATTCCCCCGCTCACTGTGAAATTCCAGCTGTCATTGAATTTCAATAAGCATGTATTTAATTAACATACTAGGCCACTGGAGCATATCAATATTTATTCCTCTTACAGACAAGACAGCAGTGCGTATGTTCTGCCCACAGTCAGCTGAAGATGCCCAGTGAGTTGACACAACAGGCAGGCAAAAGCATTTGATTGAGGATCTATAATAATGTTTACCTTGCAAGTGCGGCTGTGAGCACTGTGCCTAATGTATCGGGTGATTTTAAAGCTTCTGACGTGGTGACATTGTAAATAAACCGCCCTTTATAAGTGGAAGCCACCCGACGCCACAAAGACGTGCTGATTCAAATTGCTTCAGCAGTATGAATTTGGCAAGAGCAGATATTGATGTGAGTTTTGCTTTCCCTCCGCCATCCGTTTGTCTTGTGCGTCTGTCCCGTGTTGTTCTTTTATCAAGCTCCGGTTTTGACAGCACAACAGAAATCATCCATCATCTAGATTTACCCCCACAACCCTAATATCTAGCAGACAGTCCAATGCCATAACTCCACAGGCGACAAATGCATTTTAGAGGAAGGGGATGGGTGTATGTGAGTGTGTGTGTATGCACAAATTGTACTGTGCGAGTGTGCTTGCAGTAGCAAGAAGGAATGGGCGAGGAGTGTGTGTGTGTGTGTGTGTGTGTGTGTGTGGGGGGGGGGGGGGGTAATAGTGACAGAGTGAGCTAAATTCAAAAGTCTAGCTGCCATGCCATCGGCAACTGGCCGAATATTTTTCCATCCCTTTGTGCTGGGTCAGCAGAAAAAGTGCACAAAACAGCATCAATTGATTCATCCATGATATGAGGAGGAAGAGAAGGCCTATCTCTGTGCAGCAAGCCTCCTCCCTCCTTCTCTCCCTCCCCTCCTTTCATTCCAGCTTCTACCTGCTTCCTCGCAGCGCTGTCACACATAATGAGGCCCGAGTCGAGGACGGAGCGAACCAAGAAGCCGACAGCCACCGTGGCACAAACAACAGCCGCCGAGGCCCATTGGACCACAGTGGAAATGTACATATTTTAGCATAATGCTGTGCCCCCCCCTTATACACACACACACAGACACACACATCTCCTCCCTTTCCTCGCCGTCTCTCATGCTTGGCACAGCAAAAGAGCTGCGTATTGTTCAATAATGTGTCTACCGATGCAGTGGTTCCCGTAAGGCTTGCAAGGTCACAGATTCAAATGATGTCACACGGCGCCCCCGACTGATGATTTGCCTGCAGGGAGAGGTTTTAAGATTTGTTGTTTTCCAGAGCAAAAGCAGGACAGGGTCTACAGGGAGAGCAGATTGAAAATTCTCAATACGGGGATAGGTATAGAGCATATACTCTGAAATGAGCACAAGTTGTTATCTCTCTGGAAGTAACCTCCGGAGGAGCGCTTCTCATAAGTGAGTGATGCTGTTCGATGAGCCCACCAGATGGAGAAAGTAAGTTTTAATAACTTGTTTCGGTTGGACATTCCTCGTGTACACTTACCCATCTCTTTCTCTCGCTGTAAATGCCCCTTCTTCATCCTACCAGCTAAATATATAGATACCCTCTCATGAAAGATGTGAACCCACATGAATGCTTGAATCAATTTCACAGGAAAAGACGGGCTGAAAATAAATTCTGCAGGCTCTGTGTCCAAGCAGCCAGCTGTTTAATAATTTCCCCTTTTTAATTTCACATATAACCAGCTCAGTTGGTAGAAGTTCAGGAAGGCAAGGCCGTCAACCAAAGCCACCTAAAAGGTGTGCAAGGAGATAAGTGCAGACTTGTCAGTGTCAAGACTCTGTTAGTCCACATAAATACACTACACACCTCTCAATTTTATGCACTGGAGATGATAAAATGAGAACTTTTTTTTTTTTTTTTTTTTTTAGTGCGCCTCAGGGCTTGAAAGTGGAGGATCAAGGCAGTTATTCCGTTCATTTTTTACATCCCATCCATTAGCCGGGCGAGACACAAATACGTTTAAAGCGGTTCATTTTTGCGATAAGCTCTATCACGTCAACCTGAGATGAGCAGAGATGGTAAAAGTGAAGTAATTACCAGAAACACGTGATTAGAATGTCATTTGGCTGGCAAAGGCTAATTAGAGACGTCCCATCTCGTCATCCTCGCACCGATGACCGTCTGTCATGGCAGGGGACCAAAACCCTGTTGTGAACTTTGCCTACATCGCCACGCACAGAAGAGATGGCTTTCTTAATAATTTGTGTCACTTCACTCAAAGTAAGTTTGTAGCAGGCCTTATATAATTATCCATCCCCACATCAGCCCGTCGTTCTCTTGACCTCCAATCCCTTTTTGTCAAACTTCTTCCAGTGAACTAAGCCGTGGCTCAGCCACGGCAGCGGCAAAGTCACTTTACCCGTCTGCCCAAGGGTACGACAACTTGTGATGTGCAAGTTCACGACAAGCTCCGCACACAACATGGTGATGAAGTGCATTACAATAACGGGGAGCACAGAGTAGAACAACCTTTGTTTTTCTAAAGTTGTCTGTCCCATCAGTGCAATTTCACCAATTGCTTAATTTTTCTTTTGTAAACTGGAAATGTTTGAAGGCATGATACAAAACCACTGTTATTTCATCCTTTCATGTCGTCTTACTGCGCTGTCTTCGACTTTCTTTTGTTGGATTTCAAAGACTATTTGTCCGCACTTGCTGCATTTTGTTTGTTTGTTTGTTTGTTTGTTTGCTTCTGCTCCAATCATCGTGCCTGTCCCTCCAGTTTTATTTCTCACCTACTTTCTTATCTTCCTCTGTGGTCCATACTTTGCCATCTACACTATAGCACCATTTTGTATATATTCAGAGCTCTTGAATATTATAGTGACAGCATTGTAAAACAATATAAAACACAATGCAATTTATATGCAACTTCTGTACTTTTTTTTTTATTATTATTTTAATTCAAGTCAGAGCAAACATTAAAAACAAAATCAGAATTCCCCCTCACTCTGTGATGTCTCTGAATTGGGGTTGTGAAACTACCCAAAGAAAGACGAAATGGAGGTTTTTAAATGCACAATGGCGACTGTAGAAGCTTCACGTCCATATGTGAAGACTTGACAACATTTGGGTCGAGCCTATTGTCAGCAGTATGGCAATGAAAACCCCAGAGATGCCATTCAGCACATGCTGTATGTAATCAGCATCAGACTATGATAACAGCATTCACTGTACCATCGAAACAAAGTTGAACCACACATTGATGTAGCGCTGACATAGTCAATAAATGAGCCAATAACTGTTTTGATGATCGATTAATTGTTAAAGCAACACATCACTGGCTGGATCACCACAATTGTGTTTGTTTGTAGGTTTTCTTTGTACTGTAAAAAAAAAAAAGGCTGATTGATCCATAATGAATGTGGTGGTTAAATGCAGCTATTAGCTAAATTGCCCAAGTTTACGTGACGTTTCCTTGAAGGACCTCAAATTAGAATCTTCCATGCACATAAATGAAACCTTCTTCCCTCTTATTGTTGAAAACTCTGAGAGAGGACAATCTCGATTTAAAATGTGCACAGATTATGAAGCCGGATCAAAAACAAAAAAAGGACTGAGCTCCTCAGACTGTATATGTGGCTCTGGGTTGGGTCAGTTTGTGATCACGTATCATATCTTTCAACCACAAACATTTTGTGTCCTTCAGTAGTCATTTCGTGCCTCTTTCATTTCATGCCTCTTTGTGCTTATGTGTTTGGTCGTTTTATCTCTCTGCATTCATTTGCTGTCTGTTGTGGTTATGTGCCTCTTTCAGGGCATCTTGTGTCCCTTTGTGGTTGTTTTGTGTCTCTTTGTAGTCCTTTTGCATTTCTATTGTCTATTTGTATCCATTTGGAGTTGACTTTATGGTCAGTTTGCGTCTCCCTTGTGGTTGTTTAGTGCAGTTTAGTTATCTTTCTGGTTATTTTGTATCTTTTTGTCACCAGTTTATTGATTTTTGAATGCTAAATGTTTGTGACTTCAAACAGAAGTTCTGGTTCATTGGGGCCCCAACCTCTTGGGCCTCCTGCACCCAGTCAGCCTTATCACGAATGCTATGCTGTACTGTGCATTCTGTATATGTTACCTTTCCTCTTTCTGTGGCTGAAATTTGCATAAAATCAAAAGTACAGAATCTTGATATGAACGTAAACCACAAATTAAAAAAAAAAAAGTACAACATTAATAGTCAAATCCTCTCCATTAATACTACAAGTTTCCCATTACTTCTAGAAGAAGTGAAGATTAATGAGTTAACCAAGACTTTAATGATTTCATAATAAGCAATTTGGAAATGGTGCAGTAGGAAGAGCAAAGCAGAGTTTACTGTATTTATCCTTTAGCCGATTCCATAAAGAAAAAGAGTAACGACTGTTGGACGTGTTTATCAGAAGAAGGAAGTGTGTTTCCTTGGCAGAGCCCCATCAGCCAATAAAATTGCAAAGCATTCTGGGAAACTGACTCATCTAAAGGCTGCTGTGGAGTATGAAGGACTATGGACTTAGATCAATTATAGCTGCAAATTGCGATGTGTTACCACCTCACCAAACACAGGAGTCAGGGTGAGGAATGTCTGCTTCGATTTAGACATGGCTTGGAAAAAACAAATCCCAACCTTTGGAGGAACTCTGCATGCTATTTGTTAATGCAAAACTTCCACAGAGTTCTTTCTTATCAGCACCATACTAACACGGGGTAACATGGTGGGTAGGTATGTAGGTCCCTTCGTGTCATTGTCCCGTTAGCTGCTTACTAAATATAAACATACATCCAACAACCACACAAGCACAATGCTCACAACTTTACACATATCAACAGCATTTAATCATAATAAAACCGAAGCTTTGAGTTGTCTCAGCCTTTCCAGCTTCTATTTTTTCTCCCATTCCTCTTTTAAAGCCGTCTACTGCTTGTGCAACTCAGGAGTATGCCTGGAGCTTTTAGGCATGACACATTTAAAATTATGGACTTATTTCTTGCTCTATTAAAAGAAGGCTCTCTGTAGCACAAATATATTGCATTCACGCACCAAAAGACACAGAAAGAAATATTCAAATTTAGTAGGAAAATTGACCTAAATAAAGCCAGTGTAATGATTTTGTTCATTTGTGAAAATGTATTGCTTCGGTCAACTGAACCTGATGTGCTACAAGCAAGAAACAGGAATACGCTAATCAACATAGCATTACATTAATATATGTTCTCAATCAAAAGATTTAAACAGATGGAAATGATAAAAAAGCACAAATACAATCATATTTGAGATTTTAACATATTTGTATGTGTGCCAATGTTCTAATCTCAATATTCAAATGCATGACAAAAACAAACATCCACAATCAGCCCTAATGTATATTCAGTGGAATTTCAGTATTTCACTCCCTGTCGAGGAGTTGAATGCATTAAAATGGGTTTGCTGTTTATTAATTCTAGGGATTGTTTGTTTTGGAGTCATCTACGTGGACATTTTAGGTGACAACAGCATCTGTTCCCAGTTTCAGCATGGCACCACATATCACGGAACAGTAACAAGCATGTAGCTACACAAAGGAGTCAGTGAACTATTGTACACCGAACAGCAGAACAATTAATTACAGCCAGTGTGGTATGATGTGTAAATGAAACAAATTTCCCATCAAATTATCTAGGGAGATCTCAAGCAACTGAACTGCAGAGAGGAGTGCCGAGCATCAGTGGGCAACGGAGGAAAGTTGATGCTTTGAATAATTGCAACGCCGTCTGCATTAAAAGCGGAATGTAAATAAAAAAGTAGCAGAGCGATATTTTTACTTTGATAATAGTTTAGAAATTGTCCTTGTCCTGTTTCATTTTTAAGAATTAACAGCTGTACATAATTTTAGAGCTACAATGGGATTAACTTGTATTAATTCGTTTTTAGGATTATTAATTCATACTCGTGGGGCTTTTTTAGCTTCTTTACGCTCTTACTTTAATTTTTGGGTCCCCAACGTTACCACAATCATGGCACAAAACAAATTTAACGAGTTGCTTGTTAATGTTACAGGAAAAGGTAAAAAGCTTTTGGTTGTGACTGATGGCATAGTTGAACAGAACCTGGCTAACTAACCTAGTTATTTCAGTCTTTATGCTAAGCTAGGCTAAACAGCTACCAAAAAAAGGGAATAAACCTCCCTCTGTCATCAAGCCATAACATCTTACCATGTTGTGGCTGAGTGAACTTGTCGACATTATCTTAAAAGGCATCGTCAAGATAAAGCTTTTAGTTCCATTTTCATTCCAAACACTGGAGAGCTGATTATGAGGTGAACTAAAACATTAAAATTTATAGTGAGAAAGCTGTTAGGCTGAAAGAATTGCATCGGATCCAGGTTGTCATTTTTCCTCTCTCTCAAATGCAGCCAAGCAAAAAAAAAAAAAAAGAAGAAGAAGCGAGTGTTTCCTCCTGCAGACAGGGCCCCTCAGAGGCTCCCGTCCCACGGGGCCTATCTAAATAGCGTTTTGAGACAAGATGCACAGGGATTTATCCCCGGGGAAAAAGGTAGCTGGCGGCCCAGTGGACCAACCGTGTAGCGCTCCCAGGAGCTGTGCAAGACATGCAAATTGATTTACTCACCGTGTGCACATGGTATATTTACTACAAGGCGCTAAAAACAGAAAAGACAGGTTGTCATGTATCGGGCGGACATGGAACTATATACATCCACTTACATTTTTTTTGTCTGTCTTCGCATGTAGTTTCAATGTCAGGATATTCATAAGTGTCACTATGTAGCCTGTTTATTTGCAAGTATGAATATTAAGTTAACACGCTAAACATGCTACTTTGCTGCCAGTGCCATGCCAGGAAAAACAGTTCTTGTCATGAGGGAATCAGTCAAATGTGGTGTGCAGTGCCATGAGTGGCCCAGATGCAGCCAAGCTTCCCAAGAGATTAAATTTAGCTCCTACGAAAACAAATAAGAAATGGAGGTCACTATCCGTAACCCCAGCAAATGAAGACAGCGTTGTTACTATATGTCTTACTGTGATATCAACTGTGGCTGTTGAGTACCACAAAAGGCAGATGGCCTAAATAATCATAACAATGGTTCCATTTAAACAAAAAACAAAGAGAAAAAGCAAAAGTAAAAGGCTAAAGCTTTCAGTGTGTTCTTACATTTCTCTGGTGCATATCTGTCAAGATCTCCAGTCTCTTTCATCCCTGATAGTAAATCATCCTTTCATTTAGAGGCAGGAACGGAGAGGTCCTCATTGATAACTTTCCGAGCTAACGTTCACTTTGCAACTCGCCCTCATCATCCTTTCCAAGCCTTTTAGAAAGTTTTACCTTTCAAGCTTCGGGGTAAACACTAATTGAAAATAGGTAATTATTATATTAAAGGACACGGTTTACTTTCATGTTGAGGTTTCACATTCTTTAACCTCATCAGCAGCAACAATAAAGTAAAAGCTCTGTGACAAGTAGCTTTTCATCTTCAGAACCACTTTTTTCAGTTCAGATCAAGGGCAATAATTTTGCTAAGTAAGCTGAGCAAAAACTTTTCTCCACGCAGTGGACGAGGCAAAATAAACTCATTATGAGATGACGTGTCTGTCCAAACCACAAATTCACCGCCAAGCATGATTTGCTTCATCACAGGTCACATATGAAATAAGTGGCATGCTTTTGGCCCTTTCCCATCATCCAGCAGATGGATTTCTTTAGCTTTGATTAAGGTGAACATGATTGTTGATCCTGGGGAATTTTGCTTTTTGGCACGTATATTTTCCTGGCGGTCCACAGGTACCAACGAGCTGCTTATTCTCCAAGTTAGACAACACAGCGCCCGAAGCTATTCGGTATGCAAACAAACAATTGACATTGGCCGCTCGACAACGTGCCACGGGGGGACTCCCCATCAGCTAGCGCAGCAGGAGCAGGTATCATGTCATATCCTCACTGTCACAGCTTTAAAAAATACAGCCAGGCAGATATAGACACAACATCTTCCTCTTATTAAAAAAAAAAAAAAATTCCCTTCCCTCTAGACCTGACGGGGGGCAACTGCAAGAAATTTAAAAACTAAAAACGCAAGGTAAAAAAAAAAAAAAAAAAATTAAGGGACCTGTTGTTTGTTTTGCGACACAGCCATCCAAGATACGGAGCGGAGAAGTGCATAATGCCAAATGATGCTTGCCTGACAGGCCGTTGTCTGTCTGTCATTGATAAAAGTTGGGACCACAGATATTTAAATGTGAAGCCGCGATGTCTTTTCTCCTATCGGGATAACTGTCTGATCGGGATTTGCTGGTTGGAATCACATGAAAACAAATCTGAGGGGCTTGGGTTGCTCCTGAATTACAGCGGCACATTTTTTGCTTCGCCTTTTCTGAGACGCTACAGATCATACCCTAATCCTTCTGTGCTGTCTATGCAAATCACATGTCGCTGGGTTGATATCCATTCTCCTGCAAGGCTCTGGCTGGACACGAAGCTCTGTTGTTGTTTACATCAACTCTGACTCAGAGGACTATCGGGTTTGTGCAGTGATGTTGTGTGGGAGTGAAGGAGATACTGTAACAAAGCCATCTGTGGAAACTGGTCTGAATCAAGCATACTGTATTCCTGCCCTTCATCGCTCGGTGAAACTGACATCCCCATTAGCCCATGCTCTCAGTGTGTACCTTGCTGAACTCCAGGCATAATCACAGCCAAGAAATTACCTAAGTAATCCCTTGGAAAAGGCACAAATGCCAGTGCTCAACAAGTTGCATTGTTCTGAGCATTTACACACCAGTCATGGTCTATATATTTGGAAATCCCCACCATGTTGTCAATTCAGATAACCATGTCTGATGGCTCAAATATATATATATATAAGCTGTGATGGTTTTAAAGGGTGACTTTAAAAGGAACGCATCAACAAATCATATTTGACAAGTTTTGTTCTCCCTCCAGAGGGAAAGGGTCTTTAAAGAGACATGAAATGGATAAAAATACAGATTTCCTGTGAGGAATTATGGCTCACAACTTCCCCCTCTTAAAACAAATGCAATCTATTTCCACTTTGATCTAATTCACTCAAGGTGAGCTAATTCAAAGTCTAAACGGACTCGTGTGTCATTATTACTGCATCATTCCTCGCCTTTGTCTTACTGAATATAAAACGCTGTATAAGAGAATTATCATACAGCAAAAGATAGCCGTGTCTCCTTTTTTTCTTTTTCTTCATTCCTGTGTACTTTATTTCTCTCAACAGTCCCACAGCATATGTTTCATCTATTGTTACAATAAACATGACACACGTTTCAACGACGTAGTGATAAAATCAGTGTTATTTGCTCGCTGTAATGTGACCTCTTGGAAGGCAATAAACAAAATTTGTTTGCCTCTTTCTTATTGCCATGTTCCCTCTTAGAAAGCCACTGCACAATACCTGTGATAGTACATATTCTTGAGTATTGGCTTATCAAATTTATATACGTAAATATGTGCAATACAAATAGACTTTTCTGTACACGTATAGTTTACATACATTAATAAATGTAACATTTATAGAGACTTATAATGATTGATGGATGCGTTTTCTTTAATATTTAGCTTTGATGTTGCTGGCTGTGGCCTCAGATGATACAGATGTTAAAGATTTGGCCAGATGAAATAAAATGGTTGTTTTGGTTATGATATTAATTAGATTTTCTAGGAACCAACAAACGTAAACAAATAATTTGCTTTTATATCTTTTCGCTGTACTTACTAGTACCATGTTAAAGATCGAGAGTAGCTTCTGGGCCTCGAGGGTAGCAGTACAGGTATTTACATGGTCCTGCAGAAAGCCCTCAGGTGTAAAAAAAAAAAGCAATACCTCCAGCAGAACTTCCTGCTGAAAATAATAAATACAACAAATCCCAGAGGCCCTCTGCACTGTCACATTATGAAGGTGTCAAGTCTACATTACTCTCAACCTGTTATTAATATTTAATTCGCAACACATTATACAACATTCATGTGCTCCATCGTCATCATTACATTTGAATAATTCTGATGTTTTAAGCAAACAAAAGCGCAAAAACAATCAAACTGCCATCTCCATTTTCCAGTTGGGATCCAGTTTTACACATCTGTCTTTATTACAGCAGAATCGTGTGATTTTTATGCCTTGATTACCTTCTGCAGTGTAGGAATTGTCAAGCATTTGGAGATAAAAATTAACGCGTTTTCCTCGGCGCTGCATCTCTGATTTGTTCTAAATGCAACTGATGTTTATTTCTTTTCGAAATGAGTTATTGGCATATCCTCAAATCTGAGCTCTCTCAATCCCCCTCCACCCGCCACCTCCCCGCATTCTCAGCTCCGCTCGACAGCTCAGCGATCAATCACTGGCAGCTCTCCGCCTTCCTCTCCTGCTTTATCCCCTATAGTGTGTGTGAGTCAGCCCAGATTTTCAAGAATTAGAAACTCACATTATGTGGTCTGTCGACACACTAAAAACATGTTTACTCTGCTTCTGCTGCTGATTCCCAAAATGCTTGACAAAACGGTCATCAGAATATGGAAAAGCAAAAACCACCACCCAAAAAAAGCTTGTGTCTGCAGTTTGAAATGTCTGCCTTTGAATTATAACAAGTCATGAGGAAAGATCTGCATGTTGAAAGTTTAATTTACATTTGGATTGTTTATTATTTCATATAGCTGGGTTGAGAAAAAAAAATATGGATGGAAAGTGATGAAAAATGATGCAAAGATTGAGATTACTTTCCTTGATTGACCATCGGGGGATCTTGCTCGGCAGCCTTGTGAGAAACTTGGCTTAAATCTAATAAAAAAACTCTTCGGTCTAATACCCGTTCGGTCAGAAACCGCTGAATAGGACTGAAAATCATTTGTGAGGCCATGTCTCCTTCACCCACTTCCCACTTTTATGACTTCAAAACGGTCAGCATTTTCTTTCAAGTGTGTCAGATTTGAATGAGGACATTATTCGTCTCTATGAGCGCCGGCTTTTTCTTTCGGAGGGCCAACCGCAGCAGCTTAAATGCCTCGTTAGGCATCAGGAAAAATTCTCAAAGGATAACAATCACATCCGCCTGCTGGGGTTCACGGCCGCCATATATTAGATTTATAACTGTCCACACTTGTCCAAGCACTCGTGATGAAGTCACCGACAAATAACCGTGAAACACAGGAGGCAAGGAATCAAGAAGTTTGGAAATATTCCATTCAACATACCATTCTTTTAAAGATCATATTGTTTTAGTCCAGCTATTGATTTGTTACCTTTGAAGGTTCTGTATTATCTTTTTAACCTCATATTACAATTCAAAACTGACAAATTTCATGTATTTGTTGCGCTGTCACTCCGCCAAGGTTAACACACTCCTCATCTCTTCTTGAAAAAAAAGAAAAAGATTTGAATGTTAATAAGTCACTTCAGTTTAGCATTTAGTGGATAAATGATTTTTATTACATTTATACAACATGTCATTATTTCATTTGGACTGTGGCCCTGAAAAGTTTGTCCATGCCCCTCCTCGCTGTAATAGAAAGTTGGATTTGAGTTTCACGGTAAAATTTCCGCATTTTATTTGCAAAGATGGCAAACTCAGTTACCCCAGCGGGATTTTGGGTACATTAAAACATTTAGCAAGACGTTCCATGCGATACAACTTGCTGGCTGTCAACAAAATAAACCCATATTGCAAGTTTTTTGAGAGCAAAAAATTTTGAAGTTGGGGCGAGGGGTGATATGGGTTTGGGATAGAGAAGGTGTTTTTTTTTTGTTTTTTTTAAGAGAAATCCTGAGTGAAGATCTGCCAGTACGCCTTAGAAGGGCATTGCAAGGACGGAGAGGCGAGCGCCAGCGGTGAGGTCGATCCTCAAACAAACGCCTTCACCAGTGAAGGGATTAAGGCTTGGGCTTTGAGAGTGAGAGTGGGATTGAACTGTGCAGCCCTGTTGAAAATACAGCAGAAGCACCCCCCCCTCACCGAATGTTCCAGATGCCTCCGATTGGACCTGGAATGTGTTAGAAGAAGGATGGAAAAAAAAAAAAATCCAGTCACTTTACATTGAAGTTATTTGCAGGCAACATTTCCTGCGTCTACTGAGGTGCAAATATTTGTATCAAGTAGATCAGTCTGCAGAATCTCCCTGACCTTGTCGCGGCATTGTATTGAAGGCTTGGGGGGCTTCCATTGATCCTACAGTCTCCAGCCGTGCATGGAAAGCACAAGTGTCCTACCTGACACCTAACCTAACACATAAGATCGGAGAAAACACTCCATATGTTTTACACAGATCATCCGTACGAATCTCAGCTATTGGTTCATTTTGTTTCAGATTCACCTCTCATCACAGACCTGATTAACATAAGATCTCTTCTTTCTTTTTTTTTTTTTTTTTTTTGGCTCCATGGTGGAGGACCTTGGTACGGTGCAGTGTTGTGGGGAAAATTGAATGAGCAACCTTCCCCAGGAGACTAATAATATCATGGATCCTGAGTGCTTGCTCTCTGTGATGAGACCTAACAGAAGGCTTGACAGGAGAAAATGATGTGTTGTTCTCTGCTGGGATAACAGTCCGGGCCCCCCCCTCAGAAGACTGCAGCTGGGATATGAAGTGTACACAAACCGCAGGTTCCCGTCGATCCACGAGGGTCCAAAAGAGAAGACGGAGCACGACGAGCGGAGGGAAATGAGTGGCGCAAAGGAACGGGGGCTGCCGAGACACCCTCGAGTACCAAGTGTGCATGTGTGCGCTCTGTCACTCTCTCTGAACACATACAAATAGAAAAAGCACTCACTTCAAAGCATCCAGAAATTCAAGACACACTTGAACTGAAGTATAGCAAATTACTTCCTAAGTTGAATCCTTAACATTTTCTATGAATATTTCATCACTGAGTAAATTCCCCTCGGCGGGGGGTGCCTATACTTTTGGCACTTCTGGTCAAACCCACTTGCAACTGATGTGTTGTTGTTTTTTTATGTTGAGAATGTATGTTTTTTCTTCTGCTTATTCTTTATTTACATTAACACTCAGTTTACAGCAGTGCGTTGCACACCTGTCAGCGGTGTCTGATTTTAGTTTGTTATGCTCAAACTTCCACAGGGTGGGCTCCATGTTTACTATTATATATAACCACGGGGAACATGGAACGTCCGTTACATTGGCTGCCATAGGGGCATCATTTCAGGCAACACAATCACACATGGCATGTATATATATATATATTAAAAGAAATTGCATGCACACTGTACTTTTGGAAATCTCCTTAGAGTTTGGATGCAGGGCAGAAATGGGATGCAGCTTTCGGTAACTATACCACTGATCTCACTGAGAATCAACAGACAGACTGTATGTGTGGATAGATAGCAAGATAGATGGTTTATTGTCCCAATGGAAATTTGTTTTCACAGCATGACAACACAAACAGATACACAAAACCCACATAGACAAGTAAGTCACTGTACGGCGTAGAACATAATACGTATGTACATAAATGATGGATATATCTGCCAGTGCGTGCAGGAAGAGCAGCACGGCACCAAACATCCAAGAGTCAGTTCACACACCAAACAGAACACCAGGAAATATTGGGCTTCCAGTTGTGTAGTTACAGGATGCGCTTGATAAATGATGCATCGAGGTGTGCAGCTGTGAGTTTGTTTTAGATTCTTTCTGCTCCCAAATCATCAAAAGTCACCAAAAGCTGCTTCAATATATTTTTAATGAAGCGATATTGGGGAGAAAAGAAGAAAAGGAAAAAAAAAAAAGAACACCACCAGAAAACTTTCTTAACTATTTAAAGCTCTGTAGGTGTTAAAAATGACACATGATTCTGTAGCTGCGCAGTCTGCCTCACACCTCGGATTTCTTCATCAGCAGATTTGATGGATAGTTAAAAAGAAACTTCCAGAACACCCCTCGTGTTATTTTCAGTTTAAAAATCAGAAGCAAAGACAGATGACAGCCCAGCGAGTGATTTTTGCTCAGTGAGGTGAAGGAAAGGTTCCTGTTGATGTCTGAGAAATAGACTTTCTTATGCACATAGATTACTTTGGTTAAAGTTAACACCAGGGTTTGTGTGTCTAGCAAACAAATAAACGTGCGACGGCGGCTTCCAAATAGCGACGTGTTATCTGTGGTGGGAAAAAAAAAAAAAAAAGAGAGAGAAGAAGTTCGACACATTTCAAGTACTTCAAGTACTACGAATCTCATCCTCCCGCCGAAAATTCAACTTGTACAAGATCCAATAACAGCAGCGTGATGAGCTTTTTGACGGTGCACAGGTGTAGATGAGTGGTCTCATCCTTATGTGACTGACCTATTTTCCACTCTCGATAATCATTGTGGAATTCAGAGTGAAAAAAACGGAAGCTCTATTCGTGCCAAATACATGCAAATGATATAGTTTGAGTCTCCAGAGGGCTGTGCTTAAACCTGCTGAAGTTCTGGGATTTCCTGTAGGTAAGGAAACAACAGATCTGGCTATGCACATATCCACCTTCTGCATTGCGATCAATGCAGTGTTTTATTTAGTTCCTTAAATTTACTAATAGGTTCATCAATCCATGACAAATTCACCACCATTTGCCTCGCACAGAAACACATGTTGCAATTATTTATTTGCTATTAATGTTCTATTAAGGAACAGTTTAGGATGGGCAAGGGCAAAAAAAAAAAAAAATCAAAAGTTTGAGCTCTGGCTTGTCGGCGTATACAAATCTCCCAACTTGTAAATTGGGCGACATGGGAAAACCCTTGGCAATACATTAGAAGGATGTTCACAGCCAAAGCATCCCATCGATTTGACCTGTGTGGGCCTTGCAAGCATGAGCCATTAGTATATTCTCAGATGCTGTTTTCAGATTTGTTTGTGTAAACGAGGTCCCTTGATGATAGTGTGGGAAAGCAGATCCAGGATTTTAACTATCAATCTCCCAGATAGCAGGGACACAATAACCTGTCCTTGGGCATTCATACTGGTGCCTTTTTTTGTTGTTGGTTTTTATTCATTTATTTATTTATTTATTTTTTGCCCCATGGGCTGTAATAGCGTTCATTTTCCCTCAGTTATTTTCTGTGTAAAATGTTTCAAACTCTCACTGTGCATTTCTTCTACAATTAAACGTTGACAGACTTGTTTGAGGGTCTTTTCAAAAGGGCCCTTTGTTATACACACATAAGAGGCCGCTTAACTAACGCCAACCATTATGTTTGAAGCGAGCTGCATGCTTATTTTTACAACAGGCCGGTGACGGATTATGAGGCATCTTTTTCTCGAGGGGTTCGCGTCACGTTTGAAGTGCTGATGCACTGGGCGAGAATCGGCTTTCATGTCTTCCTGGAGCTGAATCTAGACGTACGCATCTGTAACAATTTTGTAGTATTCAAAGATTACTGAGCAGATTTGCTTTAGATGAATGAATAATAAACTTGATCACAATTTACAGTACTTCCCATTACCATCAAACTAAAGAGCAGCACACTAATGTGGCTGGTGTTGCCATATAGGGCTTTATCGCTACATGGGAATGTAGTTTATTTTAATGAAGGGAAAATGTGGTTTTTGGTGGGTAATCATGACTCCAAATGAAATTGCATCTTGACTTCCCATATGTCCATAAAGGACCTTAAAAAAATTTTTCTTCAGCAGTTTTTGTGGCCTGTTGTATTTCTGTATTTGAAACTTGACCTGATCTGGATGAGATCTATCAGTTTCCTGGCCGAAAAGGCGCCAAACAACTACTAGTACAATAATAAAGTTTCAACTTTGACACAATTTAAATGGAAATTTTCATGAAAAAAAACAAACAAAGAAACATTTATTTCACTGGCTAGGTATTTTGGGGCGTTTTACAGATTATTTGATGATTTTATCTTCCTAGGTCCTGGTGGTTGTTGTTTTGAAATTGTGTGTACCGATTTTCAAAAATGATAATATTTGAATATTTTCAGAAAAACTAAATCTCACCCCTGAATTACGTGGAAACATATTTACGCTTTTTTATTTATTTATTTCTAAATAATGTAGTGTTCGAAAAATAATGAGATCGAAACTAACTGCGGCTTCACAACTGCATACAGGAAAGCCAAACAAGAGGAACAGACAAAGAGGAGATGCTAACAATAGAGCCAAACAAAATTTAGAACAGTGTGATTAAATATATCAGTTAGTAAAGTTCTATTTTTGTTTTTAATTATCCCACGTGATTCATCTTTTTTTTATTTAATTGCATGTTTTCCTTTCAGTTTAAGTTGATCGATCGATCCAAAGATTTGATTCCTCAGAAATAATTAAGCTGGAAGCTTTGGGGCATCTTCATCACATACAGTGACACTCAATGGGGTTTTAATACAGATTCAAGTTGGAAAATATGTGAAATTTGTTCTCTCTCTGTCTCTGAAAGTGTTTCATTTGGGGCAAAACCAACAAATATGTCAAATGAGAAGCAATTTTCATGTTTCCGTTAACAGCTATTGATTGAACCTGCTGAACTTTTGTTTTTCCCATCTCATATCTCCCACACAAGGCAAGACATGAAAGATGATTTTGTGTTCGGTTTATGCAGACATCGTGAGTTGGCTCTGGACTGCCACTTGATTAGAAGCACTCCAAAGAGTGCAAGGCAAGGTCTAAGGCAAGTAACTTCAGAACTTCACAACAAAAGCAAGACAACTATCTCTAATTAGAATTTTTCAATTTCAGAAAAAGATAGCATAAAATTGACTTTTCGAGTGTCTATTGACCCTAAAATGAAGACAGAGTTTTGAATAGTAAAGGAAAAGATTTTGGTTGGAATAGAGTGTCATGATGAAAAAAGCGATCTTAATAATGTTACATCTGTTTACAAAATACTTACTTTTTAATAGTGCCATGAGAAAAGGAAGGGAACATCCCACGAGACCGAATGTAATGTCTATTAAAGTGAACGCATTGGATTTTGGATGGAAAACCTGCTATTAGTATGTGCATGTCCCTCCACACTCGCTAGTGAGTCTGGATAACAAGGTAGAGTAGAACAAAGAGCACAGCAGCCGCACAACAACAAACCTGCACAAATACAAGAAGAGGGATTAAATTATAATATCTAGTTTGTCCTCATTTTACTTAAATGGTACATCTTTGATATACAAACAGGCCTGTTACAGACACTGCTTCAGATGTTTGTCTTAGCCATTTCCTAGCCAATTTCTGAAGCAGTTGGCATCCATCAGCATTCTAACAATGTGTCTTGGCACCGAAAAGCCATTTGCAACTATTTCAGGCCGGGGAAAACAAAAAAAAACAAAACAACAACAACAACAACAAAAAAAACAAAAAAAGAACAAGCGTCTGCTGTTTTTAGTTTCCATTCTGTTCTCAGACTGAGCATCTGGAGTCTCTTTTTAAGCAGATTCAAAAACAAATAGACTGTAAAGGCTCCAGCTTCAGCAGGTCTCTCAGAAATCCATCTTCCTCTTTATTTCATTCCCCGACCATAGAATGCATACAGCAAACTTTTCAGTTAGTATATTTTGTCAAAAGCTTTGCTCCACCAGTTCGTGCAGAAAGTAATGCAAAAGTTTCTTAGCCACGTAACGACCGGAGAAAGAGGACACCTTCCTTCTACCTGCTAATATTTTGAGTCATTAAGACCTGGAGAGCTTGCAGCAGCCTTTTTAAACTGTTGCTTATTAGCAATGCTAATGTAACCCTGGTGAAAAAGGAATCGCTTGAAAAATGCACCTGTGCTCACATCTTCCCAACTAGTCCCACTAAATTTCCACAAAAAGGGGAGCTATGCACAACCCTTTCAAGAAAGTTCCACAATAATAGAAAAATCTTTCCTCTGACAGTATTATTATTAGTTTTAATAATAATAATAATAATAATAATAATAATAATAATAATAATAATAATAATAATAAAAACTTCCTGAGAGACAAAGTGAGTGGCTGATTTCCAGCAGCACCTTGTCACCTCACAGTATTGTTCATGTAATATGTTAGAATCGACTTCTACTTCCCGTTTTACTCCCTGGTGAGATGATAACAACAAAAAAAGCAGTTATCTCCCTTTTATTCACAACGTTAGGATTGCTTTTGGGGTTTGTGTGTGTGTGTGTGTGTGTGTGTGTGGGGGGGGGGGGGGGGTTTACTCTGACTCCCTGCTTGTTATCACCTAAAACCAATCACAGGGTGGCCCAGTAAAAGGATATAATTAGAAAGTGGAAAAATAACACTCCTGTTCAGAGTAAAATGTCTGCTGAGAGGACTTTTTGGGAAGAGGGAAGCATGCCGTCTCTTTTTGTCTTATGTCTCTGTAACCAAAGCAGGTTGGAAAAAAAAAAAAAAACACATACCTCAGAGCAGTAGGCGGCCATGTGGAGCCAGCTGTGCTTTATTCATGGGTCATATTTAGTTGAAATACATGTTTGTTTGGGGTTTTTTTTTATAGGAAATGGATTTATTTCATATTTCTGCCGTCTGGTTTACTGTAGTTTCTGACAAAATGGCCGCACGCAAACACAAGCACATTCTCGGTATGTGTGAATCCAGGGCCAGAGAGGTGTACTCCAACCACGATTAAATTGCTTATTAAAAACACATTACATTTCAGAGTAAAATATTTGACACATATACGACATACTGTACCTTTTCATTTTTGCATTTATTTTACCTGTTGTAGATGTCTATTCTACTCAAGTGAAGATTTCACATACAACTAACTGTACTACACAAGCTTTGAAAATGAAAAAACATTGTTAGACATGAGAGCAGCTATCTTTCAGTTGTCTATGAGTTCTGATTCTGAATGAATGAGGAGTCTGATCGCAGCCGTTTCACTTTCAATGGTGATGCTAAAGCACCATATTTTCCTGCAGACACCTTTGTATGCCACACATGGCTTCTCAAGTCAAGTTGAAAATCCTGCGTATCTCTGTGAGCTTCTGCACACCTCGACCTTATGAATAAGTCACATCCATAGATTTCAGCATGGAAATCAGTGAACGGAGGGCGACACTGGCTCGCCGCCAAGTGAAATAGGCTGTGCCGTGCTTAAGAGTGATGGATTGGTGGCACTAGCCTGGCAAAATAGCCCTGTAGTGGACCGGACCCCTGCTCACAGAACAAGCTGATACATCATGATACTTGCAGACACCCAGCTAATAATCCAACCCCCTCATTCTACAAAGGTACCAGTTTCTACATCCACAAACCTGATGGATTAAGACAAACAGGTTATTTATGGAGCAGGCCAAGCTTCAGGAGCTTACCCACACATATGTTTGCTGAACAGCGGAGACCTCTGAATAGAACGTTTTCCAGCGAGCGTCCGGCTTGAAACAAATCCAAATGAAACACCAACGACCAAACGGGAGTTATGTAAAGCGAGCTGTTACGGAGCAATTGCATCTTTGTTCTCTGGTAAACTTCTTCAGAGTGTGTGGGCTAGATGACAGTAGATATGGGTGAAATGTATCTTATTCATCATATTCATCTTCAGGAGAGAGTTGCTTTTTTCTTTTTTTGTCTTCTCTGGCACAAAATGCCCAAAACATATTAATGCTACAAAAGCCGGCTGATGTTTCCATCCTGGAATAACTGAAGGAATGACTTACCTTAAAATTATGTTCTAATGTTTGGACTGTGGTCTTTAGTCATTTTGTTTTGTAGTTTTATTGAGCTTTTTAATTGAATGAAGCCTTTTTTTGAGTCAGCCTGTTATAATAAAAAAAACTTTAATTTGAGTGTGTTGTATTCTATTTTGGATATTTACCTTTACCTTGCCTTCAAATGTGATACCTGCTAAACATCTGCTTATATTGTTATCTGAGGACGCATTTAGCTCGAAGCACCGTTGTGCCTAAGTGCAGCCTCATGGAGCTGCTCGTGTGGCTGGAAACTCTGGGTGGTTTTGTCATCAGAGTTGATGTCTGGATGAAATCTATTTGTGGCACCTGTTCTTGTTATCTGGGCTGTTTTGCATGATGCTAAAATCCCAGGACACATCCGTGGGTTGGTTTGTTTGTTTGTTTTTTTGTTTTATTTCTTTATCTATTTCTTTTGCTATTTCTTTTGCTGCATAGTTAATCATACACAAACATGTACATTATTCTCATATAACTCTTCAGACATGTAACAGCCTGAAAACATGTATCCGGGGAACAAGCAGATGTGCTTTACCAAGCTCAGGTACATCTCAAAAACGTGCCCTTTGACTGATTTGTTGGGCTAATGAGAGTATATTAATATGCTTACGGAAGCCTGATTAATGAAATTGATGGGTCACACTCAAAATTCTTCATTGTGACAGCTGTGTGAGTTGTGTGAGATGTTGAGACGACATGTTGCCGCATTCACCGGGTGTAATCTTTCATCATACATCTCGGATCATTTGTGTCGCCACATTCCATTCTTAGCCCGCGCTTTGGAAATTGGGATTGCCTCACTAAGCACCCTCGACGCCTCACCTTAATATTCCCATTATTGATTGTTTTTGGCAAATAATCCATGTCTCAAAATCGCATATAACCAGAACAGTGAAACGCTGAGTTTACAGGGGGAAGGGGGAAAAAGACTGCTGTATTTTTGGAGGTGTGTTCCTTTTCCCTCCCGCATTTGATTAAAAGTGAGACTGCATTACTAATTTGCAGCGCATACATTTCAATGGCATTACGTTTGAAGTGAGGAGGAAAATCTCCAGTTAAGTTTAAATCTCCTCGCTTGGTAAACCTTTTTGTTTTCTAATAATTTCCACACCACAGAAGGTGGGTTGAATACTCTAATCTCATAAGCAGCTTAATTCAGATACTGTGACTTCATTACATTCTCTGCTGTTTGTCAACTATTCTCCTGAAAACTGCAAGTTGCTATGGTTGACTGGAAGAGGGGGTGTAGTAGAAAAAAAAAAAAAAACAAACTTCAGAGAAAAGCCTTTGTTTCTTAGACAAAGCCAGGTGCGCGGGAACAGCATGCTCCAGAGGCCCAAGATATATTAAAAGTTTGACCAGGGCCTATAATAAAAACCTTTGGCTCCCAGTGTGCAATTAAGTGGTGACTGAAACTATTGATTTGATCTTTTGTTTTGTCCATCCACCCACCTGTTACATTGCTAGCTGGGGAATCATCACCAACAACAAACAGATGCCCAGGGAGGAAAGCAGTGGTTGTGCACAGCCAAAAAAAATCAAAAAAATCTCCCTTTTCTGTATTTAGCATGCCGTGTAATCTACTCAGACTTTTTTTAGCTGTTACATACACAAATGTGCACATTCAGGTGTAAAAATACAGGCTCGTATCACTGAACTCACAGAAAATGAATCAGCTCCTGTCGGAAATGTGATGTTTCAGGCTTTTAGAATGAAAATATTGATAATGTGACACTATTTCCTCAATAATCCCAGACAATTTAATTAATTTAATGATTAAATGTTTGACTAAATAACACAAAGGATTTCTTTTCAGGTGCTTCCTTTTCATTGTTCCTTTGCAATCTTAGTGCAAGTTTAATGTTTACCCAACAACTGCAGGATTACAATAAGCAAGTGTCAACGTGGGGTTTTTACTTAATTATCTATTTCTGCTCTGCTTTTCTCGTTCTTTTGGCTATATTACCCACCCAATGAAGACAATGAAGGCAAATGTACCACATTACATTGCAAGTTGTTCATTTTATTAACTTATATTAACAGATTTTGAAATTACTAGTGTTCATAAGGAGTACAATAATTTTAACTTTCACCTGCTGAGACATGAATGTTTTGTTGTTCAAAGCTCAGCAGCACAACACCAACGGCTTTTTATCTGCCAAGAATTATATCAGCTAAAGAGACGGCTGTATAACAAATGGTGTGCTCCAATATGAAATATGAAAGTGGTACAAGTCTCTGTGAAAGCAACCAAACAATCATAAGGCAGTCTCAGAGCAGCTGTGCCTGAAGAGGACAGATGTCTATGTCAGGTTGTAAACAGCTTCTTTACTGTTTACAGCGTGAGTCGTCTGCCTCCTTTCTTGCCCTAGTCATGCATTTGGATTAACTCCGAATGTGAATTGAGTCCTGCCAGAATGCTGTGAAAACCCCTGCGAAGAAGGCGTGAAGGAGGAAAAATCTACAGTGCCTCACCGATCACTCTGCGTTCATTTGTCGCAATAGCAAAGGTCATCACTTAGACAAATATAGCCTCATTCTACTGAGGCTCGTTGGCGGCATGGCAGCCACAGAGCTGGCGAAGCTACTAAAACATGATATAAGGAAATTCCAAGATGCATAATTGAGCAGTTTGCACCCAGCTTGATAGCTGGAAATCTGCTTCATTAATCAACTCCCACAGAGTTATGAAGACATGAGGAGGAGAGGTTTATGCTGGCTTAGAGCAAATGTAATGGGATGGCACAGGATGCTCCTGAACCCACAGACTGCGTCCACACCTCAGTGGTAACAGCTGAATGTGTTGAAGGTCATAAGTGATAGCTCTGATATAGTCACTTTAATTACGTTGCAAATATTAAGAACATGGCCAGATGTATTTGGGGCTTTGGTCTGCATCTGTAAAAACATACAATGTTTTTCGTTTTCAGCGCTAATTAAACACAATTTCAATATGTTCAGAAAACATGTCGGCTACTTGCTTGGTTGGCTTTCATTTCAGTGTTAGTTTATAGTCTTGATTGCACGCACTTTCAGCTCCCCGTGCACGAGCAATTCAACATTAAGTCATTAGACATTTATAAATGTACAAAAAATCTAGCAAAGCCAATGAAATGAGGTTTTTTGAAGTGTCTTTTATCAAGATTTTTGATGTCAGTCCTGTAACATTTGGACCTCCTTCACTTGCTGGCACTTAGAGATCTGCAGCTGAAGCCAGAGTGCACAATATATTTCACATTGCTATTTGTAGCTAGTCACTACTATATATCAGACCGGCATTATGAAAAGTGGAGGTAAGCCTGTGGCCAAGGGGTAATACGGGTCAGCAAGGACAAAAACAAGCATAAACACTTTTTGAACAGGAGCAGTGAGGGATAATAAAGCTACTGGTGTTGATGTTACGAGCCAAAGCTGACGTGGTGAATAATTATTATTATTATTATGTTAAAAGCAACTAGGATGGATAAACAAACATGATCTGAACTGTTTTAAGTAGAGATTGTTAAGTTTCTTGCCCGACAGGCTTTAATTCTATTTGAAATCACAAGCTACATTGTTAGCCTTTGTGAATGTTGTGATGTTGTGATGTTCGAGATTCTGATGACACATTTTCAATAAAACATACATACAACTGAAATTCAGCCAGGCTGAATTCTGTGCACCAATCTGGTTGCCTGTCTTAGTCTTCATCTTTCATTTGAATTGATCTGTGGCACCATTTAAATTCTTGCTCTTGGTTACAAATAATGCTCCAAATCTTCAGCAACCTGTGTTTTTTTTTTGACAAACCTGGAGGCTTATAGGAGCATATTTCTTTTTTGTCAGATGCATGAGATTCAAATATCATAGATATCATCTACAGTAATGCCTTCAACCAGATTAGATGGCTTGAAAACCATATTTTATATGTATCAGTGCTAAATAGGCTTCGTGTTGGTTTATCGAAAAGAATGACAGTATGAATGCCACTGGCACCTGGTGTTTCTGACTCAATGAAATCCTACCGCAAACTGCAACAAGTGGATTTACTGCATTTCATAGAGCCAGTTTGGTCCTGTGTGGTGCACCGCAGTCTGAAAGCCCTCAAATGTCAGTCAACCTCTTCTATGCTCAGCAAGACGCTCGAAGACACAATTTACTCCAGCTGTAGTCCAAAAACCTTTTCATCATCTGTCAGGAAATTGAAAAAACAAAAAACAAAAAATGCTCATTAGGTGGGGCATCACGACAGTTTATTATGAAGAGAAGTGAAGTTCCAATTTTACTTTAAAAAAGCGATGCTTTTATTGTCCTTTGGAAAGATTAGAAAAGTGTCTCCCACGGCTTGAATGTTGTAAGGCACGAGCATGGACATCATGTTATGTCTTTAGCGCCATGTTTCCTCGTGAGGCACTGAGGTTAACAAGACCAGGCTTTTCTTCATGAAAGTCTATGCCTGTTGCCATGGAAGCCAATGTGCGCCTGTGGAGAAATAAAATATTCCCTGAAAAATCGACCATTAGGAGGAGCCAATAATAGGTAGACTCAGTGCAGTCTCAGAGATTTGGGAAAGTGTCATGTGTACGTTTGGGTTTTTTATTTATTTTTATTTATTTATTTTTTTTTTCAGGAATAAAGCAGCACACTCATTTTAAAAGTGGGTCAGTCTTTACCATGAGATCTGCTATTATACATAAGGAGAACAGCACATGGTGAACTGCAAGGGTTTCAAAATAAAATGCTTTGCTCTCATGATTTTGATGGCAGCCAGATTGCCTCTGCTGTGGACACAAACTAAAATACACAGCAGGCTTAGCCACATTTGCAAGTCAATTACAACTATATTCAACATCCTGCATGTTTGTTTGGTTTTTTTTTACTATTATTGTTATTGTTTTTTGGGGGTTTTTTTGCTTAGTTTTTTACAGATAAGAGATTAAAAATTTGACAAAAGGTAGTAAAATTTGGCAGTTGTGAATATGCTCCACTGCTGCCATGGCACAAAACATGAGACCAACGTGAGCATCCACCATCTACAAAAACATGGTTATGTAGGTAAACAATAAGCTCAGTGTATTCCCCTATGGCATCTACAGCCACATACTGCTTCCTCTTCTTTACATAAAATCCATTTTCCTGTGGGAACTTTTATCTTTCACCCTTCAGTTGAGATTTATAATTTGGATCACAGAACAGGAGATGTCGAGAAGAGAATAGAGAAATAGAGGAAGGAGTGTGGGTGTTTAAAGACAGATAATCCATTTCAAGGCTTCCCCATAGGGAGCTTCTGTTCTGTTGTGCTGCTTATTTGTTTTCGAGATAAAAGTTGCTTTGCACCTCTTGCGGGTCCTGCTATAGTCTTGTAGTGAAAATGACACTGACACAGACAGCTTTTGATTTGGGAGAGGATGGAGGGTATAAATTCTGCAGGAGAACTGGGAGGTGGGAGAGCAGGCAGAGGAGGGGGTGGGGGTTTCCTAAGTGAATGTCCCGGTGTTCAAATGGCCTTGCTGGCCCTGCGGAGTAGGCTATCTATCATTTGGGTCACTCTCATTGACAGCTGTTCTCTTTGGCTTCTATCAAGGAGAAAATGACCACTGCAATTCAGAGGCTTTCTCACACCGCTGCACGTGCACGCACATGTGCACAAGAGTGTCGAAATGTGTTGCCTCTCACAAGCTCTTTTGACAACTCGAAAACAAAGGTCATAAATTGGCTGTAATTGTCAAAATATCTAATTAGCGCCGAGATGAGCGCGGCTTAGAGTGACTTAATTGCAGTGGATTTGTATAATTTCTTCTCCCGCTGAGGTCTGAGATTGATTTCTTTCTGCATAATGAACATCTTAATCTTATACATATCATCCATGTTTCCAATTACCAAATTTGCGTATTTGCATTGCCCTGTGAAAGTGTCACGTCTCTAACCCGTAACATCTGAGCAAATGCATAATACGAGCCGCCAGAGAAGATGAGGCACCATTCATATACAGCTCTCTTACGAATGCATGAGATCAGTTCTGGAAGCTCTATGGGCTCTTTTCATACTAGTTCCATGCTGCTTGACCAGTCAAGTCATATTATAGATTGTATTATAGATACAAATATATGTAGTGTTAAGTCACTTTCCAGCTATGAAATATGCACTTTTATCTACGGCATTAAAATCGGATGGGCTTGGGGGAATATTTAAGTGGAAAAATGAAGTAGATGTGCTGGATAAAAGAAGGGAGGGGAGGTGGGAATTAACTTTGAAATTATAGTAAAGTTTAAAGTTGTAATCCTTGGGATTTTCATCGTAACGACCCAATTTCAGTTTCACGGGCTTGACCTCCATTCATCTACCACATTGGGACACTGGGGGTGAGATTTGATTGACTGGTTTACATTCACACTGCAACTATCATCAGATTTGGATTCAAATGTTGCCATATCTGATTGGGGCGCATAAATACTTGACATTTCGTTCTCCCCTAAAGAGCCACGTCTACTTAAAATCGGCGAGAGGAGCACAGAGAGCAATGCAGACATGTTTATGTTTGCAAAATGTTGTGCTTGATCTGGAACTGCATCTCTCATACAAAAAGATTACAAAGAAAAGAGGGTTAAAAGCATATCCTTTCACAGCAGATAATTTCTACATGTATACATGCATACTTCATCGTGCATGCTCATTGTGTACGTTTTATCCTTTTCCAATATCACAGCAGAGCATTTTGACAGGCTCATCACAGACAATCAATGAGCATTGAGAGCATGTCAATGTGGCGTCAGGCCTCTTCGAGTTATCAATCAATTATACAGGCTTGCGTTTGTGTGCCCTTTGAGATTTCCCATTTTCATGTTCTACCGTTGCACCCTGAGCGGCTGCGAATGAGTCGAGCGGAATGATTGCAGAGCTGTCACTTGATTTGGATTTGTAAATTGTCTCCTCACACCTGTCATTTAAGGTTCACTTGCTTGTTGAAGAAAAAAAAAAAAAACATCAACAAACCCCAATCAACTGTTTTGCTATACTGTAATTTGTCAACACAGCGCACAGGCTTGCTTTGACCCAAACTGGCAATTTTATAAATAAATACTTATCCAAGTATAAAGTTCTCAGACTGTTGCCTTTATTATTTAACTGTGATATAATAAAACAAAGGCAGTGGTATACAGTTTGTTCTGAACAACGGTGTATATAGTATCGTATATGGAAATAACTCTGGCTGTTAAATTCACAATAACTCGAGAAAGTTCCAACAAATCTCCAGGGAAGAGTGACACTCTCTCCGGTATCTGCCTGAGTGCCGCCTGCTTGGCACGTTCACGGCACAACAAATCAAGTGACTCTTGCAAGAAGACAAGCGCTGTGAAATGAAACAGACACATAAAGGCCCCAGCTAACAGACCTGTCAGCATCCACCAACAGAGGTCCCTGCAATAAAGTTATTACTTTTTGGAAGGGTATTACGAATAAACACAAAGCCCCCCCCCCCCGCAAGGCAGTTAAGAGTTGATTGTCTACATCCGAATTTGGCCTTGAGAGGAGAAAGCAGCATCAGGGTGATGGATTTGGGATTACCAATTCAACTGAGCTGGAGTTTATGTCACAAGAAAGTAGACATGTAAATTAGACAAATGAATGTTTTGGCCATGAAGTGTCATCTGATTTTACTTCCTGTGTGAGTAGACATGTAAATATGACGCCTGCAGCAGAAATAGAGAAACTCTGTTTCCACATTTCAAACCAGTTTCAATAATGATTACTCTGTCAGTTACTTTCCATATCAAACACACCCTTAATTTAACCCCGGTGACACCTGCTCTTTCATAATGAGAGTCAAATTAATGTGCCACCAGTTGACGTCTCCTAATGCGAATCAGCAGCAGCATTAAACAATGACATAAAATTACAAACAGCAATACTGGATTAATTTTATTATTAATTTTAATCCAGCACAGTAATAATGGGCTCAGCCACTAACAATGTATAGAGAGGCAATTATTGTATGCAAATTGTTGTTTCTGTTTGCTTGAATAACTGATTAACTGACTAAATATTTGAGCTGTGCACAAAATCCCAAAATCCCAAAGAGACATTTCAGATTTTTATTCCTGTCTGCTGGTTTATTTGCAAAGTCCATCTTATTTTCAGTTTTTGAAAAGTGATTAATCACCAGCATACAATGAATCTTAGGAATATGGTTGGACTGCTTTCAATCCTCGAAACATTTAGTAGTCTCGTTCGAAATGTCGACACAATTGGTTTGCAGATACAGCCTTTAAAAAAAAATTTAATCTGAAAAAAACAAACAAGCAACAACAACAACAACAAAACAAAAACACAACTGCTATCTAAATTCACTTCAGCCTATGTGGAATACATAAAAAGCTTGAAGAAAGCTGGGCTCCGGTATCTTTCCATCCTGTTGTGCAGGCTATTGTTCAATTAGCACCTGCAAAAAAGATTTATGTATCAGTCTTTGCCTCCTGGTACTTGCCAGTATTTTACCGGAACCAAGGTTGTTGTACACACTTGGAAAAAAACACAACAACATATTTCGGCAGCCAAGCTTTTCACAAGACAAACAGTTAAAGTGTTCGGTTTCCTCAGCTTTTATGTTATCAATAATTTGTCTCCACAATACACCGAACAGCACTGAACTAGGCCTGCCTCTTCAGTTTGAATTATTGTCTGCTAATGTACTTCCCCCAGCTCATAGTGGCTACGGTGGATAAAAGAAACTAATATGAGCAACGGTACATGCAAGCTTAAACAAATAATTCCACGCAAAAACAAAAGCCATTTAAATTAATGCTTTTGGCCATTAGTTCCTATTTACCATCACTTCCACTACATCTAAACTTACAGACAAGACAGGGTGATAATCATTGCAGAAACAAAACCAGAATTATAATGCAGTTTTGGGGGGGGGGGGGTACTTTAAGTAAGATGAATATCCTCTTATGATAGTTCTCCTGTGACACTTACACCCTTGTTTAAGCTGAAAAGTGGTTGAAAACTTTTTTTTTTTCTTCTTCTCCAATCCTCTTAAATTCTTGGGAGAGATTTACGCTCAGACAACGAGTACACCTGCCCTGGCCCTGAGGCGCACACTACCTGGTGACTAATGAAAATGAAACATTTGTTCTTTAGGGCACCTCACAGGCACACAGCCGAGACTGCTGTTGGACTCGCACTAAAAACTGCACACCCTTTGATAGATTGGCAGGAGGGAGTGCATGAGCTAACTTTAGCCCTTAATGGTTTGAAATATGCTTGCGCTACAGTTTCTTTCTTTCTTTCTTTTTTTTTCCGCTCTGGGGCCAAATGATATCCCCTCGCTTGATGATTTATCAGGCCCTTTCAGAGCCTTCTCGCTGGGGATGAATTGACTCCTGCCTCGTGTAATGTCCTTGATGGATAATATTCTCATTTTTCTTGATTATTTTTTTCTCTATTTTGCGATCGTTTAAATAATCTAAATGAATACCGCAAACACGCTCGCGGTCGACAAGTAGACCGCGAGAGGTGTGGGGAAAAAAAATATTTTTATTTATTTTTTGGTGTGTGTGTAATACAATTTTATTAAATGTGAGTCCTTGTCTGTGCACAAAATCCACACAAAAAAAGTTAAATAAATAAATAATAAATAAAAGTAGGCCCCATCTTACGTCATCTACGTTAGCGCGTACGTTGGGTTAGGCTACATTAAACTGACAGCTGTCAGTCAACAGCAGCTAGCTGCTGTAGCTAGCTGCTAGCTGCTAGCCAGCAGACGAAAAGACGAAGCGGTTCCGCACTCCTAAACGTCAACAACACGGCTGAGGCGCAACGAGGCTAAACCTACCATTGTCACACCGAAAGGGAGGAAGAGTATTTTTTTTGTTGTTGTTGGTGTTGTTTATTCGCATTCAAAGCCTGTTTATGCAACGGTGGCGTTGACAAAGACAGGAAATCTGAGGCGCCATTTTAAGGAGCTGCTGTACCAGAGGGATTTCCCTGCAAAAAACGACCTACGCACCAGAAAAGTGTGGGGTTTGCCATTTTGCCATTGAAAGGACAGGTGGATATATTTTCAATGCTTTCGTGGGATTTCTTAACGAGATGAAACTGTCGCTCTTCAAGCTGATCTCCATCACTGCTGCTGCGGTTGGCCTCATCCAGCGGGTTCGTGGCGCTGCGCAAAGAAAGTATCCTGAACTATCATTGTATAAGTCACCAAGAAGCGTTGTGTGGAAAGATTTTCATTCAGAAAGGAGTGATGGATGTTGCAATGAAGATTGTGTGCACACACACACACACACACACACCTGCTGCTTCACCCGGATGTCAGGGGGTTAAGCAGAGCTACATTTTCAACCAGAGATGTTGCCTGAAATCAAAGACTTCCTGAAGCCTTCAAAACATGTTCAGTACCATGCAAAGCTAGAGGACCACCAGTGGCTTTTAGATTTATCTTTCCTCGCTGATCTCACTGGCGAGCTCAATGAACTGAATTTAGAGCTGCAGGGTAAAAGGCGAAAATATAGTCAACATGATGAGTTCAGTGAACACGTTTAAAAGCAAGCTACAGCTGATGTCAAGGAGGCTGCAGCGTGGTGACCTGCCTCCCTCACATGCAAGCAGAACTACAACGTCAGGGTGAAGACGTAACTCAGCTTGACAGTGCACGATATGAAGAGCATGTTCAGAGCATCTCGTCAGAGTTTGAGAGGCGTTTTACTGACTTTGCATCCATCGAGCCAGCTGTATGTGTTATCCATTTGGTGCAAGAGTTGATGTGGGTGACATTGCCTCCAAAGTTAAATCACTTTTTGACCTGGAAAGCTCCGCTGTTGAGGATGACATCCTGACATTGAAAAATGACATTGAAATCAAAGCCAGATCCACAGCTGCTCAACCCGGAGAGCACGGAGTGTTCTGGAACCTACTGACGGAGCAGAAATATCCCAATCTCAGAAGATGTGCCTTAAATCTGGCAGCTCTTTTTGGATCAACTTACTTGTGCGAGTCTGCTTTCTCACACATGAAAATTATCAAGTCCAAGTACAGATCAACAATGACTGATGACCACCCTGCAGCCTGCCTACGCCTTGCAACCAGCTCCTACATTCCTGACTACGAAAAGATAGCTTCCTCCTCCCAGTGCCAGATCTCCCACTATGGTAGGAAATAGTTTCCCTTTTTCAGACTCTCGGGGCTACCTGTTTTGTATCTGGCTTATTTTTCTGTTTGGTTCACATGAAGGTGAGTTATGGCTATGGCTCCCTTTGCAGATTGGCAACTGTGTGTGAGTGTGAGTGTGACAGAAGCAGAGATAGTGGGTTTGTGCTACAGCACCCTATGCAGATTGGCAACTGTGTGTGTGTGAGAAAGGAGGGAGTGATGATCTCAAGTGGTTATGGGACAGTGTTGTGAGGTTAGTTACTGCAGACTGGAAACGATGTGTGAGTTTGCGATGTTGAAACTGGACTGGTAGATCTCGTGAGGCTGGCTACTTGAAAAGTAGATCTTGGGTCAAAAAAGGTTGGGCACCTCTGTCTTAGATTCTGCGTTGCGGCTAATAGTGGTAAAGTGATTATGATACCACAGACACCAATTTAAGTGACATCTTACAGTAGCTGTGGTGTAATTTGACCTTTGACCTGACAAACTTGTTCTGGTCAAATATAGCAGCTGGGATTTATACTGACAGCCATCAGTGTCATTGCAGCTCAGACTCCGCTCCTTGTGTGATTGGTTTTGGATTCAGCTGTAGTCTTGTGTCATCGTTGCCAGCGGTGGCCGGACGCCACATTACCAGAGATACAGTATCTACAGACTAAATTTGTAGTTTTAGGGCACTATTTTGGCTGTTAGTGCACAAAATACTTAAGCTTTTTGGATGAACAGGAACATTGGGTGATTTTGTTATTCTAAAATTGCCTGCAGGTGTGAATCTAAGCGTGACCTATTTGTTTGTGTCTCAGCCTTGTCCAGGGTAGACTCCACCCTTGCCCAAGGCTGAGATTGCCCCCCCCCATTTAAATTTATATATTTTATATATATATTTTAAATATATTTTATGCGGCATATAGTATATATTGAACTAGTACAGTGTGCATTAAAACAGGAAAACACTCACTTCTTAAAAAATCTTATAGTAATCTGGTTATTATGATATAATTTTTTTTTTTAGGTGGAAACATAATTATTTTGAGTACTTCATGTCTTTCAGTGTCTCTATGGTAACTAATAACTAGATCCACCTTTCCAAAATGTCACTGTATCAAGACACTGCAGTGACTTCTCTCTCATTGAAAGACATCATTATGCTTCACAATGGTTGGCGTCCCAAAGCAGAATAACATTTTTATATATATATATATATATATATATATATATATATATATAAAACAAAAAAACAAAACTGATGAAAGTGACTTTATTTGCAATGTCATAACGCAATGTCTTTCAATTTAGAACACATTAATATCTTATTTCATGCTTTTACTGTCTGTTCCAGTAGGCTGCTTTGTCCTTTGATATATTTGTGTTTTCGTCCCAGGAATATTCTTATTCAAAACAAGCAATTTTATTTTGACAGCTATTTGTATGTAAAGCGTGGAAGGATGGAAGGAGGGAAGGAAGGAGAGGTTGTGGAGGGTTGGGCAGAGAGAGAGAGAAAGATGGGGGGGGTTGTCATTGCTCCTGTACTTTGCCATTTGCTGAAGCAGCCGTTTTGTTTTCTTTCTTTTTTTTTTTTTTTTTTTCTTCGTCTCCTGGAATAGTCCAAGACATCCTCTCAGTGGATTAGGCTCTATTCCCTGCACTCTGTTCTCAGCAAGGTAAAGTTAAGAAAGAGAAAAAGAGAAGAGGAAGCACTTTCTGGCACCTGACTCACTTTCATGGTGCTATTTTTCTCTCTTGGGTTATGTAATTTCTACTTTTTAAGGTGTTTTTCTTTTTATTATTATTAATTATGTGTGTACCTGGAAAAAAAAAAAAAAAACACACCACCTCACCATCCGCTCATGTAGTTAATCATTTCATCTCTGATATTTATGGTGCTCTCACACTGAGAGCAATCTTCATCCTGGATTGTGTTCAGCATGCATTACTCTCAGTATTCAGGGTTTATTTTACCCCTGTTGCCAGATATAAAAATCTATTAGCCCTGTAATGCCATTGCCGATCTATCAGCAGGTCAGTCAACTACAAGAGAGTTTCATTTCTACACTTACATGCATTCGGGTTAATGGAAAATGTAATTGATATACTAACCAAACTTTTTGGTCTTGTTTGACTCTATTCGACAGTTTATCTTCTGCATGCATGAGGGGACACAGGTTATGTGCGTTTCTGTCTTAGCCATGTGATTGATTATTGCAATGTGCCCTGCGAGGACCTGGACTGTCTCCCATATCGTCATTTGAAATACTAAACTGAGCTGGACTTTTGTGGAATCTGTTTCAAAGCACTCTCTGTCATTACAATACTGTCTGAAATAGGTGAAGAGGTGAATATTCTCTCGAATTCTCTCATATTGTAATCCATCATTATAATCTGTCAGCTACTTTGGTAAGCATGAGGGTGTCTTTGGTGATTGCCGAACAGATGGCAGCCACTTTAAGGTGCATGGGGATTATCCAATCTCTGCTTGTGACTTTTGAGACTTGGCCACTTACGTTTTCACCGGTATTGAGAAGGAATGAATAGAAGAGCTGTCATCGTAGATCAGAACCTACAAAAGGCCCTTTTAAAGGAGATATTTGCTTTACATTTGCCAAACAACTTTTTCTTTAAGAGTCTTGCAAAGATTTTCAGTTTACGTTTTCTTGTTACATTTAAAGCACCACTTACTGGCTCTTGGCCGACAAATTTCATTTGATTTTTAAATGAAATTACAGATTTCTATGATAATGATGGCTGTGTAGCAATACCATACAAAATGGTCCCGTCCTTTTTAGTGATTTTTATTTCAGCGATGTAAGAAATAAAATAGATTCTGACTTCTTTTTTTTATTTATAGTAACCCCTTTCAAGATTTGAATTTATATTAGATGACTGTAATTTGATGTGGGCAGGGCCACGAGGTAGCTTAGTTTAGACGACGATCAAAATTTCCACGATGCTAATAATAACAAATAAATTCTGACTGCTCTGCAATGACCTTCCTCCTTCGCCACCATATCCGCAAGTTTGAAAACATGTTGGTGGTCCCTCTTTTGGGTTTTGTTTTATGCTAAACTTTGACCATTTCTGACATCCCGACAGATGCAGCACACGGATGTTGGGCTAAATTTGAATACGGATGTAGCCCATTTGAGACGCAGCATATATGTCAATGATGAATACACAGTTTGTTCCTGCTGCCCCCAAGTGGACACAAAAATAATTGATTATGGTTTGTTCAGTTCACTAAATCATGACACTTTAGATCCGAGAGAGAGTCTGGTGTTCTCTGTATATTGCAAACGTTTAAATCTGTGAGAGGCACAACTGTCATTTTCTCCACAGCAGCTTTTACATCAAGGTGCTGACCTGCTCTAATTATGTACCAGCATTTATATTTCACCAGACAGCTGACTTTTTTGCCCTCCATCTTACATCCGTGGTTCATCATCATCACTGTGTTTGACTCTCAGAACAAATCCTCACAGCATGAAACTTTCACTCTCATTCACTTCGCGTGCTACAACGTTGTCCTCGCCCAAGACAAAGAAATCTTTTGAACCTTTGAACTGCCGTTCACCCGGGCAAGGCCAAATAATAGCCAACCATTAAATTTTCATAGGGCTTTTCTGGGCCCCGTTTTGTTTGTTTTCTCGTTTATTCTCATGGCTGTAAAAGGAGGTACCTCGACACAGCCATATTGATATATATTTTCCTCCTCTCTCACTCATGTCATGCCATTCACTGTGTGGTTTCAATTATGCATGCAGGTCTTATCAATGAATGTATGATGTTTGACTGTGCAGAAAGCACTCAGCAAGGGTTTGTACGGAGCATGGTTTGGAGTGTGAGAGCGCGCCGCTGCTGACAGAGCAGAGTATTAGGTCTTTAGGAGCAGTCACATTTTTAGTCCATGGCTTAGGAAGTAAAAACGGTCTGTCCTATTTTTCCTCCCAGTGACAGTTTAGTCAATCCACCGTGCATGGAACATTAGCAATATTATCCCTGAAGAAAATAAATGTAGATGGATATTATTCCAACATTAAAGTGAGCAGTTAATACGGTGGAATTATCTTTGTTTTCAATCAGCTTCGCCTTTTGTGTGTGCAAGCATTTGCAGACATGCGCGGAAATGCATATGTGCACAGCAACAACAGTACATATTCTCTGTGTCTTGAATGTCCGGGAAGTGAATCTTTCAGGATAAACATGAATATTTTCAGAGTTAATATGAGAACAAGTGAATGTGGGCCAGGAAAGGGCTAGTAAGTGTGTACCAAGGGGGTGGAAACCGGTGTGTGTATACTGTATGTGCGTGTGTGGTGGGTGTCAAAGCAGAGACACAGTGTCCACAGTGCATTCAGCGGAAGTGTGATGCAGGCGGGATGGCAGCCCTGTTTCTCCTGAAGCACTTCAATGTTTTATTTATCAGGGGTGGTGAAGCAAGCGGTGTGTTTAACTCAACAACAACAGCAGCAAAAATCTCTGCATGTTTTTTTTTTTTTTTTTAACTCCTCTTCCCCCAAGAAGTGAGGAACTTTTGTTTCAGAAATAATGTGCTGGAAAATGTCTGTCCCTCAATAAGCTGCAAATAGCTCACTGGCTGCCCTGGCATGAACTGCAGCACAGAATCAACAAAGAGACTAGTAGAAAAGCAAAATAGTCTTATTTGAAGAAATAACAATGTCCCTGATGGAATTTTTGTAAAAAAAAAAAAAAGAAAGAAAAAAAGATAAATAATAATAATAATAAAAATTATTGTTTTTTTTTTTGTTTTTTTTGTGTGTGTTTTACTCTTACTTACTTTACGCAGTTTGATACAATTGTTATCAAGATTTCAGAAAATATTTTACAATGTTATTATATGCTCATGAGGTAATTCAATTCCTTTATGCTTATTTGGATCTAATGACAATTATAGCACTGATTGTGATTATTAACCCTATCATCCAGTTTATTAACTTCTTCTTTGATACCCCCCTAAACAGATAACCCAACTTGCCTGTTAGAAAGAAGTCATTTACTTTATAATTAAAGGCAATTAGTGAATCAATTACAGCTCGATCAAACCTGATGGGAAAGAAAACAAAATGGCATGAGCCACGACTGCCTGTATTTGCAGATAGGCGCCGTTATGGTCCCATCAAACATAAACCCTGATAATTGAACCTGGGGTTAAAGGAAAAAAAATCAATTTCTAATCATGGATTGCCATATCCCCAGTGTCCATCCTGGCCCAGCACCTATTTTTCAACAAAATTTCCCTGCCATGGAGGTGCGAGGTGCTGTCTTAAATTAAACTTGTAAATATTTGTCACCAATGTCATATGACAGAGCATCCAGGAGAGATATATGTCACTACATTGATACCAGTCAATATTATCAAAATCCATTACAGTCGCCCCAAAAAAAAGAAAAGAAAAGCCTTCAGGTTTTTGATCTGTTGACGTATGACCTTTAGTTCAAAGTTATTTTCCTCACCTTCCCTCTCTCCCTATTCAACCAAAGTAATGTCTCTAATTAACCGAATTCAATCCCGCTTTGTGCAATCTGACATTTTAATGATGTAATTTAGCACTTTTACAACTTGTTTATTGGTGTCCTGAAAAACTGTCTCCCACTTGATATTAGTGTAATCAAAATCTAGAGTAAATAGAGTCACTAATCAGTGTAATTTTCCTTGATGACAGTTGATGGAAAGATGTCTTATTCTGGTTTCCTGACAGGAAGCAGGGGTGTAGCATGATAGCTGAGCAAATATGATAAGGCCCTGATGTTTTTTTTTTTTCTACCAAGTGGTAGAAGATGGCCCAAAAAAGCATTTGTCCGATTTGCGTTGTGTTTTTTCACCATAATTTTTTTTTTTTTTTTTTTTTTTTTTTTTGTACCTGTGTGAAAAAGATAAGTTCTACAGACAGAGCATGTTTTGGGAACTTACTTAGAGTTGGATGCAGGACTTTAAATTTAAATGACTTTTAATCTCTGTATCTTAAAATATGCTATTACTTCTTGAAAATGACCCCCCCCCCCCCCCCCCCACCAAATTTGTAATTCATGTTTGCAGAGTGTCCTTGAAGTGCCCTTCTTTTAGTCTCATACGACTTTATCTGAAGTTCTAAAACTGAGACATCAATCTCCAACTCGTGAGAAAATAATATGTTTTTGAAGGTGCTTGTGAAGTGTATGGGCTTACATCATCGACTGAGGGCCTCATGCTGTGCAACAAGCTGCTCAAAGTTGCCTGGGTAGGAGATAATGACGATTTGCTTCTCCAACAGTTTTTGCTGACGTGCCAAAAGCTCTTCAATGACAATTTTGAGGAAACGAATACAAGCAAAAATACACCACACTGGCCACCATATGCTGCTGCACTGAGCAAGCTTGTTCAGTTCACCTGTCATTTTTGCATGAGCTACATCCCGCCGCCACAAATAATTCATGTTGCTGAAGACGCAGATAAAAGGTAGCCTACAAGTAGCTGTTAATTAGCTTATCTTAGCATAAGAACTGAAAGGAAAGGAAATTAAAATGACACAAAACTAATGCTTTCTGGAGAAGTCTGATCCAGACAGTCTGATAAATGTGAAAGGCAGGAAGAAATAAAAAAATGTATGTTATTTTAGAATTTCGGGAGCTGCATGAATAGACAGTGACATTTTAGAGACATTAACTGTCAAGAACAACTCAGAAATGTATTTAAAATTAAGAGAATTTGAACATTCAGGTATTCAGAGATGTAAAAAAACAAGGTTCATACAATCACCATTCCACTAAATTACCTTTCGCTTTCACTCAGAACAAACAGAAAACATACTGTATTAACCCTTATATCTATATTTATAGGTCACTTGTGTGTGATGAGTCCTAAGCTCTTCAAGAGCTTTTCTCTAGTGTCTGTCTTTTGCAGTGCAAGTTTCGGTATTGAGAGGTCACAGATAACGAACACCCATTCCACACTTTCCACTTCATCCCAATCTATTCTGGAAAGAGTAGCGTATTGCATGATTCTGATAGAGGAGCACTGTAGTATGGTGAGGGAAGAGTCAGAGCCCTCCTCTTTGGGGCTTGCTCATTATTATTTTTTTCACCTTGTTAGCCTCAACACATTGCCGAAGCTTTGTTAGCAAGACCTCACTACTTTGTGATCAATGCCTGTGGATAGCTGAGGGAGAAGCCAAGCGTGGCAGCCAAACCAAAACGAGGAGTGGGAGCAAAATGTCGAGTTTTGGGTGGAAAAGGAGTGCTTTAATTGGCCCAGAATATGATGAGGATTACTCTGTTTCAACTCCTCGTCACGATGCGTTGTTAGATTACTCACAGCAATAGTGTTTGTGCACCTGGGCAGGAGAGAATTAAGAAAGGAATGTTTTTACTCATTGTTGGGAGTGAGGTTTACATTTGGGGTTAATAGAGAAAGTTCAGCTCCACCTGATTATACTGCAAGTGATTGAAAAATATTGTGAGTGAGATCAATAGTTCTTTAAGACCAGTCCAGTCAACTCTTAATCTGAAGGACTGTTTCTCATTAACTCCCACCTGAGTGATTCAGATGCATGTGGTTAGCAGGTGGCATTTCTTCATCCTGCATCACATTTTTGAATTGCTGTCACCTAACACAGATAGTTGCTTCTTTGTATGCACAGCATCGTTGGTTACTGATGTAAACGACTTTGTGTTTGTTTCCTGAGCTATCAATTTTCTGACTAATTTAGAATTTTAGTTAAAAACATGTTCAGCTACTTTGAGATCATCTGTCCATCAGTCAGTGTGCAATCCTGGATACAACAGCACATGAAAATACCACCTATTGAGTAATAAAAGCTTCCTCTCTGTTAGACAAACCTGGGACAACGTTTTCCTTTTTTTGAGAAACAGCACAACGGCTGTGTAAACAAGGTGTTGATAAAGTGGACATGAGGCCGGATAAAAAAAAAAAAAAAAAAGTGGAATGATCATTACTAGATGATCACAGCAACTGTCAACTTCCCTGGTGGCCAACAGATGGCCTGTAATGCCGCGGAAAGGTTCCCCGGAGGCCCCCGTCAGACCGGTTAACGTCGGCGTATTGCATTGTGAAGAAGTGAACACACAATGATGAAAGCATATGCAACAATCACAGTTCGCGAGAAGGTCAAATGCAAGAAAGCCAACTCACGCACATTTCTTAACAAATGGAGACTGATGAAATATAAATAATGAGCACGTCAGCAGGAATGAGCGACTGAAAGTCCTTTTATGGGGAGGTGAGTTCACGGATTGGCTCTCTAACATCATCGTGTTGGTTACTGACTGGGCGGCGTGTGCGGTTTGGAAAATACCTCAATGCTTTTCCCCCCTCTGTGTTTATCCGGAGCTGCCATAAATCTGCATGCTCAAGGGGACAGTTCATCAGCTGACCCCCCCAGCATTCGCCACAACCTTTCTCTCCTCCCCTGTCTTTTACTGCATATGCAGTTCCCTGTTTTGTTTTTTTTTTTTCCTGTGAGTCAGGGCCCAGGGTGAGAAGGGAGCAATGATAATTGTGAGAAGTGATTTGTGCCCACTCGTGCAACTCTTCGAGGTAGGCCAATTTGATGGCCCTCTGTTAGCGGTCTTTGTTAGGCCTCCTTTTGTATCCAGTATTTGCCATTTTACAGTGAATTGGATTTTATTAGGGAGAAGCCACTTGACCTAAAGTTGAAATTGGGCATTTGGGATTGACTTTTTTTTCCTGTTTGTTTCAGTGAAATTGCAATTTAAGAAATAGACGACGGGAGTAGATAAGGGGGGATGACTGAGAGCGGCAGCATCAGCCAGCAGGTGGCTATCCTAACGGCTCCATCCTTCCACCTTTTCTACTTCACTGCTCCTGTTGTTCTTTTTTTCCCAGCTCAGTTTGAAAAAACACGCTGGTGGGCATGTATTTGATGTGTTAAAGGTAGGTGGTTGGGGAGTGCTGACTTTTCATAGAGAAGGAAATATGAGAGAAGGGGATGGCGGGGGGGGGGGCTGCTGAGCTCTTTCTCCCCCTTTTTTTTTTTTTTTTTTTTTTGGACACAGGCCAAGCCTGGGCCTTCAGCAGGCCTGTTAATGATGCAGTGTTGCCAAGTGGCAGACTTTTAAAGGCTACCTGCCATATTTCTCTCTCTCTCTCTCTCTCTCTCTCTGAGAGTTCGGCGGGGAGGAGGTACGCTCAGTCCCCCATGTCAGTGCAGGCACTGACAGGTGCCATGCGGTGAAGAGTGCCATCGTCAGTACCCATCTCGCTCAAAACTGGCCCCCTCACTGAGCATCACAAAGTCCAGCAGCACAGTATATGTAACACGCTGAGATACTGGGAGAGTGCTGGAACAGCGGGCTGCATTTGTCTGTTGCTTTCCTAATGTTGGACAGTTTCTCAAAACGTCTCTCATTTTTGGCACCAATTTCTTCTTGTTGGAATGCCAGCAAGCGTGTTCTGACTGTATAGGGTGCATGAATATACTTTATCTGTGCAGTTGTGTGTATGTTTGAAAATGAGCCTGAGGTCTGACCAGACCGACTCATGCCACCCCTGAGAAGAGCCATCGGGTTTAGAGCACAGTTAAACTCGGAGCAGTCGGCTTAGTCAATATTTCACTGCTGCTGGGAGTGACTCATACAGGTTTGGTTTCTAGAACATTATATTTAAACTTGGTGGAAAAAGCAGCTGCTACCTCTAGTGGTGTATTCCACGTTGTGCTAAAATGCTTTAGCATCTACCATTATCATATAATTGTGGCTATAGCTTAGCTGTTTGCTGTGTTACTGCATGCCATCCTAGCTGTAATTCTCATATCTTTGTGAGACAGGTTTGACACATACAGTTCACCCGAGTTGTATGCATCCTGCATACATATGGTAGGATACACAAAAATCTGTTATAAGGCATTTTCCATGCAATTTACAGCATCGTGCTAAGTGTGAAAGTGCATGCACACATCAAAAGTGTTTGTGTGGGTTTGCAGATAGAGAAGCGGCTGAGAAATGGATCACTTCTTTCCCTCTCCCTCCCTTTTTGCTCTCACTCTCCCTTCAATCTCTGTAATGCAGAGAAGAGCCCTGAGCTCTTTTACGTGCAGACACAGGCAAAAGGCTGCATTAAAGGGGGACAGAGAGGAGATTTCATTGGAGAAGTAAGCTGATGAGGGGAAACCAGAATTTCTGCTTTACCTTAAGAAAGTGAGCTCTGTGGATGTAAGCACCAGCTGGTTTGGTGATGTGATGCTGGCTCAACTGCCATTAAAGACATTTTAACATGACGTAAGGAACGATAGCAGGGTGTAATTACGTCCTCAGATATTTAATATTCATGGACATTACCCTCAGCAGTAAATGATCAGCCTTTCTGTGTTTTCTCACCCGATTTGGAAGGCTGCCAGTAACATTGGCCTAACCTGGTAAATCCATAGGCCCTGTGTTCAACACGGTATGACGCAGAGAAAGTGCAGGAGCACAGCTATACAAGTTGGCATGTAGGTGATCCGTATTTCTGAGTCACTGGCCCTGTCTTACATTGTGCAGGTTAGAGGGTGAGGGTAAGGGAGGGGGGCGTGGGAGCGATTCACCATTGTGCCTCTGTATCTCTGTTGCCTGCTTGGCTGTCCCTTCACTGCTGATCTGTGAGATTTCCAATTTCGAAGTAACCTGCAGACAAAATGTTTCCCCTTGCTGCATTCAAATGCCTTTTTTTTTTCTTCTTCTTCTTCTCCCTCACATTCTTTAATGCAGTGTAAGAGTTATAAATGGAGATGCATGTCCCGAGTACAAGTGGATGCTACAAAATTTTGGATGTCTGTTTCTCCTGTTTTTAAATTTTTCTTTTTATTTCCATTAAGCTTCTAGTGAACTTCCCACTACTTCTTACAAACTTTATTTAAGTAATGTAGTTCACTGCTGTGTCAGATGTCAATGCAGCAGATTCTTTTAAAAGCAGACTCTTTAGCACAGACTTGTTAATTTCATTAAAATAGAGCTTGGGGGATTTCTGGGAAGAGGTGCTTGACATCTCCCAAGCATTACAACCCCAGGCCTCGGTCTGCTCCACAAGGGGTCCTCGAGCTCATAAAAAATACATTGGACAATGGACAGTCTGCTGATGAGAGACATTCTTTCCCCTCTCTGTTTGCCTCTCGAAACTGATGTCCAATTAGCTTTGAGAAACAAGCTAACCCTTTGCTGCCATTTAGCTCAAACCACCAACAGCGCCTTCAAGATATCAGGACAAGTTATAATGAATGCAATCAACAATAATTAGGGGGAGTGATGGACTCTCACTTTGAGGCGTCATTAAAGAGGAAAGGCTGGCACTGCACCGCCAATGACCTCTCCCTCTTTAAACATTCCCCACCATCAAGAAAATGGACCTCCTGCTGTGTCGTAATCTTTCATGTAAGACATTTCACAGAGCTGAGAGAATCTTAAACCGAGTTAACATTTAACCAAAAAAAAGAGATGATGAATGACTTTTATCAAAGTTATAAGAACTGCTCCTAAGAATTGATTTCTCAAATTTGGAAATTTGAATTGTGGCCACAGCTCAGGAGTAGCTGTTGTGTTTATTGTGACCAAATTTGGCAACTAGACCAGGATTAGGGTTAGTTGGTTGGTTGGTTATATTGTTTGCTAATTTGTGACGGCAAACTGACACGGTGATAGTGGTTGTTGTAATGCAAACTCCTAGCTCCTTTTACAGATGAGTTATTCGTTCACTGCAGTTCTAAGGTGAAAATGCACACACATCGTGTTTTCCGTGTTTTTTCAAAAGCTGACAGAGACTGAATTTATTTCTCCATGAAAATTTGGGTGATTTCTTTTCAACCCTCTCCCCCAATGATGATTACAGCCAACATTACCAACAGTTTTTAAGGGTATTCAGTGGTCCTCCTGATAGATATACCCCGTTCCCAGTTCATATTTCAAAGAGCACCTTTGAGTAGATCATCCTTCCTTTGCTTGCATTTTAACAGCTCGGCGTGATATTACGCTTTTGTGTGAAAACACGTTTTTGCCCATTTGACAGATGGAAACATGCTACTAATATCACTATGATGGGCCTGAAGGGGTGCCGGTGTGATGTTGTCCTCATTTGGCTCCATCAGACATTGAATGGGTGTTTGGGAAAAGCCGAAGAGCAAATTGACAGGCATGACATGTGATCCATTTATTCCTTCTCCGGCATCGTGTTTATCTCTCTTTTTCATGGCCTGATGAGCATCAATGGCTACTCTGTTTTCTTGCATACAGTGTCTAATATGAACTGTATGTTGTAATTCGACATAGTTTAACACCAGCCCAGAGTGAAGGGCTTATATGTCTTCATGTGTTGGCCTAGCCAGCAATCAGAACTTTTAAATCTCAGCAACACATTGCAATAACTTGAGGGCTGAGCAAGTTTGTGGGTCCATTCAACTCCCTTTCCGTGCTCAGTGGCATGATGTATGCACACACAAGTTGGACGTCACTAACCCAGTCCATCTTCACCTACATGCTGTCTGGAGAGTCATAAGTCCAGCTGTAAGCCTCACATCATTTTTCAGTCACCCTTTTTATGACACATTTGCATTTTTTTTTTTTTTATCTTTCTCTACTCATTCAGTCATATTTTTTCTTTTAATTTGTGACTTAATTGCGTATTTTACAACCTAAACCATTAAGAAGCACATTAAATATATATTTGTATTCCAGGTGTTTTCTGTCCCTGTTTGAAGTTTATTTAGCTCTCCAATTTTTTTGGCTGAATTAGTTTTTCCCTTTTATTTATTTATTTATTTATTTATTTATTTATTTATTTATTTATTTAATTCAGTCCACCATAGGCTTTCAGTAGCAGTGATCCTGTGCCCCTCATGTAGGCCAATGAGCAACTAGAAAGGGGGTCTGAGTGATGCAGGCCGGCCACTTCCCTTAGACTGACCTTAATAGACAAAGGTAGTTTGGAAGAGCAGAACAAGGGAGTAGCCAGGTGAAGAAGGCCAGGGCATGTCCACACTTCAGCAGAATATCAACTCGACGGTCTAACCTGAGAGTGAAAAACATGTCCATGCCAGAGTGGTACTTGATGCTCCACTACAAGGGGCTTGCGGTAGATGGATATCAAGTAGGTTTAAAAAAAAAAAAAAAAAAGGAGCATGGCAGGAACAGGCTGCTTGGATCTGCACTTACTACAGCAGCTCAGCTATTGTGTCTCAGGATGCCCATTCTGCCAGCATGTTTATATCTTCAGAATATTGATAAGGATGTGAATTTAATTTCACGGATAATCTTTTAGATGGAAAATGCAGTTGATCTTTAACGCAACCTCGACCTGTGCTGAGCCGAGTGACATTTGGAGAAAAACAACAGCGTGAGTGAAAGATGTGAGGAAGGAGCTCTGATTAGAAGGCCGTGGGTGTATTCTCATGAGCCCCGAATATGAAAGATGTGTGCGACGGCAACTGTTGTGAAAGAGGGAAAAGTTATTACTTGCCGTCTGAAGTAATTTGTATTAAAAGCAGTTTGCATCTGAATATCAGGGCATGCGAATGCAATTAATGCTAGCAGGTGTGCTATGAAATATGAAGTGTGTGGGAGAAAACATCCCCACTGAGATTCAGTGCCCTGAGACTCTAATTTATGCTGACACTTACTTTTAAAATCATGGATCGTTAATGCGACACATAGTCAAAGGTGATGGCTGGGCTTAGTAAATGCAAAGAAGATCATTTCCTGTTGCCTAGAGTCCCATTAATCTATTGTTAGTAAATAGATGAAGTTGTTAAAATGAGAAGATTAGTTCTAAAATGGCATGTTTTTTTAGATGTCACCACACAGGCCTGCACTACATTTGCATCACCTGTCTCAAAGGAGGAGGTGGTTTTTGGGAACATGTGTGAAACTGACAACATGTGAATGATGGGAGAGACAATTATTAACATTCAGGGATCATTCATTAGAAAGAATGAACTGCCATGATATGTGGTGTTGTTTTTTTTTTTTTTTTTTTTTTTATTAACAACTTCTGCAGCTAAAGTTTTAAACCTATGAAACCTAATGCAATTACAGTTGTGCAAATTAAATGTTCCTTTGAGGCGCCTTCTTAAACGCAGATTAAAAAATTATTGCAAGTATAATGGTCGAGACTTTTCTATGCATTCAAGCACATATTTTTTTTTTCCCCCTTTTAATTCAAATTGTAGTTAATATTAACACATTAGAGGAGGAGGTTCTTTTCTAAGTCAGCACATTGCTTTTTAATCAGTTTAATTTTCTCTCCGACAAGAAGAACCATTCTGCATGCACGGCACAGGTTTTTTTTTTTTTTTTTTAAGACATGGCTATACATGCAAATGGAAGCTTGTTGTTTGTCAGAGATTTGTTAAGAGTCGGAGGGGGGAAGAAAACATGTCCTTAATATAAATTATCAACATGAAGCTACATATAAGGCGCTCGTCTTGAAAAGTGATTTGGTGTGTTGCTGTGAATAACGTACCGCCTGTAACATCTTGGAAGCAAAAATCAGACACACGGTCATTATGCGCATATTTGTCAATCTACTTTACCCACAATGCAACTCTACCAGTGACAGTTAAGTCTGGAAACAAATATTTTCCCATGCATTTCCGAATATTTAATTTATGACAAAATCAGTATTAGAAAGAGCCATAATTGTGTGGTTTATACACCCTATGGGATAAAATACAGCATGTGTTTGTTGAATAGCAACTTAACAGCACATGATGAGGCCTAAGTTGCAAGAATGATTTCTCAACTCGGACAATGTGACGATCTGTAGAGCAGATGAATGTAGTGTGGTTCCTGTAGTTAAAGCCACTAGCTTCAAACCAGAGGTCTGATTAACTCACTTATTTCTAAGTTTTCCACATAACCAGCAATACTCCCCAAAAACTGTAAACAGACTTTGAAATTTAGTGTTTGATGTACAATTGGTAGAGTTCCCTTTTTAGAACGAGATGAAAATCGTTGCGTTTTGCTGAAACTTAGTTAAAAGAACAAATACATGCTATTCCCTTCCATGTTATTCTAGACAGAGTTACATTTAAGCTAAAATCCATTTCTCCGCATACTTTCTTGGCCGTCCAAAAACATTCAGCTTGTCTTTCCCTGCCATCTGTTTGCTGAGGTAAAATGCAAAATCTGCATATTATTGAACACCAAAGACATCAAATAAGATATAAAATGATGAATCACAAAAACTTCAAGGAGATTAATTAGGCAGTGCAACGCTGTTGATTGGTCTGTAATAAAAAAAAAAAAAAAAGAAAAAAAAAAAATTGGAAGGGTGTTAAAGGGAATGTGCAGACTATCAAGCAATCAAAACATGTCCTGCCGTTTGAGTGCTCGAGTTTTAGGGGATAATCAAAGGCACTGGTGCTGCCAGGGTGCTCATGTTGTGCCAAGGAATCAATTCAGTGTGCTGAGTTTAACATACACCCAGAGCTTTCAAACGTTTCTGTATGGATTAGGTCCAGATCAGTGTTGCATCTTTGGACTACTGATTTGCAGAGACTCAACCCTCACTAGGTTACTGTGGTACCGAGCAATCATGGACAATTAATGACAGACATTGTGTTTACAATGCATTGCCAACAGTGAACAGAACGCCACAAGCAATCACGCCTAGTAGACACTTGACAGGAACGCTGGATGTTTAGAAATGTACAGCTGTGTATCGACATATGTGTTATTTGCTGAACTTTTGTCTGGCTTTCCTGCTGTTTTTGTTAGCTTCTACCTTCTTTATGCTTTCCGGTGTTCAAAGATCTTGCTTGTTTCTGCACCTTGACTTGTAGGACCCTGTCCGGCTGTGTGTCAGCACTTTGGTTGTTATTTTTCCATCACATGATCTTTTAATACATCCATTGGCGCAAGTGTACACAATTAATATTTAATAATAAAAGACTGATTTTATAGAAATGTACAGCGTTCAAACGTACATAATTCCTACCTAATCAGCTGGAAGTGGAGTTAGGTTGTTCTGATTTTATCTCCTCCTTGTTGGGACCTTGTTTTTCTCTGACTGTTTGAATCAGTGTTTCTAGCTAGCAATATGGGAAGAAAAATACTCTTCTGCAACATCTGAATAACTAAATTATTGGAAGATGCTGGCAATGATTCAGAGGTCAAAGACCAAGCTATGGGATCCAATGGAGATGTCAACACCAGTGATGTTATGTTCAGGATCTATTGGCAGGAGGAAGCATCAGCCAATAGGACATCACTTAAGAAGGCTGGATGACCAAGACTGTAAAGTGGACAACCGTTGTGGGTCCCCAAAACTCAGGATGCCAATGAAATAACATAAATTCAAGAGAGTTAAGGTAATTGCTATAAATATCAATGCGGACTTAGTGGGAATCTGACACAGAAATATTTAATATATTGCATCAGAGTTGCTTATAACTGTCGATCAGTTCCTTTTTGCCCCAGGCGTTCAGGCAGGTCAATCCAGACATGTCAATTACACACCACTGCTTTGGTGAGGTCTGAATTCACTAATGAGGGAGTCCAAACATCCAAAAGTCTGATTGATGTCATCCTTGTCGGATTACAATCTATAGGATTTTTAAATCTATACATTTGTGTTGGCGCAGAACCACGCAGTCCATTTGGGATGCTGATCATGTGTATTGGGAGATTAAGCACACTGATATGATTAGAAAGCGATATCAAAAAGACACAGGCAGTAAGAGAAGCTCTGGAATGTGCATTCATTTATTTAACCTGGACCTTGTCTGCTTTTGTTATGAAGTAAATGAGATAGTAATTTCTGTTATGCCAACTGTGACGATTTCTGATTAGAGCTTTCATTTATGAATCACATATCTAATCTCATATCTGGGGGATCTGATTTCCTAATGTTTACATTCAGTCAAGTGCTGAATTACATCTTTATCCCACGAGGAAAAGAGAAAAATGTCAGACTTTAGCACGTTTGCACATTTTCATCAGCAGTCTCTCCTCTCATCTCCTTGCCTTGACATCTGCTCCCAGACACATGTATCTAAATGTGTACGTGGCTGTTTGTGTGTGACGACAGATGCAGGCTTTTAGTTGGATGAGCCTGCATCGCTTTCCCACAGAAATCAATTGAACCTGCCAATGCCCATCGATCTGCAAGGCACAGATCGACCTGGCTGCTGCAGGATTAGAGGTGTCATGGGGGTAGGTTACTGTCTTAGTGTTCGCGTCTCACTGAAGCTTGACATAACTGCGCATCATCTCCTCCTTACTTCCTGGAATAAGGGGTGGGCTTGTTAGCCTTCGCTGTCTCCAGGAAGTAAGCTGCACTGTAATTGAATAACAGTAAGGCGGCTACATCAGCAAGCTCGGGAGATGTGTTCCCTCCTCTGTCAATCCACTTAGGTGATAAATGGCTCACACAAAATAGTTTTACATGGTAAAGCTGGAAGATTTGAACTGTGTGACCAATGAGAAGAAATACTCAGCTTGTTAGATGAGGATTAGTGCGAAAAGGCAAAACTGAGAGGAAGCAAAGTTTAAGGGTTAAAGTACATACATGCTTTATCCGTCACAGTGAACAGAAATTGTCTTTCTGATTATAAAGAGAAAAATTAACAAATTAATAGTCTGTCATACCTGACAGTTAACTATGGACCACCCAAGCAAAGCTGCACCGATCTACTGAAACAAAATATAGCTTTAAGAGTGACTAAACAGACATGAAAAACTTCTATCAGATTCTGTAGTGGCTTCTGTAATTGCAGGCTTATGACAAAGTATCACTACAACTGAATTAATGGCCGTGCACTCATGCGTGACGTGGTATAATGCTTTTGGTTCACTGACTGATGAGATCCATTACTCTTAAAATTAAGTTTAATGTTCCTTTGGGCAGTAGGTGATTTTGACCATCAGAGTATCCGCCTGAGTAGCTCTGCAGCAGAGTGCTATCACCGAAACGGCGCTGCAGATGCGTGCGTGGACGTATATTTGTGCCCAAATTTGTGCCTGCGTGTGTGTGTATGTGTGCCTGCAATGCACGCTGTTGTAAGCATGAACGCCAATGTACCTTGATTGTCAGGGTGTGAGTGGTGTTTATGAGAAATAATAATGCAGGAGTGAAATCCCGGCAGCGTTTAGCCGGGGCATTAATAGAGACAGAGACATTGAACCAAAATGTATTATTCAGCACTTAAAAGCACAGAGCATCTGCTCAAAGCAGTTTAAAGCTCCTGTCCAATTCCACTGCTGCTTAATATTTCACGCACTCACTGATGGGTAGGTACGCCGCTTTAGGAGCTAATAGAACCACCAGATATTGTGCGCACACTGACCTTGAAGAAGAAAGTGCTCAAAGGTCAAAGGTAGCTAAATTTGATGTACTGTGTGGCGTCAGTATGAAAAGGCTTCCGTTGTAGCACTGGGAATATTATTTTGAGTAAGTGTCAAAAATCTTCTTCCTCTCACCTTTTGTTATACATGTATTCTGTCATCTCTGCAAGTAATAGTTGCCTTTTCTCCCCCCTCACTATTTCATAGACACAGAGAAGCTCCATGTCCCTTGGTCTCCACTCCCAATCCCACACACATCGGCATCACTTTCGTTCGAGCCGAACCTACAGTGCATCCAGTGGATGACTTGACGGCACCGGCAAACAGATAGCAGCGCCGGGACATATCAGATACCTCCAGGAATCTGACATTTATGGCTTTTGTTTTTCTCGCCCATTTTGCATCAAATCCATTCGGCTTGCATCACTCCTCCCCCCGCTGTCAGGGAAAGTTTGAGCGTCTGACTGAACACTTGCTATATCTTGAGATGGGGACCTCATCCCATTTATGTTGCTGACCAATTCTGTGCCCTCCGGTGGACGTGCATTTCCAGTTGTACTTGACTGCACGTTGCCCGAGGCAGACACCTCACCTATGTATGCCTCCACTCTCAGCAGTCGTCGGGCCTACACATTGCCAAGTAGCAGCTAAATGTGTGTGTACAGCTCTTAAGTGTTTTGCTGGAACAAGATGTGTGTACTTTGTCTGATTCATGATTAGGTAAGACAGCAGAAATGATGGGAGGGAATAGTTAATGGTACTTGTTCACTGGCTGCTAACATAAAAAAGCCATCAGTCAGGTACAGAACGGAGAGTTTGGTTTATTTAATGTGCAAAGTAAATCCTGGCTTGATGTGTACTTGTTCTCAGAAATCTTTGGATTTCACTAAAGATTAGTGATTCATGCTCAATGAGCCTCCGTAAAAACAGCAATGCTGCATTGAATTAAAAGACTGTGTTTATTATGAGACCACAGATGACTAAGACTTGTTTAAATATCAAGTTTACATGCAGAAAGGAAAGCATTTTTTTTTTTTTTTGGTAGAATCATTGCACTTCATCACTGAACAGGCATTAGGAATAGTTTATGACTATAGGTGTATATTGACTATTTGCCCATACAGTATAATATGAATGGACATACAGAGGAAGGCATCAGAAAATACAAATCTGTCAGAAGTAGACCTGAGAAAGAAAGTAATCAGTGTTCAAATAATGCTAACTGTAATAGTTATCTTTTACTTACCCACATTAGTTAGGTCTGAATGCTGTTTTGAAGTTCTGTTAATAAAATAGTCGCTAAAGGAGAGAAAAGTCAGCTATATGACTAAATAAAAGGTCTAGCAAGTTCTTAAAGAAATGCAGCAGGTTTAAACCTTTTTAACTTAGTTATCACTTAACAGTAGTTCTGAGCTCACAATGTTCTATGAGAGTTACAGATAACAAGAAAACTTTTGTGGCATTAAAAAGGTTTCTCCACTCCTGGTGGAGAGGTACTTTTGTAGCTTTAGGCTGATTTACAGGCACCATTTTCTTCTTCGAGATAATAATAATGAGGATGATACAATTACTGTGATCATATGTGTTTCTCTAAAGCAGATTTTTTATTTTTATTTATTTATTTATTTTTTGTCAGGAAGCACCACTCATGGAGTTTTGACTCTGATGCGGCCCATGAAAATTACATTTGGCTTTAATCGTGCCAACATTAACAGACCTAATGATGCTATTTTAGGCAAAGCTTTTCCAGAAATTAAGAATCTTTCAGATTTAAAACACCCATCGCTGTTAGTGGTGATATAAAATAAAAAATGTGTCCATAATCAGCTCATGTTCCTGTCTTACAGTACCACTGAGCTGCAGTGTAGTTGTTCTCAGTTAGATATTTTTGGATAATAGAACAAATGAATGCCGCCCTAATTCTTCAGCCTCAAATGTCAGAGCTTTCCTGAAAACATTTCAGTGCAGATGATTTATTCTTTTCAATTTCAACATAAAAAAAGCTTTGCATAACACATTGTGAAGCTGAGATTGTGGGAGTAATGACATTGTTTTGTCACATTTTGAGAATATCTTTGTTTTGGTTTTTTTTTTTTTTTTTTTGGTTTGGTTTTTTTGTTTCATAGTTTTCATGAATGCCACAAATATTAAGGACTTTGAAAATGAGCATAATGTTTCCTGAGCTGGTATTAGATAGCTTGTGACAACAAAGCAGGTGTGTTCAGAATTATTGACTTTTGCAATGAAATGAATGCAGCTCCACTTTGAGATCCAATTTGAGCATACAATAACCTGATAAATGAGGGTCATTATGTAAAGCAAACTAGGTGGAAATGACAAAGAAAAAAGAAAAGTAATAAAATCCTCTGGCCATCACAAACACTGAAAACCTTCCGACCAGACAAAAAGCCAGATACGGAAATGCAGATAGATAACCTTTGGACACATTGGTGTTCGTGCTGTGCAGATATAAGAGTTAAAGAATGCTCTCATCTGCAGTTTTTAGAGATTTCACCATCAACTGTGATCAAATATTTAAACCACCATGGAGACCACAAGAGCGATTATAACTCTCACGTCGACCCTGAGAGCGCTTAGTCCACTCTCTGGGTGCCCTAGCCGAGGAGATCTTCACTCAGAGAGGAGTAAGAGTCACTGTTTCTAAGTCACACCGGATAATTAAGTGCCACTGATAAGCTTTTCTAATCAATGTAGCCCCAAATGACCCCCAACAATTTCCCTAATGTTTAGCTTTCCAGGCTTGAAAACATAGACCATATCTCAATGTGGATGTTGAACTTTTGTTCTGAATTGGCTGGAAACTTGTATTTTATATGTTGACCATTTGTTTGCTGGTTGTAAAGAGAAATCAGTCTGACTAGATTTCTTACCTTAGCAAATGATTTCTTTGCCAGCTTGAGGTCTCAATTATTAATTAGTCTTATCCAATACAACATCTTGTTTGTTTATTTTATTTTTTTTTTTATTATGTACCCATTTAGAGAAAAATAGAGGACCACACCAGGTCTGCAGTACCAGAAACAGCAACCTGCCAGAGAAAGCAAAAAACAAAAAGCTCTTTGCTGAACAGCCAGGTTGCACTGTTCACACCACCCATGTAGTCAGCTTCTCGAGAAGAACCTGGCCATTGTGGGGACTCTTTGCCAGAACAAGCCGTACACCCCACCTATCATGAAGTCATCCAAATCTCAGAGCTCACAATTCGAATTCCATGGCAACATGGCCATGCTTGTCTGCAGCCACCCTGAACACCGTGCATGATTACATGGTCCTGGTGCTCTAGGACAACAAGCTGGATGTTGCCACTCTCAATGCCGACACAAGTGATATGAACAGTGCACTATTCGTCAAGGAACTGGGCAAAAAGCCCCACACAAAGACAGTGAAACTCCAAAAGCATATCAGTGAGGCAATGGGAAGATGTGAGATGAAAAAAATAAATGAATAAATAAACACAGCCACCATCCAGCCACAGAGGCGTATCAGATAGGAGGGAAGAGGAAGAGGTGTGCGTTCTGTTCAGCAACATGTTTCAAATAATAAACATATAATTATGCCAAAGCAAATTGTTATTATAGCATGAAATCATTTCCTTTTTTTTAATCACACTTGGGTAAATGGATCATTTTTGACCTATGTGTGTAAATTTGATGTGGTAATACAAAAACCTTTTTGATTCATAAAGTAAGAGAGGAAAAATAGAAATAATGATCTGTTAATCAAAAATAAGATAGCTGAAATATTCAATCATAAAATAGATCAGTCGAAATAGAGAAGTTGAGCGTTTAATACTTTAAATGAGCTCTGCATAACCAGAAGGCAACAAAGGCTTCCTCCATTCAGTTTTTCTGTTCCCTCATAGGTCAGCACTGTCGAAATGGTAATAAATCAATACCGCAAAGTTCACCGAAGAAGGATTTACTGTTCCGCTCTGAGGAAAACCTCCCAATCACAGTGATTTGATCCTCATAGAAAACTTCTTGCCACACAAATGTTGCGGTTGCTGTTTTGTCGAGTGCAAATTCTGAGTGCAATTCCAATGGGGAATATCACAGTGAAATTAATTTATGAAATTCGACTTGGTAGAATGTGCAAATCGAAGTTTTTTTTTTTTTTTTTCGTCAGTGCTGGATTGTAGATCATTCAGATTTGTTCTTTTCTTCTTCTTTTCTTCTTCTCCTTTTTTTTGTCCTTTGCTCTACTTTGATCAGAAAATTCCCTTCTACGCTCAGCTGGAACGCAGCGCCGGATGTCACCTTCGCTGTGCGTTTCATTCGCTCTAATCAACCACACCTGGCGATACACCTGGCACTCTTGTCATTAGCTGAATTCCCTGATTGTGCCGAGCTGCCGGCCTCGCCGCGCCTGACTCCAATCTTTTGTGCAAGGCGGTCACACACAGCCCCGTTGATACTATTAGAGATCACTCGTGTCGGCAGCTGGAATTATACAGACCAAGGTTGCTTTTTTTTTTTTTTTTTTTTTTTAATATTATTCTGGAAGTTTCCAAATGGTCAAGCTTGTGATATACTTCCTGTTTTCTTTAATCTAAATCTATATTCACAGAAATGTGTAATATTGTGCCGATCTCGCTGAGACAAAGCTGCAGGGAGACATGAAGTCATTGAGAAATTACCTCCTTCCTGCCTCTTGTTTCCACCTAACTTGTTTCCTTTCTCTCCCGGATGAGATGAGATTAGCGTCGCTGCCGTCAGACTCAGGGAATGAGGGGACTTGACTTGAGAAACGGTGGGATAGAAGTTACCCGCTAAAGAGGCCTTAGGGAGGCGGAGGGTAAGGATAATAATCATGAGATGCTGCTGTGTCTTTAGAGGGCTTCCCGCCGAGAGGAGAGAAAAGAAAAGGCACTCTTCCCTCTTCCTCACACCCCTTGACATCTAGGAGTGCAGGAAATGGGAGATTGAGCTGGAGGCGAAAGAGGGCGAAAGGAGGGTGTATGGCGGGAGACAGAGGCTATATGAGTGGAAGCGTGAGTGTTTTGGGAGGAGAATTGTGTGCCCTGTGCCCTCATCAACAAGTCTCCTTACCCACCGGGGTCCAACAGCTCCGCTGACACGATGAATAATTCCCAATGTCCTCTGGCCCCGGCGCTGACCTGGCAAAGAGGCTATAATTAATGCATAGGCCCGGCTCACATCAGTCACAGATGAGAGGGAGTAGATGCAGATTTGGATTATGAGATAATATGGTCGAAGGACAAAACTTCCATTCACAGCCGTTTCTTTGTCTCAGTTGTGAGTGCATGTGAGAACTCCCCACAGGCACACACACACACAAAACCATTGTTTGGTATGCACATCAGTAAGCGCTTGCATATGCAGACTGCGACAGTTAGTTTAACGTGCCCAATGTCATACAGATATCCAGCAATGTCAAGATTTGTATTTCTCTGTGTTTCCAATTTCATGAGACAGTGATGCGTGACAGCGGTGACAAGAACTCCAAGGTGCAGCACTGCCCAGGTATTCACCGAGCAATGCTGACATAGCTGTTGAATTTTGCCTTCTTCCCTCTTCCTGTTCCACAAATGCTCTCACAAATTTGATTTCAACTGTCACCAAAGCTTAAAATTTCATAAGTCCAAAAAGTGAGGAGGCTGGGAACTAATGTGAAGGCCAACAAAAATCGGTTCTATCAGCTAGATTGATTGATAGTTCTGGTGATGTAATATATCAAATACCCTGAAACCTCTATTAGGTATTACATATTTCTAGGCACTAGTCTCATCTTTTTAGTTAGTTTTTATATATATTCAGGGTAGAACTGCATAACCTCTGACCTTCCACAGTTTAACAACAAGGCCAATTGTCTCTCCCTCTGTTGTCTTGACACCGATCACCTGGCTTCTCCAACCAGCAGGTTAAAACAATCCTTTTTTCTCTTCTTACTCCATTTCATCCGTTATTATGTTAATTAGATTTTCCCTCCAAAGTCAGCTTTGAATTGAGTATGTCTGCTGGTGATTAGCTCCAGTCCGATCCTCAGCTGTGAGTTGAATACAGTATAAGGCTGCGAATGGGCAACACCATTAAGCGTCTGTGAGCCCATCAACTTCCCCTCCCCGTGGGCTCGCCCTTGCACATGTCCTGAAATAAGACAATCTTATTGATGTCTGAAATATAGCTGACCCATATCTGTGAAGAGAGATCTGGGCTGTATTTTCCTTCAGTATGTTTTCCTTTCAACCCTCATGCATACAAATGACGTCCCATTTGATACTAAGAAGAAGACGAAGAAGAAAAAAAAAAAAGAGCGCTCACTTATCTGTTCATTTGACTGCTGAACTTTTAAGAGTGCAGCTGGTTTGCCCAAGAGAGTCTGGGTTATTTGAGGAGGTTTTGAAATATATTATTTCAAATTAAATGCTGTGCTAGTTTGAAAAGTTTGAAGCTATTAAAATATTATTTTGTTTGGTGCATCCATCCAACCCACCTGTTCTTTAAGACGAGGTCAGGTCAAAATCATGTTGAAGTACCAATTGCAAATTTATGATGTTAAAGGGACACTCCAATCAATCAATATATCCTCCTGGACCTATTCTCTTGTGCTTGTTACAACTGGAAGTTATTTTTCTGGAGAAAGGTCAGTAATACTGTCCACTCAATCCGACTCCTCATAGAAAAAAAAAAAAAAAAAAATCAATGACATTGCAGGGAGACTACATCCCTGAACTATGAGGCATAGCTGTCCCTTTTTGGTCACTGCTACAAATGAGAAATGGGGTTTCGAGTCACTGTCGCTGCGTTCAAGTCCAAGTTCAAGTTTGAATGTTTGTGTCTCTTGTTGTTCTGTTCCCCAACTTTATAGATTTAGAAGACGAAGTTGCTGGAATGCATTGCTACTTTTCCTAAAATTGCACTAATTTCCTGACACAGGGCAAGATCTGGTGATAAACTGTTACCCTCACCTTGTCCTCTTTATGCTGTTGAGTGAAAACAGACAGGTGTGTGGCGACAGACATTAGGTTATTGCTCCACCGCTTGCAGGCAGCCCAGATGCTAGAAAGCTGTCGAAACTGGCTTGATCCAGGTTTGGGGTTAATTAAACTTGCGAACCCTGCGGCGGGCACCGGCTTCCAAGGCCAGGACTGAAGAGGACACAAGCTTGAGGTCAGCAGGACCTTGTTAGGTGAAGCACGGGCTTGACATAACAGCGATGGGAAGCGGTTTGTAAGGTTCAGAGAAGGGGCAGAATGAGTAGGCCACAGCTGCACTCTGGGAAGGTGAAAAATTAAACTGCTTTAGCCGAGACGTAGGAGTGCGGTCGAATCCAGCCGCCGTGCAGGTAGCGACGTAAGACAGATGATTGCCAGCAGCCCCCTCCGTTCAAGCCGGGTGTCAGTAAAAGATGCGTGTTGGATGAGCAGCTGTACAGGAGCTTTCTGCTTCCTGCCAGCTTGTTCAGCAAGGTGACCTTAAACTAGTTTGGCAGTGGTCCCAAGGCCCAAGCTGTGAATCTCACAGGAGGGTTTAGTGGCAACAGAAATCACTCTGCCACTCTTGCCAACAATTATGAGGGCCATGTCTGTGAACTCACCGCACTTTTTCCTGTCCGCGGCCTCTCCCAGCAAAAATGAAACAATGCAACTGAATGACAGTGAGAAATTACACCTTGGGTTTAATCTTAGTTTTTGGCTGGCAGAGGATATCACCAGCATCTACAGTATGTTTTATCACTTCACGGGCCTTTCCAAGCCTGACATAAATCATCTTTATGCAAGTGACAGGTGTCTGCAATTTCATGTGTCATGAAGGAAATATATTGGCTAATTTTAGCAATCATGGAACTGTTGAAACTTTTTAAATGGCTTTGTTTGATGTACAACCGCTGCGCGTGGCATAAACGTCAGCAGCGGCGATGCAACTGTGTGATTTTCTCACCTGAAGATCAAGAGGTGCTTCTCTCCCAAGTCGTCTCATTAGCACTCAGTGCAGGAATATGGGTATGAAGTGACATACTGTATAGTGGCAGCCATTATCATAAGCTAATAGGTCTCTTCTGGCATTTCCAAGTAACTTCAGGCAAGGAGCCATAACTACTGTGAGAATAAGGACTTAAAAGTGAGCCTTTGTGACCTGGAGCTGATCAGTGTGTCTCTATGCATCAAGGACCCCTGTCTCAAGGGTACTCTATTTTTCTCCATAGAAAAGGTCTTTGTGTTTCCAGTCTCACTTAACACAGTGCATGTCTCCCATTTTCCTGCAAGGCTCCCTACAAAAACTGTAGTTACTTAAAGTTGGGTGTTCTGAGATCATATCCTGATCACTTTGGGCTATGTGGTGTTTCTGTGTGCGTAGACAGTTAGTGCCAAATTTGTGGTAAGAGAGATCGAGGGAAGCTATAGTTCTGGAAATTTATTGGGGTGTAAATCCTACTATAGAAAGCGAGGAGTCCCAAAGCTGACACAATGAGTTAAAGATTCTTCTATCCACTGCAAGTCGCACACATCTTCAAAGCCTGTCATAATAAAACATGACAACTGAATTTCACATGAAAATGAAGTTGATATTGTAGTGATAGTTTGGTATCTGTCATCTCTGAAGCAGTTTGTTTGCTAGCATTGTTGAAGTGCAGAATATAGATGACTGGCTGCTGTAGCTTAGCTACAAAAAGACAAAGGACAAAAGAATACAACAGCTTGGTATCATTATCATTTTACAAGCAAAACGTATAAGCAAGTATCAGAAATATAGGGAATGAAGTAGCTATATTTTGATAATTATTTTCATAATTATACACTACGAGATACACTAATCTAATGCCTATACAACTGCTCAGTTATAAATTCAACCTTTATAATTTATGTATGTATGGAGCGTCATGTGATTACACAGCTTTAATGTGGATTCATGTGTCAAGAGAAGATGTTTGAATTGTTGAAAAGGGATTACCCTCTTCCTCTGTGTTTGGTTTGACATCCTAATGTGACCTTTAGGGGAATTCCCACATTAGCCAAAGGGAGGCACAGAGCGCATGTTGTGCAAAGGCCACTGTGACGGAAGCGTAGCGCAAAGGTTCGGACAAAAGCCTCACTACAGATGCCTTAAACTACGGGATTGATTCCTGTGGATCACTCATTGGTTTTTTCAAGTTGAACGTGTAGGGTTATGCAATTACAATGCACAAAAAAATTATTGAATCTTCTACTTTGATTTTATTCTGAATGTCGGGTCCTTTTTATATTGCAGAAAAAGCGTGGGAAAAACAGTCCTGCTTTTTGAATTCTTTTTTTTTTTTTTTTGCCTGTTTTGTTAGAGGCAATGGAGTGAATGTCGCTTTTCTTGAACAGCTTCACCTCGGACATAAAAGTCCTCACCAGAAGTAAAGATAAGATTAACAAGCCCATTCTTATAATCAAAGGTAATATACATTACATCAGCAAAGAATTGGGCTATTTATTTATTCTTTTTGCAGCATGATGCCAGCATTTATGGATTTTGGATAATGTGTGTGCGACGGAGTGAGAGAGAAAATTAGTGAAAAAGACAGAGAGAAGTGGGGAATAATTAAAACTTGAGGGATAATTACCTTTTATCTTTGCGGGTTTTTCCTTTCTTGTTCTTTTACTGTTAAAAGCCACCTTATTGAGGTAAAAGTAGAAATGTTTGTGATTTTGGGATGTTTTTGAAATATACTTTTGACGAATAAAGCAGGCGCTAAAAGAAAAAGCAGAAGCGAGAGAGTGTGACAATGGTTTGGAAAATTAAGAATCTTTTTTTGTCTTAAGAATTATTACCCGATGAGTCATCTACTTTTTCATGTGCAGTGCACATTCGGTTTTAGCCAATGGAGAGGAAATCAGTTCAAATTTGCACAGATATTCACTGTCCCCAGAGGATAAATCCAGCTGAAATTGGTGAATCCCTGACTTTATTTTGTGCTATCATAAAGGTCACATTTGTAGATTTTAGCAAAATTCCTCAACAACATTTGAACAAAATGCCATAAAATTTGCTACAGATATTAATATTCTCCGCAGGATGAATCCAAACGAGACTTTTAATTACTTCTCAACCTCAACAATATAACATGGACACATGGTAAACTTTTATAAATGTGTTGATCCAGTACAGCTTCCTTTAGCAAAACAAGTACTTTGATTTTAGATGTAATTATTAAATGCTTTCAAACTAAATGAAATTAATATTTATCACAAATCTATAGTACATTAATGTTATTATTATTATTATTATTATTAGTATTAGTCGTAGCAGAATGAATGCATTTGAATAAACAATAACATATATTTATGTTTCACTCAACAGGATATGTGTGCTGTCTTCCAAGTCATATTGTGGTTGAGTCACCTTAATCAAGGATTATTGTTCGACACACAATGGCATTCGCATATAGACACATCACCGTGCCTGCTCATTATCACAGTCGTTTTTCTGAAATGAAACCACTTTAGTATGAACGCGCACCCTCCCTCACTCTATACAGGTGCCTGCCAAGAGCAGGAGAGTAGGAGTTGTGATTGGACGATCTGTTCCAGTCAGGGGAGGCAAAAACAAAACAAAAGAGAGAGGAAAAAAAAAACAAAACAACAAAACGGCGGAAATACAAGAAAGGGTGTCCTGGTTGATGGAATCAAATTGAAGAAAAAGTTATACTTAGAATCTGATTTTTTTTTTTTTATTTTTTTTTTTTGATAACTTCATGATTATGGCAGATTACAAAATGCAAAGTTGTTTGGCTTTCTTATTGTGCACGACATGTTGCACATCACAGGAGCAACTGAAGCCTTTAACCAAACTCTTATTTGTAGCAGGATTGCATACAATGACTGAAGATGTGAGATGTGCCCTTAATCTATGTTAATATTAAAAGCCTGATAAATGTGAGAAGGACCTCAAATGGGAGTTGGGATGATTAATACTGTTTTATTTATGGTAGTCATATTCAGTGGCGTCTGAAATATTGCCCTGTGTAGATTACAGAAATAAGGGAAAGAAAAAGCAGGGCAGCTGATGCATTAACTTTAAGTTAGACTTGTTTGTTCAGTTTTCCTTGTGCATCTATCCATTTCCACATTAGCCACTTTCGAAGGAGAAGAGAGGCTATCAACAATGTACTTTTTTGGTGTGTGTGTGTGTGTGTGTGTGTGTGTGTGTGTGTGTGTGTGTGTGTGTGAGAGACTGCTTGAGGCTGCAGGCCGACCTCCTTGTGTCTGCGGCAATCACAGCCACTTACCTTCAGGGCCGTGCATACATCTCATCATCTGCACACATCTGGAGGGAAACAGGCCTCTCTCTCTCTCTCTCCTGTCATCCATCTCTCTCCCTTCTGCTTCCCTGTCTCTTTCCATTGTAACCTAAGCATTTCCTGGAGTTGGTCTTTCAGCTAGCCCTCACACTGCGTCGTTGTTGTTGTACAGTAGTTTTGGAAAGGTCACATTAATGATTGAGTCTGATGCCACGTTCACATTGTTAAATCGTCTTTGTTCAATCAATCTGGTCTTCTGTCTGCGCTGCCAAGGAAAACTGGGCTTTCAAACAGCCTCTCCAGAGAGGGTAAATCAAAAAAGAGCCAGTCTTGTGTAATTATGTAGATGGGAGAGTTTAAAAAAAAAAAAAAAAATCTTTTTTTGAGAGGGGTGACATAGGTTGGCAAGTAATTAGTTTGGCTGGCACATTCTTCTTGTTTTCCAACAAAAATAGAAGGAATATTGCCAAATATATCTGCATTATCTGCACAGGGCCTGAGATTTATTTATTTATTTATTTTTAAGTTCGTGGGCAAAGTTTTGTGCCGGTGGAGAGCTCAGACAATCAGGACTTCAGTTTCGGATTTGGAAGATGAAACGCTGCAGGCGGGTGCTGCAAACACACTGTAGCTGTAACTACCCACAGCCGCGGGAAGTTACAGCTACAGTGTGTTTGCAGCACCCGCCTCCAGGTGGCTGAGGTATGGCTGCTTTATTTCAAGGTTTTTTTTTTTTTCTTTCCCTCCTTCTTTTTGGCACGTTACACCCCAGCTCTTCCAATAACTGTCACCCACAATATATTTTTGTTAAATTATCGCAAACAGCTCAGGCTTTCCAGATGGTATCCCATAATATTTTCTATAGTGTCCTAAAGTAGGCTATATTTTGTCCGTGCTGATACGTTGTGACAGGGAAGTTTGGCTCACTTTCAGACAGCCTCTTCAGCACCAACAATATTCAAGTTCAAATGCAAATTTCCACCAATAGCAGCACTTAAAAGTGCGGTATTGTCATGAATGATAGCTAAATTGCTGCCAGCAAACTCAACTTGATGACTAAACCGCATTTTTCTGATAAGATGTCCCATAGTGAGTGACTCAGCAAGTGATTTTCATTTATTTTCACACCTCTGAATCCCCAAATGAAAACATGTTCCTCTTGTTTTGCATGCAATCAACAATAACTGGCTAAAAAAAAAGAGAATCAAGCTGTCAGCTGTCTTTTACATGTCATCAATAGCTCTCGCTTTGCAGAGAGGACAATAAATCCATAACGCCACATGCTCCTTTGCCCCAAGCTCACTTCTGTGGCCTGAATGCAGCATGATTGTCAGATGCTACTCCCACATCTGCAACAATTTGTGATGCACACACAAAAAACAACCTTCCACCTCTCAGCCAATACCAGTAGATGCCGAAAACATGGGCCAAAAGTTTGATTTTGCTATCTGGGTTGTTTTTGGCAAAAACGTTGCAGTTTCCATTTCAATAAAAGAAAAACCTCTCTTGACCATTCACATATTGTCAGGTGTACACTGCTCTTTCCTGACAATATGGACTGACATGCAAATAACCTGCTCACTTAGTTTTTTTTTTGTTTTGTTTTGTTTTGTTTGTACGTGTGTTGTGATTTTGTTTTTATTCAGGTATTTTAGATCTGCCGCAACACGGAAATCATTGTCATGTCATAATCTACCTGAGGGTTTGGATGGTTTCAGATTTTTTCACATCCAATTAAAAGCAATGTGCCTCAATCAATTTTTACTTGTTTCGTTTGTTGTTGTTGTTTTGTTTGTTTCCATAAAGGGAATTGAAAATGAGGGTACAGTTTTCCCTCAAAAATCTAAAACCCAAATCTCTAAACGTAGCAAAAAATTCAAAGATATTGTGTCAGTACGAAAAAAATAAAGCAAAACAAAACAAAAACGAACCAAACTGTGCAAATGCTAAGCTTTAGCTCTACCATGTACTTCGGAAAATGCAGTCAAGTAGTAACATGCATCATCGCTGCAAAGATAAATGCAGGAAAATCTGATGAGTGGAGTCTGGGATGCCATGCATGATTTAAAAAAAAAAGAGGAAGATGGTGGGGCTGTGTTTTATCTTTACAGCGTTCATAAACAGTGAAAGAAACAGTAAGAAAACTGTTCTTATTTCCTTCCGGAACATTTAAATGAGGAAACATTTATCTTGGAGTCATGCCTGTTGTTTCATATCACAACTGTGGGGCTTATTATACAAACCAATATATGATAAAAAACTGTGGAGCAAATTTGTATCACTTCTTTGTGGCCAATTTGCTGCCAAAACTTAGTAAGAGAAATCAACAATCAAATGTGTTTGTTTCTGAGAAATAATGGAGGAAAAATATGTTCAGTAATTGCATTTGGTTATTTATTTATTTTTTTTCCCTTCGCATTTGCAACACAGTTTAACATATTTGTTGCTAAGTCTTGGCAGTAAATTAACTCCATTCATGGCTCTTTGCAGTGGAAGTTTCAGAGTGCTAAATCTCGGTGACTGAAACTTGTCAAACCTGACAATGAATGTGATAATGAGACGTTTTGACACTGTGCAGCAGTGCCTTAGATACTTCAACAAGTGAGCAGCAGCTACTTGTCACCCCGGCACATGCAACCAACACACGTTGCAGAGTTGAAAAGGGCAACAAAGATAGCGACAGACTGTAAAGCAGGGCTCTACACGGAAACGCATTCAAAAGATAAAGTGCAATATCATATTCTTTTGTTATTAAATGGTCTTCCTCTATGAGAATGTCTAGAACCACACCCGAAATCCAGAGATATTTTCACCTTGTTGTTTATTTTAATCAAATCCCTCTCTGGGATTTCACAGAGGCTTATCAGCGGGCAGGCTGGCTGGGAATCGGTCTGCCTTGGTAAGGTGTAGAGTCTTGGGGACACAACACCTTTCTGAAGCTCCACACAAAACCCCTCGAGCACTGCTGAGAGTGGCAGATATCACTGCACCCTGCAGCTCCATAATCACAAGTACATACATTTAGTCAAAAATACAAGGGACTTTGCTGTTGGGCAGATAATGACACTGCCAATCCTGTGAAAATGTGTGAAAAGGCGAGTAAAAAATAACCAAGGTTATGAAAATGGGAAATATTGTCAATGGAGGATATACAAATATCGCTTTTTTTCCCCTCCCCCTTCTGGCAAACCACTAATCTTCATATATTGCACGATTTCTAATAATGTATAGCATGACGGGACTGAGAAGGCGTGCCATTAATCTATGTTGAATTGAGACAGTTCACCGTACATCAGCCAAAATCGCTAACAACTGTTGTTGTTGTTGTTTTTTTTTTCTTTCTTTCTTTCACTGAGACAGTAAGAAATCGTCCAAAGGGAATAATATACATAGACAGGCGGTTACTGTCAGCCATGGGCAGTTACAGAGAGGAGGAGAATTTCGCTGAGATGGTAAAGCACCGAATGGGACACAGTGAGTAATTGAAAACATCTCAGACGGGATGTGGTTACAAGGGAGATAGATTACACTCTGCTGAAAGGGATGTGAAGGAAACTAATGAGTCAGTATTTCAGTAATTGTCCTCTGCTAAGAATAAGCATCAACCCAGACAAGTCTAAGACAGCAGAGCTCTCTTTAGATGGCATTTAGATCACCGTGTCACCAAACCCTAATTGCGAGGTGACCGTTCTATTTGAGAAACCAGACAATGATGCCGGACTCGAATGATGGTTAACTGAGTGCAACTTTTAATGAGCTCTGTTGCTGTATCCATACTTCCATGCTTTTCAGTGGTAATTATCATAAAAGCAAGAACCTTAAGGCATATGTTAATCCTTTTCATTATTCTTCTTTCTGATATTGTTTGTTGTTATTCTCACTGTGAGCTAGTTTAATCAAAAAGCGTCAAAAGAACAGTGTAATCAATGTAACATTAGCTTTTCTGGTAAATCTCCCCTTTGAACGCCACACATCAAATGAAAGTACGAGTTTCCCTGAAGTTCGATACGCAACACAAGTGTTGAAAGAGCATCACATCCTATATGTCAATTGACACCCACAGTCAAGAACCAGACACATCAAGCAGACAGAAAAATTAGTCAAGCTACAGTAACTAGAATGTGCTGATCTGAGCAGCAAATGTGACAAAACTGCTGCTTTTTCTGGTGAGCTGAAGCGAATCGAGCCACAATGACGTGTGACAAGGCTTCACCGTTGTGTGGGTTTACATAGAAATTAATGAGTGGGAGTGCAGTGATGCGTGTCGTACACTGCCGCCGTGTATTGCCCTCAAACCTGCTTGGATATTTTTCTATAAATATTGAGCGACTTGAGTACAATGTGAAAAGAGTTGCTCCGACTGTCAGACCCAAACAGAATTTCACCTGTCTCTCTGATGCCCCCTCTTCCCCTCCACAACTCTATAAACGACTTTAGCTTCGAAGTAAGACGGGTTGGTGTTGACCAAAGTGAGGCATAAATGAGGATGGATGCCAGATTTAGACATCTGGCTGATAACACAAATTTTAATAAACTGCTGATGTTAATGCTAACTCAGTTTAATTATTGGGGGGGGCGGGGGGTCAAAGACAGGTGTTTCAATTATTATTTTTTTTTTTCAGCGTTTATGCAGAGGGAACGAAGCGATCCAGCCTTGTAATTTTCATTCAGTTCATTATTATTTCTCTTTTAACATATGCCATGTGTTAATTTCACTTAGCCTCAACTTCGGATCTAATTTTACCATTACATTTGATGAAGAGCATACATTGGACAATAATTTTTTTTTATTTTTTTTAAGACAAACCTTTTATTTATGTTTTCAGTAGACGGCTTTTCTTTTTTTGCCGCTCAGCTGGCTTTTCAGTGTTTAGTATTCAAAAGACTACGCTTGCCATTTTTATTATTAAGCAATTACAGAATCTATGCTCAAGAATAATCATGAAGCCAAATGTGTTCTGATGTGTTTGATACCTGCAGCTGAAAGTATTGTACCTGAGGCGAGCCCCTTCCAGCAGCCTTTTCCATAGAAATCATAAGAAAACTGTGATGTAGAAAAAAGAAGAATGAGAAGTCTGGCACTTTGCAGGCCAAATCAATTGATTTTTATGGTACCAGAGAGATAGATGAAAAGATGTGTACGTAGAATGTGGATGCTGATGAATTGCCAAGCCAAGAGGATTTTCACAACGCCTGACAAGATCACGACTCAAGATTCACCACTTTCAATCCCCCTACAGTGGAGGGAAATTGTTGAGGTGAGGAAGGAAAAAAAAATCCAATGGTCAAAATGAAGTGATAAATCAGAGTGAAACAGTTCTAATAATGGAAGCCGGTTAAACGTCGTCGGCTGAGAGCAGTGACCGTTAAACTTCTGATATCCTGACATGACAGATGGAATAGTTTGAAATACAGCTGACACAGCTGTCATAACCTTGTTAACACTGTCTGTCACGAGTTAGTTTTACCGCCCAACCTCTTTCCTTCCTCACAAACCTTAGGTATTGTGAGGCTTGTTAAAAAAGAGTGACACGGTTTTTCTTCAGAAGGTCAAGGACGACTCTGAGATCCAGTCGTCAGCATCATATAATCAAAATTACAGCTGGGAAAGATGTGATGGCTGGCTCACCATACTTTATACTACAATCCACTGCACCGGGGTTTTTAAATCCCTGCTTCATCTGGTTTCTGCATGAACCTCAGTAACCTATCAGTAACCCCCAAAAACCAGTCAAGCTCATCAAAGTTGGCACGTTGACTGTGACGAGGCTGTTAAGAAACTTTGAGGCATTAGAAAATTTGCCATTCAGAACGTATGCACCGGTCAACATTGGACATGAAGAGGGCGGTGAGCATGTCGCATGATTCATGGCCATAATTTGTGTTTGAAAAATTAATAGGTGGGTGCCTGATAAATCATCGTGCAGGCCATCCCTTTGACAAGAATCACTGAACTGCCATAATCTTCTATGCTTTTTGAGTCGAGGCACATGCTGACTGCAAGGTCAAGATGAATGGGAGAACTATGAGCACTTCTCAGTGAGAAGAGGACGCAGACAAGGTGGTGTGTGTATCACTCAATAATGACATTTAATATCAACTACTTATTGCCGATCTGAATAGGTCTCCCTTTTGAGCTGGATCTTGGAAGTACAGACGTGCACTCTTACACACATTTAACCCAGATGGAAGAAAAGAACACTGCAAATAATATTCGATGTGAAGCATAAGCCCCGTTATTACTTGAGCCTTCAAGTGGTAGCAAAACAACAGCACGAGCGCCTCTTAAAGTTTATGTATTTCCGGCTGAAAATAGCGGGTTGGGAATAATTTAGAGTGGGAAAATTTATTGGTGTAGTATGACATAGCCATGGCTTTGCTGTGATAAATAGTCATATACAACAAGAGCAGACTTTAAGGACTTCCAAGGTGGAATTTTATTTATTTATTTACTTTATTAACAATGAAGCATCTTATGTGTGATGTGAAAGGAGATGCGTATCATAATGAACCCATCTAATTGTGCAGCTCTCTGGAACACTTTAGCATCTTTCAGCTCTTTAATTTGGTTCACAGCTTTACTGTTTGGGTTCACTATCTTATTAATTTAGCAGCAGGTACCTGTTTCCAGTGAGAGAGAGAGAGGGAGAGAAAAGGAACCTGATAAACTTATTTTGCATGCACCAAATGGCAGACAGAAAAGTTCGCAACACATTGGAGCGTTTAGCAGCAAATGAGCTACATCCCTTCTTTAGGAGTTGTTGGAGAGCAAAATTGAAAAGCTCATTTTGAAGTTACAGGTTGACAGATATAAAAATCTGAGTGGAAGCTAATGTTGCTCATGTCTGCCGGATATGTAAATAGGCAGCTCTGCTAATCCATATCATCAGCCATATCGACTTCATAAGGTGATAATATGTTAATGTAAATTCAAGTCTAAGGACTTTACTTTCTTTTTTTTTGGGGGGGGGGGGGGGGGGGGGGGGTAATATCCTCAGGTCATTAAGCAGTAATTGCAGATGAGATCTTGCTGTGGTGTCTTGGGTTTCCAGCAATGATGGCCATTGCTGCTAATGCTAACTGCAAAGCTCTACATTTATTCCTAACAGAAGAAGTAAAAGCATTATGCAAATGAATGGAAAACAGGCTGAATTACACTTTTGTGGAGGGTGTATGTACTGGCATGTTGCAAACTTGAACTAAATTCTGTTCGCCAGCATATATATACACACGTCTGCAATGTCAGTCACATTCTCACACAGTCCCCGGTTTTTATGTATGGAGTCATAATAAGGACTGTGAAGATGTGCTACAGACAGCTGTCCTATGTAATTGCAGGCCACAAAAAAGGAAATGCAAACATGTTTTTAAATGACAATGACTCTGTGCTTGAGGCCTTCCGTGCCCAATGCGGCACATCAGATGGTGAGGGAATGCTTCCTTTGTAACAAAAGGCAAGTTATGTTCCATGCAGTAGCAGCCAGAGGGCAATGTCCAGCACCGAGGCTCAATATCTGGTGTGTAACATGTGATTATCCTATCTCTCAGAGAAAAAAGCCTCAACACAGAGGCTCTGCCTTCACAGCAGATTAATCTTCAGTAGTGTTGATGCTAAGCTTGGACTCAGTGCAATCTTCTCGTTGCCAGAAAATGTTTGATTATAGTTTAAAATATTGAAACAGCTTGAGGATTGCATGGGTTATCTTGCTCAGCACCCGCAAAGTTGGAAACATCGCTGGCAAGATAAGATGAATAAAGTACCCTATGTGTTTCCTTCAACTATTTAAATATAGCAGACTGCTACTTTTTTCCCACCTTCATTTCGCTCTACGTTGCAGCTAACCCAAGGGACGCGCCAAATCACCATTAATAAGTGAAAACACGCATACTCATCGGCTAATGTGCACCTGCAGCCTCTCCAAACCACACGCATATGTTTGGAAAAAATGTGCGTATTTATTTTCGTTCCTCCCTCACTCGCTCATTCTTCGTCGGTTTCTAAAATAGGGATATCAGCGACGAGCGGTGCAGCTGGAAACAATAAACTGGTAGAAGAACCAATTACCAGCAGGTGACAAGCTGGCGGTTCGCGGCTTTCAACATGTCATTATCTGCACATCAACATTTCCAAGAGCCCTGACAGGCCATTTCTGGGGCTACCATGGCAAGCCACTATGATAACCCAAAGAAAAAGAAAAATGTGTGCGTGTGTGTGTGTGTGCGTATGATGGTGGTGGCGGGGATTCAGCTTCTTCCACAAACAGTGCTTTTTTTTCTTCCATCTGAACTTGATTGCATAGATATACATAGATAGACATATGGCTCTAATTTTCCTCCTCATCCCCCGCGTTGTCAAGCTGCTTAAAGATTATTCCCTTTATATGTGAAATGGTAATTGTATTTCTCTAATCTAATCCCATTAGAACCCTGTACCTCCTCTGCAAACTGCCCTGAGGCAATTACACAAAATGTCAATGAATTAAGTAATAGCTTGGTGCCAAGCCAGGGGTGCTCACTGTTGATCACTGCTGTCAGCAGAAAAACGCATCTGTCAACAGTAGTGCGCATGCCCGCATGGGTACACACACCACACACACACAAACGCATGCACACGCAGTCACTGGTGTTGTTCCGTAAACCATTTAACCTCTTTGTAGGACACACACTCACACATTGCTGGCACTCTACAACCCATTTAACTCCTGTCCTGAACACACAAGCACCCCACCCCTACCACACATATATGCACACACACTCGCAAAAACACAAAAGAGAAGAAAATGAAGCTGGTAAAAACGAGTGTGTTGCTCTTTGTGGTAGAATATGTCCCTGTCCCATAGTTGTGCTGGCTTCATCTGTGTTACAGATAAGACACCGCAGAGGGCAAAATATTCTCTGGACTTGTTTGGCTGCAGGCTCGAAATACAAATGGAAGTATTATGTTTGGAACCAGTGTATACAATAAGGGATGACAGCTATTGAGGCTACTTTGCACAAGCATTTGCACATAGCTCCTGCTTTACTAAGCACTTGGCTGGATAGCGGAGGGTTTGTATATGTGATGTAAGTGATTGTGTAGAGGTGACTGGGAGTCAGTGAGAGTCAATGGAGGCAAAGAGTGAGCACCAGGATTATGTCGAATGCAGATGAGTGACCAAGCTGAATTTAAAGTAAAACACAAGTCTTTACTGTGGTGTATATTATATTTAAAGCTGCTTTTGGGTGATTAGAGACAGAAAGTGTTATTGCTGTGGATGAACTTATTAAGGTCTTTCTGCAGATGTGGGAGCAGATAAGAACAAAGGGGCAGCAAAGAAATGCAGCCCTCTTCCTCATTCTTTCTGTTTCTTTGGTTTGCTAAATGTTTCCTACACCTGTCCTGTAACGGCTGGGAGATACAAGTTTGTACATGTGTAGAAAAGACTTGTTTTTGTAAAAAAAAGGAAAAAGAAGTGTGAACAGCAGGTCCTGAAAAATTTTGTAGATTTTCAAGATGGATGACAGCGTGAGCTCTCCCACAACCCAGGTGGCAATAGTTGCATTTCACGGGATAATGACTACACTATTAACACTATTAACAGCACTGATCCTGCAGTTTGCTTCTAGTATTCTATGTAATCACCTAGAGAGACTGTCCAAAGGACCAGCAACATTCAAGTATACAAACTATAAAGAGCCATATAACACCAATCAGCATCTGGCAGAGCACTTTGCAGCACTCAAGCAAAACCTCTGTCCAGGGACATTTTTATCAGACAGTGAAATTCTTGAAGCACACATATGTAATAGAGTTTTGCAAATCCTCCCTGTCAGTTTTTAAATTGTTCACAATGTCATTGCTTTGGGTTCGGTTGTTATTTATTTTTCTTTTTTTTTTTTTTTATAGTCGTTCTCTTTTCCTGCCCAACTGGGAGTTGATACCATGCTTGTAAATATGTGGATTTGTGGTAAGTCACTGCACTGAATACAGTGCTGCCAAGACTGCAACAAGTGTCTGACTTGAAAGCAGCATTTATGCCTTTGAGCTAGCACGCTAATATTGTGGTTTACGTTTGCAACTGTGCATGTTATTTTAAATCATACCATAATCGCTGGATAGAGACTTTGGCAAATGTGTTCAGCCGTTAATCTGGAAGTATCCATTCAACTGTGGAGGATGTGAATAATTCTCAGTTTCTGTTGGTTTCCAGGTATGAAAGTGAGTCAGTGGTTGTGAAAAAAGACCTCTCCTCACCAGAAGGATGCCTCTACTTGAGCACAGATCCTGTCTCTATGTGTGAATGTCCGATTTTGGGCAAAGAACATAAAAGAGAGGAAGATTGCAAGTAGCGCAGATACAAATGACAAATTAAAGGAATTATTCTCTTTTAAGAGATGAAGTACTTGAAAACATATCTGCAAAATGGTGAAATCTACTTAACTTGTTTTTATACCATTTTCACCTTGTGATGTTCCATATAGAACATGTACTTATTGTATTTCGATGGATATATTCCACCTAAATCTGTCTAAATCCCTTATTTGCCTAAAACAGTTCCTTGAAATACCAAATGATAAACAGAAGAGGGGAAAAATAATTGGTTCAGATTATTTTTCAGACTTTCTGCTCAAATGTGCCAGTTACCTCTGCCCCGGCCTAGTGCAGATGCTGTTTTTAAAATAGACGACAGGCTGACTGACAGCTGTTTGGGCTACAGGATAACTAAGCCTAAGCAAGGTGAGTTTACCGTACAGCTCTTACCTCCAGGCAAAAAGTTGCATCCTGTAGCCATCAGTAGGTAATGTGATTTGGGATGAATCAAATCCCAGCCACAATGTAGCCCTGCCACACTCTAATTGTTTTATGGGGGCGGCCGCAAAGTCAAGGTTACCCAGCTGCTCCAGACGACTTTTTTCTGTCCTTGTATTTACAATCCATAAGCCAGGAAAATAATGATAAAGCCACATCGCACCTCATGGATGAGCAGAAAAGTTGTTTTGTTTTGTTTTTTTTTTGCCTCTCAGCTGGACTTCTCGTGTCCAGGATGAGCTTCTAATTTGCCTTCCTGGCTCATTTGTTTCATTTCCTGATTGTCAGCTAATATTTGGCCCTGGACTCAGCAGAGGATTTGCTGTTTAACGCACTTTGTTTATCGTTTTTTGCATATGCATCTTCGGCTCATTTTTTAAATCATGGCACAAGCAATGCAACAGAGCGCAGATGACACCATTTCCTGCCCAGTGGCACCATCTGGCTGTAGAGGATTCTTTTAATTCCCTTTCTTATCCTCGTCGCTTTCCTCCTGCTACTTTCTCTCACCATCCTGTTGGATCATCCTCCCTGGTCATTTCTCCGACGTCAGAAACATCCTCAGACAGCACTCACAGTGTGGTTCTTTGTCCATCTTCTGCCTCCTTCTCTCCCCCACTCACTTTCTTCCCCATACTTTGCCTGCATGCCCATCTCTCAGCGTTCCCCTCCCTCCCTTGCTTCACTGTTTTTCACCCCATCTCTGTTCGTTGCTGACAGCTCCGCTCCTCAGGAGCATGGAGGGGAGCAGAGAAAACAAAGATTTGGTTCAGTGGCTCTGATCTTGATTTTCTGCAGATTGGATGGAAGATTAGGGAGAGCTTTTATTCATACACCACACAATCACTTCCCCCTGCAACTGCAAACCATGACTGCAGACCACAGGGGTTGCAGCTATCAGCACAAATGTGCCATCTGTGACAAGGCGTCTCTGCGTTTTCCACCTAAAACTATGACTAGTCAGGGAACACAGTGTACTGAAAACAGGTCCCAGAGAAGCTGGTGTGAAATGCAGGATGGAAAGAGAGGGAAACAATGGCACAGTGCATACGAGCCCAAAGTAAACTATGAAATCACAACAGGAAGGAGGAACTGAATCAATCCTTGTGTAACATCTTTGTTTTGCTGAGCTTAGGTGTCTTAATAAAAGCAACAAATCACACCTCTGTGATCCAGCTGTTCATTTTGATGGAAAACAGAGTTTATTAAGTTTCACTTTTGCTCCCCCAACAACAGATTTGGACTGCAGCTCTGTCCGTTAAAGACAAATATACGGTTAGCTTCTGTACTCTCCTACTGTGAGTTCACACAGAGAAGATGAACTGGAGGAATAAACGGAGCTCGGTGAACTTTGCAGTAATCCTAAGATTTAAGGGGGGAACTGGAAGGAGAGGACATTGTCATGACAAGCAGGTGTAATCCAAATAGTTTTTAAGGTGGGAAAAAACTTTATCAGAAAGATGAAATATTCATCAATAAATGCGATCCAGCTTTGTAGCTTATTTTGCCATAAATTCTGATCAGTTCTGCTGTCGCTGTTAGGTGACGGGCGAAGGTATGTGTCTGCACGGCGAGCCCAAGCCGGTTACCGTCGGGGCCTCATTTCAATTAGGCGCTCTGTGACGCCCGCCACCTTTCCCCTAGTCGATTGATCGCGGCTCTACACGAACCCCGCTTTACTTGCGACATTTACTAGAAAGACGAGTGGAAGTTTTACTTTAAACTTTCATAGGTGGCAAAAAGATCTCATCATGACAGATTTTTCCTTCCCCTTCGCAGCCTAAAATAGGAAGTGGTGAGGGGGAGAGAGAAGACAAGGAGAGAAAACGTACACGCACTCATCAGACGGGGCTTTCAGCTTCTCCTCTTTCATCTCTCTGGCTTTATTTCTGCTTTGATTTTAGATTTTAAAACACCCTCTCATATTCTCAAAAGCTTGAGATATCAACGCCTAGGTGGGCAAGATTACAGCAGGAAAATTGCATCTCGTAACACCGGCAATATAACTACCTGATAAAGAAATAAGGCTATAATTCAAAAGAGCTGGAACCAAAGAGGCCAACTCGTAGGTTAATGCAAGGTCTGGGCTCCCCAGCCCAGATCTGGTGCGAATACAGCATAATTGTCAGATACTACTTCCACATCTGGACAAATTCTGGCACACGCAAAAAAACCTCCTCGCTGTGAGCCAACCCCAAAAGATAACTTCTGCCCAGATTTAGAAGTATGTTTGCCAGACTCTGGCCAAAGACTCGGGCATATGTTGGGCCGCGAGTTTCATTTTGCTCTCCGCCCCCTGGGGCTGCAGACAGGTTGAAAATGATGGCTTGCGGTGTACTTTGTGCTAATTAACAAATATTTGCTCCTTCACTCGCCAAACTAAGAACAAAATCCCAGCTAAACGCCAGAATGTTAGCACTGTCATTTTGAGCATGCCAGCTTGCTGTTAGCATTTAGCTTAAAGCACAGCTATTCCTAATTCCACCCTCAAGAGTTGCCATCGTGCTTGTATTCCCATCACTAACCCGCAGGGTGGAAATAAATATGTAACAGACAGATTCACTAGATGTTTGTTCTGCTCCAACAGGTACCTCAAACATCATTTGCAAACCTCTAATAATAGTGACATGGGCAGTTTAGAACTGGCATAAGTAATAGAATGAATAAGGGGAGTGAATGCTCCCACCTTGTCAAGCCAGAAGCTACATGCTGTGTTTTTTGGGGAGCACTCAGCATGGCGCTTTCCTGAAAAGCCAAAAATCTGTTTCTAAAGCACTTGAGAAGTTGAACCGCCTCCTATTGTGAGGCGAGGCACACGGGCGCTCGGCAATCTGAGTGTTGTAACAGAAAATGGACAGGCAGCTTCTGATTCAGACGGGGGAAAAAACACTGGAGGCATTTACAGATAGATGAAAAATGAATGGACTGAAATCAAAGCAATCGTGTGGCAAAGGCGTGCCAACTGTCTTCCTTGCACGACACGGAGGAGGGGAAAAAAAATCAAAAAAAGATCACGCTTAAATTTGTTCCATATTTCTTTTCGTAGCTTGTGCCTGGATTGCACCGCCCCCTTCTGTATCTCCAGCTTCCATCATCCGAGACTTTTCACTTTCTATTTCATTTTCTTAGCGCAGGTTTGAATACAAGGCCATGCAGCTAAAAATTAACACAAGTTGTAATCCCCCTTGAGTCCTTGAGTATTAATGTAACCGTAACAGTGCGACATATCTGACTTTGAAAATTAGATCACAAATGCCTCTGACTCAAATATACATTCATACAATCTGAGGGGTAATAAATGGGGCGTTTACATTTTCTGTATTGACCCCCGCCCAAAAGTGCCTTGGCAGTAGATCAGCCTCTTGTGCTTTTTGTGTGCTGTGGTCACTGTCACCACTTCGACGAGAAAGACGCAGACTGTGTTTCACTCTCACTTTTATTTTATTTTGAATTCAGCCTTTTTATCCATTTAGTAAAAAAAGATAAATTTCAATAGTTCAGAAGTCATTCTGGTAAGTCATCTCCCAATCATCCCTCCTTCCTGCCTTCTATTGCACCTTCCTGGCAGTAATTGTGTCCAGGGCTAATAGGTGCTTACATTAGCACATTTATACATTATTCATGCATCTTTTTTGGAATGCACTGTAGAGTCATGTGAACTCAACATAACATATGCTTCCAAATTGTATTTGTGTTTGATAAACAGATGGCACTGGCCAAGTATGGATAAAATCAGACAATTATTTAGAACGTAAATTATTTGTACACAGGAGGCACCAGAAGAACAACTACCAGCAGCAGTTTAGAGTTTAGAGTGTTGTTTTTTTTTTTTTTTTTTTTTGCATTAGCACATACATGTGTAACACGGCCATTTGTGTGGCTTTCTTGTCCAGGTCTGTTCATTTGCGCATCTGACCTCGGTGTCCTCTCCGCTTTGGCACTGAGATGAGAACCCTGTCTAATCACACTGAGCCATGCTTCAACTCCTACAGGATTTGGCTCACCACCACCCTGACAATTTTTGACTCCACATGGCCCTTCTGTGGCCCGACAGCTAAATACCAACACATGCTGCTATCAATAGCGTTAAATGCCAATTACATGCTCTCCCCCAGACTTTACTGGCAATTAATGGCATTGGAGCAAAGCTGTCCTGTTACATGGTTAATTGATGTATGCACTGTCCTGTTGTTTTTCTTTGTGTCTTTGTGGCACTGAAGTCACATTTATTCTATCAAAGACTCTAAGGATACCGGAAGGCACTGTTCAAAAATTATACAGGAGTCGATGGAGGCTTTATAGATTCCCGATGACTTTTCAAATGAAGCTGTTTTAGTAACTGTAAGAACAAATGATAGCATTTGTTGTTCCAAAAATACAGCTCACAGCAGCCATTTTTATGCAACAATTTTCGTCACTAATTTATCAGTTTATGCAATAATTGTTTTCGAAGAGTATAGTTGAGGGATTACTTGAAAGTTAAAATGCTCACAGCTGCTTGCCCAAAATATTTTGATCAGTCTATTCTTTGGGGAAAAATTCCAATATTTTGTGTACAGTTCCTAAATAATGGTTTTATTGGCAGTTGTGATTTTAGAGATTAATACTGAAAATTAGGACCCAATTTCGCTGCTAATCCCATCCCTACAATCCCAAACTAATAGCACTGTTGGTATTTAAATGTAAAAAAAACAAAACACTTTCCTGCTGCAGCATGTTCTCAGACACAGCCCCTCTACTGCACCCAAGAGGGATACAATGGAATGAGATGTTTTTGTTTTAGTCCAAACAAAGCAATCATTCAGAGATTGATCGAACACTAGAATAACTGCTGGCACTGCAAATGTATGACGGCTTATTCGTCCACTCCATCACTTTCCATGGTCACTAAAGACCAGACCAACAGCGTCGTCCTAAGGACATTCGGGTGTAATTGGCTGACTGCCTTCCTTGATTGAATCCTACTTGATGTTTCCATTGGTTAAGATCAGACTAATGTGAGCGCGGAGAAAGGGAGAGCAGTAGAGCTGACACAGCTACAGCAGCTAAGCTAATACAGTAGTAAAAAAGTGCAGGGCAGACAACATTATGGCTTGCTGGATGAAAAATATAGTGGGTGAATCAGTGCATTTCACCTATGCTTCACTGGTCAATAGTGGAGAGCATACTGGTAAATTGAGCAAAGCTGAAACTTACCAACTGATTTGCCCAGAAGATGTTTTGTCAGCACTCACAGTTTCATAAATTGATAACAAAATGTCTTTTATCCATTCATGATTTAACAGCACACTGAGCCGCCTGCACCTTCTTCTCGACTGAGACTAACCAGAGCTGAACTGGCCCCACATAACCTGTCACTCAGTCAGAACTGGTATGATCCAGATGCTCACATAACAATTCCTAACACGGTTTAGTAGGTGGGGAAGATAGAGACAGCTTGGAGAGAGCCGATGAAAAATATGGGCAGTAACAAGGAACAATAACAAATGCTGGAAGGTGATACAAACCACACCGTCAGCCAACCTCCACTATTTGCTCTGAAGTCTGGCTGGTCCTCGTGCCAATTTCTTTCTCTCTGTGTTTGGGAAACAATATCGTGTCAAACTTTGTGCCAGAGTGAATCTGATGATTTATTTTGTCCTTTTTAGCAGCAAATATGGTTACCTTAGAAAATAATGTGTGTTATTGGACTTTCTCTCCAACATAAACAAAGGAAGAAGAGAACAGTATTGATGCTAAGGGATATAGTCTTTCTTCACTGTGAGCTTTACACAAAATGCTAATACAAAAAAGTTGTGTAGTTTTTGTCAGGATTCAACCGGTATTCTCATCTAGTCTCGTCTCATCATTGGACTTTAATATGGACTCCACAGAGCTATTGCAAAACTAAGTTGTTTTTTTCTTCTTCATTTTCTGACACCATGTTATTGTCCTCCAGACAAAATGTTAGTAATAACTAGAGCGGCGTGGAGCTCAGCTCTTACACAAAGTACTGTATTAGGTTTTTTTTCTTTCTTTCTTTCTTTATTTTTTCTTTTTCCTGGTACGGCACTATCTGCAGGAGGCCGTTTGTGATTGTGTGGAATTGCTGCTCCATTTTCATCAGACCACCGCCCCACCACCACCACCACCACCACCACCGCAAAACAGCGGTGGCGTCCGTCTCATTAGCACATGTGTGAGATGGATTCTGGATTCAGAGGAGACTCCACTCAGCAAGAAAATAATAAGGGATTGGTGGCTGTCCTCTTGGAGACATTTAACAGGAGGTGGAAGTATGGAAATGCTGTACAGTTACAGTTACAGGCATTCCTAAAAAAGCAAAACCAGCATCACCTGCATGACTAATAATTGGATTTGACCTACAATGAAAATTTGCCAACTTCAGAACTAACCCATTTGCAGTTTTCGGGGCTCACAGATATAACTCATATTTGTTCTTTGGACAACAATGATGTGAGGGGAACAAGATAAGGGGAGAGAGTTAGGAAGGCGAATCCGGATTGTGCTTTTCCAGTTGGTGAGGGTAAATTATGGAAAATCAGCTTACAGTAATCCCGGCACTCGTTGAAGGGGGGATCATCCCAGGGACTTGACATCATTGTGCACTTTTGAAAATGATGTGCTTGTTAGTGAGGAGCCTTGAAACACACTCGGCCTCATCTTTGCTGCTTCTTAGCCATTAGTGGAGCATATTTGCTTCCCTTTATCCATCCCTCATGTTGATTATGAACTCTACATTCATGTTCTGCGCCTTTGTTGTTTGGATGTATTTCGCATACACAGCGAATAAAAAAATAAAACAAATGTCTAATAATGGTAGTGAGCACCTGAATTCATTAGCTTTTGTTGCTCTGAATTGACAACCTGTGTAAAGATGACTGCCTCCTGAGCCTCCCCACAGTGCTGCCAATGTTTTTTTTTAGCCCCCCTGCAATCTTCAGCCAGATGTTGGTGCTTGTGTTGCAATGAGGGCTGAGTCCCAGTGTAACTTTGGAGAGTTGCCATATGTCTATGCCTATAGGCACATTCTCACCTTGGGTGTTTGTAGTGTTTTATTCAAAATCAGCATTAACTGGAACCGGTAAAAATCTGGAGTATTTTAAGACAGGATCCTCTTTCAAACATATCACTTGTGTCGTTTTACAAAGTCGGCTTGAGATATTAGGACCCAAATATATATATATATTTTATGATTTTTTACAATTTTTTTTACAAAAAGTGCTGAGCCGATTTGCACCAAACCTGGTGGAGAGATTGACGGAAGCTTTCAGAGTTTTGGATTGATTCAAATAATTTACTATTGCTTCAATTTCTTTTCTCTCAAGTGCGGCTGATTGTTTGACATTGGCCTTGGCGGGGCTCAGCTCGCTCCGAGTGCCCCTCGAGTTTGTAATGAGTACATCCTTCTACAGGGTGCATTTACAGAGCTCTTAGAAATGCTATGATCTGGATGACTGACAGTGTTCAGACATCTTAACATTTACTAAAGCGTACAGATACACAAAAAGCCACGAATTTTTCTGTACTTTTGTGGTTTTAATTGTGGAGCAAAGAGAGAAGTCACAAGCTGCTTTTTGCGCTTAAACTCATGTCTTTAGTTCTGACAAATACTGGAAAACACATTCACCTCTATGATAAGAGCGAGATCAAAACCGCACTCATGTTTGCACAGTTAGGTTGATGATAAGTGGTGGCAAGCTGCAGGTTCCTGTAGCTTAGCGCCAGGTTAACATGCTACATCTTCTTTTTTCAGTCCGTATAGAAACCGCTGTATGAAAAAGTCTATTTTCCATTTTATACAGGGTTACATGTGGTACTCTTCCTTGGCTTTGTGTTCAAATAAAAAGTTGTTAAAGTGTGAGCTTTACAGGTGCTTACAGGTGTGTTTTGTTGTGTTTGGCTGACAGTTTTCCATCTTTTCAGTCAGCGTGCTAATTTTCATGTCTGCTGGCTGCAACCTCATATTGACCATACAGAGTGAAAGCGGTTTAATTTTTCTGATTTAGTTCATGTCAGGAAACCAAAAAGGTTTTGGATTGCATCGATGTAACACTGTGGACGTTTGTAGTTTGATCAGTGATGAATTAGATCTTCTGAATCATGAAGAAAAGAACAACACACTCAAAATTAAGCCTAACCCAATAGGAACATATATGTGGCCTAAAGTAACTCAGTATTCAAACATGAATGCAGTATTAGGCAATCACATTATGCTACAGATGAATTAAAAAAAAAAAAAAAAACTCTTGTCAGTGTTCATTTTTGTATGTGCAATACTTTAAAGGATCATTAGGTATTGCACTAACTCTTGTGCTTCAATTTCGAAAAGATCTAAAACTATAATCTGTCTGTAAATCAACCGTTGTCCATCTCTTGATCATTTAAGTGCACGCTTGATTTCTTCTGCACCTGCTCAACGCGTGCTCATACTGCATATGTCTGCAGGCTGCTGCTCTCTTCTCTCTGTATGTGATAAAAGGCATACAGCATCAGCATTAACACACACAGCCCTCCTCCCCGGGGCTGTTTAATCTACCTCCAGAGTTTATAGATAACAGGAGCCATTTCAAACTGTGTTCATACCAAGCAACACTCTTAAACAATTGCTTCTGTTGTTAATTTGGAATTGGTCACTACAAACAAGATGTACACCATTTTTCTACATCTGTTCTCTCGTGGTGACACAGATAATATGTTTTGGGGTTGTTTTTTTTTTTTTTTTATCAGTGACACAGCCGACTTTAATTTAAAAAAGGGAACAGAGATGAACATTGATTTCAGTGTAAAAGTGAGCCATTGAAGACTTTTTAAAAAGAAAAAAAGGATTTGGCAATTTTCTATTTCCTTTTTTCCCTTCTTAGACATTTTTAATCAAGAAATGTCTCAAAGTAATTACGCCCCCTACCAAAAAAAAAAAAAAAGAAAAGAAAAACAAGGGGACTCCATGAGTGGATTAATAAGCCACTTTCTGCTGAAAGGTACCAAGTGTCACTTGTCCAATTACAAGAGAGGAATAGCTAAGTGAAATCGCTTGTCACATCCAGGTACTTTCAGTAACAGTGAGGAAAAACTGACAGAGAAACAGGAGACTACTTGGCAAACAACCAAATTTGCGTATATTTCCAGTATTAGTCATGTTTATCTACTAATCTGTTATCTACAAATGTATTTATCATGAAAAGCTTATTTTCTGTGCTACGAACCACAAGCTGCTGCAGATTTTTTTACCTTTTTTTTTTTTTTAAATTCTGTTTTATTTCAGGATGTTAAAACTATTTATTATGTTTCCCTCACTGTTTTATTCTTTATCAATCAATTTCAAAGGCAGCCATTGCCTGTCTTTCAGCTTTTTTCCCAAAAGGGCTGTTCGCTGTTGCTTCCTGGAAACGACAACACCAGACTGAATAAAAAGCCCTTCTTCTCAACTAAACTAATTAAAAAAGCGTAAAGAGAAACAGATTCCTTAAATGTTTCTTGGGGATTGGGGAGCAGCGAGCATGGGCTTTGTCTGGTTGGGAATAGAAAGAGGCATTTCCAGCGGGTATGCAGTCTGTTCTCCTGAAGCCCCAAGACGCTCGGTCGACATTGAGGCTTTGACCTTCGGGATGTTGTGGACGTAGTACGTGTGTGTGAATAGGCCTCCATGAGTTGATGGTAGTTCATGTGACACTATTGGTAATCATGGTGATGATAATGAAAGATGACATCACGTGTTCGTGATGATTTTGATAAGTTGAACAAAAAAGGGGCAGCACGGCGCCACAGTAGTTAGTGCTGTTGCTCCACAACAAGAAGGTTGTTGGTTTGTTACCCTGGCCTGAGGCCTTTCTGTGTGGAGTTTGCATGTGGGTTTCCTCTGGTTACTCCAGTTTCCTCCCACTGTCCAAAGACATCATGGTGACTTTAAAGTGTGTGTAGGACTGATTGGTTGTTGGTCTCTGTCTGTCTCTGTGTGTTGGTCCTGTGATGGACTGGCGACCCTCACACAATGTGAGCTAGGATTGGCTCCAGCACCCCCGTGACCCGGAAACAGAGAAGCGGTAGAAGATGAATGAATCAGAAACAATGATGGAGAAAATGAGGCTTTGAGATAAAAACACAGAGGAGCTTAGCTTAGCATATAATCAACTCCAAGCTCCATTTGTCTGTCTGCCGAACATTTTTCATTTTAACAGTGAGCCAAAATATGAATTCATTTAAAGTTGTGCAACTTGTAACGATGGACCAACATTTATTTGGGGAGAAACCTTTTTTTTTTTTTTTTTTAACACCATACATGTGATGAAAGTCAAGTACAATCACCCGAGCACATTTCCATTTTAATTTTAAACTTAGTTATGTAGCCAATCCAGCCTGTAATTAATAATTATGTGAGTTCCCGCATGGGACCAGTATTTGCCTAATGGCCATCAGGGCAGCAGGGAGTATAAGGTTTAGATGCTACAGCATCACGGATAAGCGGGAAGCTGAAACTGGCAGAGATACAGAGCCATTTGTTTTCCCCTTGATGTGATTGGCTCACAGTCAGATAGATTATACTGTAGCCAGCAGGGACAAACAACAAGCGAAAGCCAAAGTATAGGCTAACCGTGGCAGTCAAATGTTAATACCTCAAAAGGTTACCGTTATCTTTGACAGGTGACTTTGATGTATGTTATCCACCAAAGACTAATTTTATCAGTGTTTGGGCCCTGGTAGGCGGTGATGTCACTCCAGCTTGTAGGTGGCAGATGGGTGGGCTTTTATTTTGTCAAATGACCATATCCTCTGCCTCTGTATGGCTCAGCGAGGTGTTATGTGTTATCTGCTTCCCCCCTCCCATCCATTCGACTGATAAAACTTTCTTTGCTCTTTCTCTCCTGCCCTGTTTCCTCACACTTCTTGCCTCTCAGATCTCCTCTCTCGCCTTTTTATCCTGCTCTTGCGCCCTTTTTTTTTTTTCACCACCACTCCAGCTCCTGTTTCCAGGACCAGGATCTGCACGTTCACAGGTCAAGCCAGTTGGTACGAAAAGCAAAATCTGCCGTAGCTCGTGTTTGTTTGGAGAGACGGGATTAGCCCCTATGTGTCTGTCAAGCAGACAACGTCAGTGACAATTCTGCAATATCCATATATAGTGAGAGTGTGCGAATCCACTTAAGCACTCAACATTTGATGAGGAGTTCAGACAAAGAAAGTCAAGAGGCTTCAGTTGTGCTTGTTTTCCCTCCGTCATCCTTCTTGCTTCACTTTTTCTTATCATGCTACGGTGAGTGTGTTATTTCTAAGCTTGCTAACGCGACACCTTAAAGTGTAAAATGTAACCAGTATCTATCTGTCCATGGGAATGTAATTCGTTTGGATTGGAGGGGAAAAAAAAAAAAAAGATTCAATTTAATTCCCCCGCTTCAATTTGTTACCTGTCTTTTTTTTTTATCGCCATTTCAACAGCACTGGCCTATGTTCGTATCCACTGGAAAGTCGTATAAAGGCATCTGATCCGCATACTTTGCTTCTTTAGATGGATGTCTTGCACCTCATGAATTGCTGATGCATTGCAGGTTTAACAGAACAGCTCCAGTTCCTCCAGTTATAATGCCTTTCAAATGCTGATCCAGGATGCCCTTGCGACAACAGAAGGGGCAAAGCCGAGAAAGCCTCAGGACAGAGTGGGCTGCATAAGACACTAACAGAGAGGAGCGCAAAGCTCTATTGGATAACTGCCTGGCTTTTTCCACAGCACTTGACCCTGGCACACACACACACACACACCTCCCCTTCTCCTCCACCTTCTTCTCTTCCTCAGCACTGGCAAATGAAGTGTCCCTGCTCTCGGCTCTGATCCTGAGAACCTATGACAGCCAAAGCCTACCCGCTCTCTGAAGTAAGCCCTGGCAGCGATAGGCTAGTGTACTATTCCCCACTCCAGCCCAAGCTGTGAGGCATGAACGCGGGCGAAACAAAGCCTGTGTGACTGTGGTGAATAGAGAGATGGAGAGAAATGACAGGAGAGGTGAAGAGTGCTTGACCTTACTTGTCAGAGCGTAACTTTAAGTGAGAATCGCTGCTTTCTCTCACGCTGGGAGAAAGGAAGGGAGAAACAGCAAGTTCAGGTGACTTTGTGTTTGTCCATTGTCCTCATGTTTCCCTTTCTCTTTCCCACAGCCCGTACTTTACAGACACTTTATTAAATGGAGCTACTAGTTGTTAATGATAGTAAACCATTTGTTAATGCCGCTTTAAAAAAATTGCCTTTTAAAAACATATTTATAGGTCAGTAGAAAGTGAGAAATTTACCACTTATAAAATGAATTGTTTATTGTTTATGGTATTAATGTGAATTAATAATTTATTCATTCTTTATAAATCATCAATTAGCCTTCAATAAGAACAGTATTAGGCTCACAACCTTGGACTGCTGTATCGCCTTTTCAGCCACTTTTAATTCAATTTGCTAAATGGCTGAGTGAGGACCCTTTTATCAATGACTTATTACCATTATCTTTTAATGTTAATGCATTTTTTTAATGTGGAATTAAAGTTAATATTAATGTATGCTACTTAAAATGTTTTTTCACCACCCAGCAGCCAAAAAAAGTTATTACCATCCGTAACTTCGAAGGCCCTGATATAGTATATACTTCATTATGAAGCGTTGCTGGATTTTGAAGTTTATTTTTGAACTCACCAGGCCAGTGATTCATCCACTGGCCTGTTTTGGTGCGGGGCCCGAGCTCAGACCTTCCGCCCATTACAGCCCATGTAGCCTTTTACAAGGCCCCTCACAAACAGATTATCATCAATCCACAGCGGTAAGGCAATCATGTCTCTCTAAGACAGATTGCTCTGTTAAGGTGCTCCATAATTTAATATCCTTCTCATTATTCATCTCCCTTCTTTTTCTCCCTCCCTTCCCTCCCTCCATCAGCCTAGCAAAGTCATGCTGAGTTCCTTAAAATGTATTAAATTATGATGTGTCATGAAAGTAATTCTCTCCCAGGAGTATGAATCACATGACGGATCCCTCTCTGGCCTTACCTTTGACACACTGTATGCACATAGTGGGGTAATAGATTAAAATTAGCCTCAACTTCCTTAAATTATTGACCTGGGCCCCCTGTTTTTCGACTCCTGTCAGCAATCAGTTTACAGGGAGGTGTGTGTGTGGATGCTAAATGGAGGGAGAGAGGGGGTTGGGGCTGAGGTGTATGTACTTTGCGGGGGGGGGGGGGGGCTTGCTTTCCTTCACCTTACCGTCAAACCAACCTGTTAGTCTTTTGCGAAGACTTTTGTCTTGCTTGTAGGATATGAATGGATTTGGGCTGGGGGGGGGGCGTACTTAAGTTTCAGCACTACAACACTACATCAATGAAAAGGCTTGTTGGTGCACTCTTAATAATGTACCTTTAAAAATTCATGTGTGGAATTTGAATTAATTCAATTTTTAATACCTACCATTTATTATTAAGCCTTTCCCAATGAATATTTCACATTCTAATCTTATTAACAGGACAGTGTTAAGACTTTCTTTGCCACACAACAGATTTTCCTTAACTCGTGTTTACGCAAGATAAACCCATTCTGGGACAGTTTCCAATGTAATTCGTTTGGAAAAAATTTTGAAGATTGGTATTCACGGTGCTCACATTTAAAGGACATTTATGCAATTGCCTATTTGTTTGCTTTAATAAGTCTGGATTTATGTGCTCCAGTGGAATTTAATCACATCCTTGACCATTGGTGTAACGTACATGTGTATTTTCTGTTATTTGGCTTCTGCAGTGCTGATTGGGAATCTCTTTGGATCTGTTTGCCACAGACAGACACACGCACAATTTTCTAGTACTCATGGGCAACAGCTAACCGGCCACCACGCTCAGTTTATGTGCTGGTGTTTTATTAATTCCCAACAACTTACAGCAGAAACAGAAACACAGTGATTTCACTCCAGTTTCCCCCTCGTTGCCTCTCTTTGCAGACCTTGCACCTCCCACAGGCTGTTTGAGTGTTCCCACTGATTTTTTTCTATTTATTTATTTTTTTGTCCTTCCCCCCCCTTTCTGCTCAAGCGACACAATATCTTTGTTTACGCGGTGATATCCTCCTAGAGGGTCAGATCACCTGCGTTTGTATACACAGGTCACATCTGTGGGGAGTTGTCAGCAGCTCTCAGTGTCTCTAATGAACTCCAGCCGTTTGACTGACAGATGGGTTATAGGGCCGGGAGTAAACTGTGGAGCGACGTGCCGAGCTGCTACGTGTGTGACTGATTGGATACATGCTTAATGAAGGAGCGCGCAGGCACAAACACACACACACACTAACTACACACTGTCATGGACCTGTCACATGTAAATGTTTGTGCTGTGGTATTAATAATTGCAAGAGGGAGAGAATATTACTCCATTTGCGATAGTGTGAACTCTATATAGTCTATGTTATGTTTAGTCTATGATCCAAACCAACTCTCATCCTAGCAGGTTGGCTCTGTAGTTTCAGAGGGCTGGGGAGGGGGGTACACGGAGGAGTAATGAATCATCTGTAACAATTGGACAGCATGTGGGAGTGTGTCAAAACTGGCTATCAGGGTAGCAGAGATTGTCTCAACACATTGGATAAGAGGTTTGAAATAGATAGCTGTAGGATAAACAACTGACACATCCTGTTTCTTTTAGCCTGAATGCAAACGTGACCACACGCCACCAAATCCTGACAGTTAAACGAAAACATTTTTGTAGCCCAATCTGCTTATGTAATAACTAATAGTGCTGAATAAGAGCCGGTTCACAGTTCCAGTGAACGCTCTAACATTTTAGATGGTGTTCGCAAAATGGGGCGCTTTAGTTCACCTGACAGGACATACATCTGAGGGGAAAAGGTCAGGAACCACGGGTGTATTTACCATCTGTCAAGACCTTTTCTTTGTTTTTTTTTCTTTCCCTCAACAGTTATGTGGCTATGACTGCTGGGGATGTATATGACCCCTGAGCAGTATCAGTTTACAGCATATATGTTGAACAGCACAAACTTTGTCCTTGTTGCGGTTTACTCTGCGGAGAGGACTGTCCCTAAAAAAGCATCACTCATATTCCTCATAAAAAAAAAAATCCACAACTCAGGGGAACCCAGTGCAATATAACAGAAGATACCGAGCATCTCATACAGTGGCTGTCCTTCCATACACTTCTGTTTTTTTTGTCGTCGTTGTTGTTTAGCTTTTCATTTTTCTCCTTTAATGACGAATACTCGAACCTCAGGTGTGTAGTACCTCGATCTGTGCAGCTTTGTTGTCTTGTCAGTGTCATGACTTTGAAGTCATATTTTACGCTGCACAATGCTGATTTCCTTTCTTTTTATATTTATTTATATATTTGCCCATGGCAGTCGATATCATTATTTTCCTCCTGAGCACAAAAAAAAAAAAAAAACTGAGCAGAATGACGATAGGACAAGAAAAAAGAAAGAAAGAATTCCTGCCAGTGCCAATTTTTCCACCAATTCTTGACTTATCTCAAAACTCAGTTACTCTTTCAATTATTCTAAACTAGAAAGATCTATGCAAAGAGGTGACAGCGCTGACAAAGCTAGTATAACATCTATCGGCTTCGAAATAATTTGATGTCAGTCACTTTTTATTTGTTGCATGTTGAGGATAGCGGTGACAGAATTGATTTGCACTGATGCTTTTTCTTTTTTTCTTTTTCTTTTTTGGAAGGGGGGTGCATGAGGAGAGGAAATGAGAAAAGGTTGTGATTTACCATGCAGTGATTTCTTTATTCTGTCCCTCAACTTAATTGGAGTTGCCCAGCTAGCGCCTTACATGGACCATTAGATTGTCAGAAGTGACAACAGAGACTTCCCATGTTCTTTCATTATGAAATCTAAATGTATTTATGATCTGCCCTTCAAATCAATATCTCATCTTTGGTTGAATTCCACAAAATGGCAGCTGCTGTGAGCAGCATCTCATCTTTCTGGGTCTGACTGACAGGGATCCAGGGTATGAAACACTGCAGCAGATTTGTTAACAGCGAGCTCCCAATTTGATTTGATGTAATCCTGTTCCAGTTCATTGTGGGGATCTGAAGCTGGAGCAGAGACGGAGCCCGGAGAGCTTATCTCGGTGTCTGAGTGCTGCAGGCTTAGTTGGCTCTAAAATCTGCAGTTTGATATTCAGCGTCGGCCGCCGGGTCGTCCCGCACCAGAGATCATTCCTGCCACTTCCAAAAAAGCAAAATAGAGACATAAACGCTTGTCCACGATAACACTGCAGGCCCCAGGTGTGGTCTGGCACGTGAACACACACACACACACACACACTCTTTCTTAGCTGTACAGTATATTCTCCGCTCTAATGACTCTGTTTCATTCTCTGTTCATGGCTGTCGGGCTCTGACTGCTGCTAATGCTGCCACTGCTGTGTTAAGAGTGGATAAATGGCACCGCTCACAGTCTAGATTACATTAGATCTCCAATCAAGAAGTAATGGGTGTTGTCATGACAACCACATCCAACAGGCAGGAGGAGGATGGGCGGTTGGGAGGGCACTGTCAAGACTGGAAATATATTTAAAACACATCAAGTTTAAATGCGTCATACAAAGTTTTTCCTTAATGAGGCATCTCTTTAAAATTAATTTCATTTGATCCGATGCAAAGGGGAACAATTTAAAAATGCATTTATCTTATTCTATTATAACTTATTTGTGGCTAAATAAACTGAGCCCAAGTTGTTTTAATTCCATGATCAGTATCTTGAATCGACCCCTGTTTTTTCTCTCTCTCAAAAACAAGAGGCCATGTCTGTAAAATAATAAACAAGTTGCAGCTGGTCTCAGTGTGTATGTACAGGCCGTACAAACACGCACACGTGCACACACATTCTAGTATCTGGGGCAGGCTGTTTAGCGTGAAGTGTGTGATTCTCATTTCTTTTCATACTTTTTAATTCTTCTGACAAACTTTCACCCCTCTGGATATATTTCACTGACAAACAAAACACATCTGAATACCTCCTTGCAGGAAGAGAGTCTTTTTATGTCTCTTCTCGCACTAACCCTCACAGACTGACTCCAGGACAAAGATCCGACACACACTGAACTGACAGCATGAAAGGCTTGATAATGTTTGCCCCAGAAGATACTGATAAATTTTATTGGATTGCTTTGTCTCATGTGACCTGATGTAATGTGACAGGAAAGTGTTGTGTTTTTGTGGAAACAAGAAATGTGTTTGTATTACAAATGAGCTTCTCTCCCTTTGGAAGTCAAGAGTAATTTTCTCCAGAAGTCAAGAATATATACGAACATCTGCATTAAGGATTAGTAGTCCATTCGTCTCTAAGTGATGTACACAGTCAAACGATCAAACATCCTGGCTTCTGCTGCCTCTTTCTGTATCTTCACCTTATATTTGCAACAATCTGTTTTTCCATCTGATACAAATATATAGACATTCAATCTTGATGCATTACCTGCAAGCCAGACATGTAAGATATGTATATATGCACCTAAATCAAGAGTGATGTTGCCATATGCTATATGCCATGATGTTATCTGCATGGAGGTAGTATTATCACATAGATATATGATAAGCTGTGACTTCTAAACATATATTAAATGCCCACAGTAAAATCTCCATATGAAAGTATGATAAAATATCATTGTAATCCAAATGTTCACGTTTTGCTGCTGCAGGCAGGTCACTGAGACAATAATGACGCCAGAAGCAGCAAAGTCTTGAAGAGTCAAGCCCATCTGTGTCAAGTGTTGTCACTGCTCTTCCTGCCCCAGACGACCTTGGTAAACAAGTGCCTCTACAGGCGTATATATATTTATACAGCCCATCTGTAAATTGTGTTATTAAGGGTGCAGTCTGGTTTTATCCACTGTTACTATCAGCACGGATGGAACTTAAGTGATGTGTACTCTATTTGCATATTATAAATCCAACTATATGCATCCATCATTTCCACTGCTAATGTGTCAGGGTCACACGGGGGTTGGAGCCAATCCCAGCTGACATTGTTGGGGAGGGCAGGGTGACGCATGACACGGCTGACGCGTAGAGATGCAGAGATAAACAACCATCCTCATTCTCAGCGATAGGAGCCACCAATTAACCTAAATCAGCACGTCACTGACTGATCACTTATTGATCATGAGAACTGAAATAGCTGTGATGTTTAATGTCTGATATAAGGTGTGTATTTTTCTTGGGTGGTTGCTATTAGTGACACATCCCTGTTCCACTCAAGATCTGCTTCTATTTCTTTCTGTCAAGCGCTATATCTTATTCAGTCTTATTCACTCTGTGAACATGAGCTCATCAAAGTCTCAAACATTCAAAGAGTATTGTGTAACTGAATGTATTATTTCAAACCCAAGTGTGCAGAATTTCTGCCCTTCAACGTTTTACAAGTTAGGCTTCTCATTTTGTGTGCCGTATACAGTCAAAACAAAAAATGCTTCATTGCAACTAAGGCTGACTCAAGACAGCTCTATATCTGTTTTTGTAAATTTCTGTGAAGGGCTTTCGTATTCAGGCAAACTACAAAAACAACCTCATTTAAAGTATTGTAGATTCTGTGTACAATTTTTCAGACAACGCCCCCCCCCCCAAAAGAAAAACCAAAACAAACAACCCACACTGACTCTTTAAAACTGGGAGCAAACAGTTATGTCTTTTGTCACTTGTCAAACTAAACTTTATTCAAAGCATTTTTTAAATTTTTATTATTATTAGTTTTTTACTGCCACTAAGCATCAACAATCCACTAACATCTCCTTTTTTATTCTTAATCCCTCCCACACACATGAATCTCTCTTGTTGTCTTCTTCTATCTCAGTTGAGAAGGAAATATCACCTCAGGTCTAACCTTTCAGATGTTGAGAAAATGCTCACAACCTTGACAGGAACTCTAAACATTTTGCCCCCTGGTAAATATTAGGCTTTTTTTGTGAGAGAGGAATCTTGGAGGCAGCCGGCACAGAGCCGGAGGGCAAACATGCAAACCTTGATTAACTTGTGTAGTGCCTGTTATTCCCTAGAAAAGCACAAACTCTGCTCACTGTCAGTTGCTATACATATATGTTTTATATATATATATATATATTTTGAAAATACTGCTTCTACAAAATTGTGACCAAAGAAGCAAAATAGTTTGCTCAATGAAAGAAGACAACGACAGGTGAGACTAAATATTGTAACTCTATCTGGTATAAGTGTGACTGAAATCTTGTCTGGGGGAGGTTTACAGTGTTTCTATGATGCCGTCAGATAGATAATGGGATGTGATTTCAAAGGGTTTCAACTGCACTCTGTACTGCAGTCATTCACGGCAATCCTGATAGAGCATTATTGGTGAAATAGTCTGTATCTAATATCTTCGCTCCAGTGCAGCAGAGAGCGTAAAATAATCCTTTAATCACAGAAAAATGAACATGATGTCCGCAGAGGTGCTTAACTGTCCAGATAAATAGGAATTATATGTGTGTGTGTTTCTGCCAGGGGCATTTTTTATCCCTTCGTTCTTAATTGCATGTTTCTGTTGCATATATGTGAATAGATTAACTCTATTAATTTATTAAGTTGAGAATGAATTGTGAAATGCAAATTCATGTTAAGTAATGTATGCTTCCTACCACGCAATGTTCAGTGTGCCTGGTCGCGTTCTGTTCTTCATATGCACATGTGTTTGTGCATACCTGATGTTGGGTTCACACCTGGTCTTTATGTCCTGAAACAATGCGCTCACACGTAGGCCTGACCGCCATCAAATGTTGTTTATCGAATGTGGCCTTGATGTGTCCAGTGTGAGTTCACACCTCGAACTGTCCACCTCTGATTGGATCTCCTGAGACAGCTGTCAATACCAAGTCCCTAAAAGAGTAACCCTGATGACACCGTCAGACATTTTCACAGACTACTCGTGACAAACTGATTTCGTATGTGTAACTAGTGCGCTCTGAAACGTAAGAGGACGCAAAGGTGTAAGAGGAAATTGTGTTCTGCAAAACTGACTGGCTCTTTTTCACAAACATATACATCTCAATATATACAGTAAATTTTAATGCCCGGTTTAAAACAGGAGTCTTATTGCAGCCTGTTATTGAACGACAGACTTCAACAAACAAAACATGTTGCCATGCACAGCTGAGTATACGTCTGTGTTTCTGAATGTGCCAATCCGAAGGCAGTTCGAATGATTTCTGATTAAAACCTAAAGAACCAGAATGTGACAATATGCATGCAATTTCAAAGGTGTGAATTAAACACGCGGTGATTTTGACATATGGACATCTGTACCACCCACCTACAAACACACACAGAGCAATGGATGGATATAGTGTCATGTAGACAGAGAAACAGGACATAATGCCTTTTTTTTGGCTTGTGTATAATTGTAATTATATATCTTAGCTTCTTTTTTTCCACACTCATATTTTAGTTGTTTCTTTATTGTCAGGATAATGTTTCATTTGGCCCAAAAGGATGAAACAGGGGAAACTTTTGCGACAAACTTGTGTCCAGTTTAACCTCAGTAGCTTGTCTGTCAGCCTCTGCGCTCCAGCTCTAAGCTTTTTAGGACTTCCATTAGTATCTTTGTACCCATACACATGATGCAACTCTACCCTTGCCTACTCACCGCCCCCCCACCCTCCCACCCCCAAACAGCACTCCTGCCTGCTTGCTACTCGTTTCGTCAAATGTGACATGAACAGGGAGATCGTAATTAAAGGCTGTTTTCAAATACCTGCCCAACTATTTCATTGGAAATATGGTTTCATAATGAAAAAGTAGTTCACAAAGCAGCCCAGCCTCTTTCTCCCCATGGGAGGGAATAATACCTACCTTCATTAATTATGACTTAATGAAATACAAAATTGCCCCAGGTGCTGTTTGACTGACAGGGAGTCGTACAACAGAGGAAAAGCCCCCTTAAATGTATCTAGGCCTTGCAATGCAAAGTTACCCTCTAATTGGCAATTTACCACAAGCTCAGTAGTCAGGATTGCTTTCTCTGTGTCTGTGAAGGCATTAGCAATACTGTTTTTCACCAACCAGATTAATTTCTTAAATGCAGACCTTTTTTTTAAAAAAAAGAAAAGAATAGTGTGAGCTTGCAAATAAAGGGACATGATTTAAGGGGTGGAAAGTGCTCATCTTGGAAGTATTGTGAAAAGGGCTCCAAGGAAGTGATAGATAGAGAGGAGAGAGAGAGAAAGACAGAAAGAGGAAAAGATAGGAAAACAGAGAGAGAGGCCAGAAGCATTAAACTCGAGTGAAATAAATTTGCTTAGTAGGTACTTCTGTTGGAGTCGCCTCTGCTGAAAGAGAAGATCAATCTTGCCGGTTCTGCACTGCCATTTCATCTAATCCCTCTCTCCATTTTTTCATGAGCTTGGGAATCTGTCATTCACAGACCATTCATTTTTAATACACTTGCCATTAATAGATACTATAAATACTCTAATATGTATGCTTTATACATTTAATCTGGCTGAGTCTGCATTCCATTGCCAAATACTCAGAGGGGAAGTGAAGTAGAAATGAATATTCAATCAATCGATCAGACAATCAGCATAAATGACCAACGATTCGGATAAGTGATAAATCATTCATGTTGTGCATCAAACACAAATACAAAATATAAAATATATATTGGATCCTGGTTCCACATCAGAATTTTTGCTGGATTTCTCCATTATCTAAGATGACGCGTTAAATATGGATTTGAATTGGAATGGCCTGTGAAGGGCTTTACTCACATTTCCCAGCACGTAAGTAATGACTCAAATGATACAGTCTTAAGTGTAAACCCCATAAACAGACAATCTCCTTTCATTTCGATGAAAGAAATTTCTACATTTATATCTCTATCTATCTTCTAACTACGTATACACACACACACACAGGTATCAAGGCTATCTGAGCAAGCAACTTTTCACTCACACAAAAATGCTAAATCCTTGACAAGGTTACTCTCCAAATATTTAAATTGCATGCATCGGGAATGAGTTGCGTGTTTTTATCTGTCATTTGAATACATCAATGACGGTTTTCATTCCGCTTAAGGTGCCTTAGCTGCGGATGCTAATATGGTCTTGCTTGCGATTCACTGGAGCTGCTGTTGAGAAATATCTAAAGAAAAGTACATTACGCCTGTGTCGAGAAAAGCTTGCATTTGGCAAAGGATTGAATCATTTAATGAAATCATATTAAAGCAATACTGCACCATTGAATGAAGGAATGATGTATTAACAGTGTCAACGCGCACTGACATGCCATCCATTGTGCGATTTAAGTGTGCCCCAAAATTTTGGAAAAGAAAATAAAAAATTACATTTTGTGGTCAGATCCAGCAAATGGCTCCAGCCACTTCCATTCCCATCCCTCACCGTTTGTTTGTGATCTGTAGAGAAACTTTTTTTTCTACGTCTGTGTGTGCAGTCATGGGGGGGGGGAGCAACAAAAATACACTGCAATATTCTCGCTCAATTCTCTGTAATGGTGAGGTGAACCGATTGCTTTAATTAGTCCTTCTCTCTCTCGTGAAGTCATTTATATCGACATGAACATTTTTCTCTCATTTGAATGGGTAAATAATGAAGGCGGAGTGACAGTTTTGTAGGTGAGGGGGGAGTCGGGATGGGGGTGGGGGGGTAGTCACAACTTTTTAAAGCAACAGGAAGGCAGCAATTAACACCAGCTGACAACCCAGGGGGACACGCAAGCACTCACACACACACTCAGGCACAAAAAAGCACTCCAACAAATATATTTGTTACATGCTAACGTGTGTAGACGCACTGTTTGCAAACTTTCAGCATTTTATTTGAAGACGTAAAGAAGTTAAAACGCAACATTTCTCTCCTGATCCACCCTTCACACACACGCAAAATCTATTCTGAGCCTACTTTGATGCTTCTCTGTGTGTCATTGAAACTTCGGTCTAGACTTTTTCGTCAAGATGAGGACCCTCACATCAAAAGTGCATGCACTCCATCAGAGAGATAGATGGACCATTGTTAAATTAGCAAATGAAAGCTGTAGTTGTTTGGCTGCTGCTGTCCTCCGTAAATTTAGCAGTGATAATTAATTGTAGCAAGTAAAAACACTCATCAGGGAGATGAACCATTAGAAAGGTAGGTAAACAAACCCTGTCTATTATGGGTGAGTGGCTGATAAGGATTGATGAGAAAAGTTTTCATTTCACAGTTTTTTTTTTTTTTGTGTGTGTGTGAAATTGGTAAAACTTTTTATACACTTGATCTGAAATGAGGAGCATTTGCCCATGGGTCAAAAACTGAATAAGTTATCATGATCAAGATTTAATTACATTAACCAAATTCTTATTTTTCTCTGTCTTTGGTTGGTTTGTCTCTCTAGGGTTGATTACACATCCCAATATAACACGCTATTATTTTACAACTTTTTTTTATGAAAGCTGCAAACATTTTAACGACACCAAACCCCGTTTTTGACACCATTTGTGGTTGATATCTTTTAAAAATAGCCACTCAACACATTTACAGTCTCTGATTATTTCTTATGTTGTAGTTTACGTTGTTAATGATGAGTTTTAGATTGCACCCGCTCACTAGAGGCATGTTGTAATCCAGTGCGACTGATTTCAATTTTGTGTCTTCGATCTCTGCTTCACTGCTCCCATAATGCTTCACAGATTTCACAGTGAAAGCATTTAAAAAAAGGGCGGCTTTTATTGTGAAGTAGTGAAGTAGTTCCAGGAAGTGCTCCGGATTTGCAGCTGAACTTATAAACTGTGCCGTATTTAACAAGATAAATTTTTTTGTCAAAATTATGAGATAGTAGGTTGATTTCAATGTGCTGACTGACTGAGTTAACCTGGCAACACATCATATTTACTCAGTTTCTATGACTGCCGCTCGTTTCAATATCAGGGTGCATCACACAGCGTGAGGTCATTGCTTTCTTATCTAGCCCCTCCCACATTCATTATTCATCATGATGGAGCTATGAATTGTGGGTGACACTGCTGCTTAGCACATGCAAATGTGAAAACACCGCAGTACAACTCAGCTGTTCTGCTCTGCATCCCAGCCATGATGAGCAATAATCACATGCAGTCTAATTTTTGCAACCTTTGTTTTTTTATTTTTTATTTTTTCTTGTCTTTAATTTATTTCAATGCAATTGACAATATTTCATAATCATTAAGGTGCGCTGTGATGTAAAGGCTCAAAAGTTCTACGAAGAAAGCAATCATTTATAAACAACATGAGTCATTGCTCGCCTGTCCGCTCCAGCTCCCTTACGTTAATTTTGTGTCAAGGTATGAAATGAATTAATTTTCATTAGTCTCGACATAATATATGAAGGTGAAAATGAAATATTCAACCATCTCAGACTGATGCACCTCAGCAAAGTACGTCACTGGGCCAGAAAGAGGACAAAAGGAAATCTGAGTGAGTGAGTGATGGGTGACAGAGCCAGAGGGAGGACAAAACAGAGCAGAGAGGGAGGAAAAATGGAAGAGTAGATGGAGATTGCCTGATTGGAAAATGGATCGGTGACAAAACGCCACAGCTTGGAGCTAAGATTAGGAATCCATCTGTCTTGAATGAAATATTCAAATATACGCTGGTGAGAGGAGGCATATTACTAAAAGGATGGATGTGGAGAATATATGAAACAATGACAGGCCTCTTTACATCCGGCAGGGTCAGCACTCACCCAGACTGTTATTTAGCCTGGACTCGGAGAGCCTGCATGTTCCCGCTAGGCGTGTGTGTTGTTGCAATCATGAAGAGTCTGATAGGAACAAAGTAATATGTTCGCACACAGCGAACAGATGATTATAGATCGGCGAGAATCAGTGTTGTAAGTTTGTTTTTGGTCTGAACTCCCCGTAACAGCAGATACAGCCATGTCTTTTGATCAAATGCAAATGAAAGGAGTAAATACGGTGTCAGAAAAACAAAAAGAAAGGCAGTTACAAAGACCTACTTGTGTAATAGATTGACGATTTAAAAGGCTTTTCTTGGCTACAATATTATAAGGAGGAAACTTTTTCGCCGTTTTCTTTTTTTGGTTTCCCCCGATCACCAGACGAGAACACTGATACGAGATAATTCAGCAAAAACCCCAAACTACATTCAATGCCAGCATAGTTTCACAGCCAACAGATTTCTTACTCCCTAAAATATATGACCAAGCATTGCTCAGATTGTGGTGTGACTAAGGTTTGGGAAGGATCAAAGAAACAGTCACTGTATGGCTAACTTCAAAAAATTTCAGAGACAAACAAATCATAATGAGCGAGGTCATACAGCGTGAAGAAACACTGACTTCATTGACACTGAAAAAAATCAAATATACATTCATCACATAACCGCTATCTCACAAGTTGCTCACTTTCTGTCAGGCTGGTTGGGTTGTTCTCTGAAAGTTAAAAGAACAGTTTTTGTCTTACCAGTAGACATCATGATGGAGGAAATTGACCTCCTCGTCTGCGATCTTGTCTTTCTTGCAGCACCAGTGTAATCTCTGTTTCACCAGAATTGACTGACACTGATTCCAGCTTTCTCTAAATGCTGAGCAGCTCAATGAGCTTCCTGAACATGCAGCCAAAAATCTCTTAAAGCGCTTGTTAATAATTTCCATTACTGCCCTCAATTGTTGACATGGAGGAGAAGGAAAACAACTTACTCCAATATAGTGAAATGCTTACGCTGAAAGATCAAGAACATGGGAGTCTTCTGTATTTATGACCCATCCTTGGTAAACAGTGTTTTGGAAAGGAAAATCAAAGGGCATCCCATATAGGTAATTCTCTCTTCCAACATTGTGTCTTTGCAGTGACGCTGAACAAAATATGACTGCCAGCACCTGGGGAACAGGTCAGAAACTGATCTCCGACCTCTGACCTCTCAGCAGTGGTGTGAGAGTAGGAGAGAAGACAGAAACTGAGATCGGCTGGGTGGGGATGAGAGAGACTGCCAGTTAATTACAGCTCCATATGAATATGGCAGGAAAAAAAAAAAACCCTGAAGTTTGCTTCCTGTCATATTCACTCATGTTGCAGCTTCCCCCGAGCTCTCTGTCCGGCGTTAAAGGTGGACGGCAGACACTGTGATTTGCATGCTTTAAAGTAATTTTGGAGTGACCTTCAGAGAGAAGGCAAAGAGTTCAAAACAAATAAAGCAGGCAAAATGTCAGGACTGTTGTGGGAGACGGTGATGTCATCAGGAAATGCACCATAGCAGATCCACCTTAATTCCTGAGAATGGGAATCTATCACACCAAATGTGAGCTTCATCACAGACCAATCAGATGAGATGCATCCACACATTTCCAAAAAGACTGGATCGTATGAGGAAATACTCCGGAAGGATTTTAAATGTCACAGCATTATTAGTCCCTATACAAGACTGAAGATTAAAAAAAAAGTTTTTCTTAAATGTGTCCTGACAGGGATAAATGATTCTGATTGGCAGAGAAATGTTAGCTGGGATTTCTCTAAGGCAAAATATTTAGTTGGTTATAATCAAACATGATCTACAAGGTAACTTCTAAAGATTTGAGTGGCTATAACAGTGGCTGGCGATATGACATGAGTCCACTTGAACTGATGAGCTCGCAGGGAATTATCGGCCATTTGACGCACTATATTCTTGGAACCAGAGTAAATGCTGGACTTAAATCCACCCTTTAGCCAAAAACACAGCCAAAAATGAATACTAGTGTTGTTCCAGATGAATGAATGAATTTGTTCATTTGAACTTTCTGCTCCCCCCAAGTGGCCAAAAAAGATCTACTGAAGCTGGTTGAAAAATCTTTACAAAGTTTTCTCATTTGTTCATTTGTATTTATCCTTTAACTGCACGGCTGCACATTTCAACAGCCACCAGTTGTATTCATTACTATATCCTTATGGTACTTATTCATTCTATTTCAGATTATATTTGAGCTGTCCAAGCAGTTTAGTTTGTTATCAAGCGAACTATAGTCAGCAAAGTTTTTACAATTCATCATGAATCTCTGCTCAAAACTTACAGTTCCAATTAATTTCGGGCATTTCAGTCGAAACCGAAAATAATAATCTGTTTGGCATTACTCTGGTCACTGGGTTTTATCTTCTGGAAGCAGTAAATGTAACTACTTTACATATGTATATTTGTAGTATTAACTACTTTATTTGTGCAACGTTGTGCGACAGTTTATGGGGGCCATTTGTGTGTTAGCATTACAAGAGAATCAACACAGCAGCAGTGACAGTGGTGCAGCCTCCCTCAAGTCATTGTAAAAGTTCAAACTTTTTGTTTTTGTTTCACTTCGATTCTGAGAAATCAGCCCCACCGCCACCCGCCATCCTCTGCAAAAGCAATTAGACCAGTCTGCCACAGTGGCTTGAATTACATCAAGGTGAACAATTATCATTTTGAGATGAATAAATTAGAGGAATGTAATTAACAGCCCATATTGAGTAGATGTCAGCCCAAACTCTGGCATTTCAGAGGGGGAGATTTAATCACGGCTCGGGTGGTTTGAAAGACCATCGCTTTCAGTGGTTGTGACAACTGTGGGCATGCGGGGAGGAGGGTGGAACCCGCGGTGAAGCAGATCTACGGTGGAAGTTTGAGGTGGTAGAGGAGTCTCGGCGTAAACCTGCCGACTCCTGAAATAGCCCAGACAGCAATATCTCACTTGTCCTGACCGTGGTGAGATAAAGCCGGGCTGGAGCCAGCACTCAGGGACTTTTACTACACCTGTGAGATGGGAGATGGAGTGTTTGGATAAGAAGGCAACATTTTATGTCTTAATTACAGTATTTTGGTTTAACTTGTCCTTTCATGCTGGCATTTGAAAATAGCTTTTTCTCCATATGTCTGGTCTTTTTCTCACTCTGGATGTTTGCATCTGTAATCCTTCTTAACTAAACTGTGCCGTCTTCTTTATGAACAACAAAGGAGAAGATGACAACAAGTAAACAAACTGTTCTTTTCATTGATGTTTCTTTTAAAGTGTATTTTCTCCCCCCCCCCCCCGCCTCCTATCTCTGATGGGATCCCTTTGTTCGTGCTCTTCAGAACACAACTCTAATGTGAAAAGAAGATGATATCAGTGTCATTAAGCAAACAAGCTGATGCTTAATTTGATCAAACTTTTCATGGGCTGAATCTAAGTGACGAATTTGGGTAGCCTTTCTACACTTTCTCAGGTCAAAAGAAAGATTATGTGTCATTATTCTGCAGTTATGTGCTTCTTTATCAATGCATGATGCGAAATTTGGCAAATAGAAGGATTTAAATGAGGAGTATTGTTCTATCAGATGTCACTTGATTGCCTCTATTACATCTTCTGAAGCAAATTGAGCCACTGAGCTGGAAGTGCTTGGTGTTCACAATGTTCCAAATGAAGCAAGTCAAATTCCTTTCACTGAGCTTATTGAAATATTCATGTATGAGGAAGAAACTGCTGACTATGTGCTCCAAGTTCATTTAGATGACTGAAGTTGGCCAAGTGTGAAAAGCCCTCAAATCTGTGAAGCCAGACACATATTTGACCTGGCCTGTTTATTTATTTATTACATTTATATCCACCACTCAAACGAGGATGTTGGAGGATGTAAAATGTTTGAGTCAGATTTGGAGGGGTAACTCTGTCCTTGGAGAAAATCCGATGTACAGTACAAAAAATGTGGAAACAAGACAGGAAATGAGGGCGGAGGGGGAAGAAACGTATACCTCAGGCCCAGCGGAGCACTCAGCACTGACCATGATCATAAATCCAAATCTGGGCCAGCAGTATATGGTCACTCTGTGCACACAGCTTCCAGATGATTCCTCTCCGTCTCCCTCCCCCTTCCTTTTAATTTTACCTACACTGTACCTGTTGGAGGGAACAAAATGCATCCTACGGGGAGCCGCTAGGGGGCCTAGTCACCGGCAACCCAAAGGATGTTGATCACTTGTGTCTTATCGCAGGCAGAGCCAGGCCACCCCTTGTGAATTAAAGGAGAAATAGTATCTCTCTTCCTCATTTTTCACCGCCCAGAGATGTTCGTTGCTGCCTTTCTTCCGACTCCTGTGCCGGAGAGATAATCCGGACCCATTCCGGGCAGCAGAATCCATCTTTCTCAGGGTGTTGGACCGCTAGTCCTTGGCTCCTCTGAGGTCATTGGTGCCCAGACTAAACCGGAGTCCTCCCACACAGAACCCTTTCTTTATTTCTGACTGAAAAGTGGAGAACTCCTACAGCAACACCCTTCATGCTGCATCTTTTAATTAGTTTAAATAATACAGTTTAAAGGCTGTCATCTAAATCCTGACTCCAGTTTTTGCAAAAGAACATGCAGTACAGTACTTCTTGGCTTTTTTTTTCTTAATCTCATAAAGAATCAAGAATGTATCTCAGTAGGAACAGAGTAGTTTTTTTTTCTTCTGCTTAGTTTACTACAAATCCAGATACAATTTTCAGATACTGTACATGTGGATAATTCTGGACTGACACACAGAGAGCCTTTTGGTGCAGACTACATCTGGCCTGTTGCTTCAAATTACAGAAACACTGACTGCACAAGATTTTTTTTTTTTTTTAATCTATTGTTGCTGTATTGCGCATTGTGCACAAAGGTTTGTTTGTGAATGATATATGGCAAACCGCAGGATTGGCTGAATATTATTTCGTTACAAGCTAAGCCTCGTCCTTGCCTTCTCCTCTGACAACAACAACAACAACAAAAAATTCAGACATCCTAGAATTCTGGATATCAGCACCTATGAAGCAGATGAAAACTGCTAGGATTGTGTGGGTGACGGGGGGAAAAGAGAAGTAAATAAATAGCTCGAAAGAGATATTTTCTTCTAAGATTTTCTGCGTCTCAGAGAGGCGACACACTTTCTTTGTAAGGGGAATATTGGTGTGACTTGACAGGAGTTTAAAAGATTTATGAAACACAGAGCGAGTGGGTTTATGTGTTCCTGTACGTGTACACTCCTGTAGAGGGTAAAAAAATATCTCTTTCTCCTCACTCTACATTCAAACTATGATGCAAGTCTGGAAACTTACAACTGTAGACACAGGTACACAATGTGAGGCAGATGACTTCAAACTTGTGTCGGCGTGTATTTTGCCAATTTCTGTGCTCGGCTCCAGACGAGCGCTTCCAGGCCACTAATTGGACAGCAGACCGTGCGTGCTGAGTGGCATATGTTTCTGCCTCTAATGACCCTGCTGTAGCACCTCAGTGACAGGACAGGAGGGGGAAGAGGCACCGCCATCTGACCTGTAAATATGCCAAAATCCCTCCTCTTTGCAAAGTCTTTGATCCGGCATTTTGTTGTCCAAATGCTGCAACATCACCGCTGCACTCCAAACTGAGGATTTCACATAGTTCTTATAGTAGAGATGCATTTTGCTGTGCATTTTAACGCTATACTTAATGTTAAGATTCTATCTTCTGCCTCTGCTCAGTAATTTGGCCCTAAATTAAGAAAGATACCCATCGTGAGAGTTGTATTTCAATGACGGCGCTCCCTGCTGTGATTTAAATGTTAAGTGTGGATACATTACTGAAGGTCAAGAAAGCAGCCATTGAGAACAGTCCGAAAGAATGAGGAGAGAATAAAGACCTGCAGGATCTGAAGGCTTTTTGTCTCTTTCAGGTTGGCTCAAGGATGAGGTTGCCCGGCTCTTTAGCTGATGCTTGAGATTTTTTGAAGATTTCTCCATTAGGGCAGTCAAAGAGACTTCATAAGATTAGCTTAAGCCTGAAAAGACAGCAAGTGGCTGCAGGAATTATTATAAAGGGTACTAATAAAGAGAGGACTTTTAAAGGTTACCATCAGTCAGTTCAAGTCTTCATTTAAATCTTTTAAGTCTTTTTATGTGTTTTTAGATTTTTTGCAGTTTAATGAGCTGAATGATTTGGATATAAACGCCAGCTTGCCTACAGTGGCAGGACAGCCATGAAGCTGCCACCGCATAAAAACAAATACAAGCGCATCACGTTGCAGCATCCAGACTATCCGCCCAAGTATCGGCAAGCAAAACACCATGTTTCCCCAAACTGCTCATGCATTTTGTGTAATCTCAGTGTAATCAGTCAAGTCAAGACCCAGTCAAGTCGTGCCGGTGATTCGCTGCGGGCTTTTTCCCCCTGTTGACGCAACATGAAATCCACAGTCCCAGACACAGATAACGCAAACGGAGGTGACGGGCAGGGGGGCGATGGGGAAAAGGAGAAGCAGGCTGCCGCCAGACATATTTGCTGGAGGGTTTGGGGGAAGTATTGGGTTCGATTTAATTACCAATACACGCACAAATCACACATTTCTTCACTGGGATTAAAAAAAAAGGCTTCCTGGTGAATAGAAGCTTAAGTTGATAATCTGTGATGCAAATACTTAATTTTACATGCGTAGCTGTTTCCATACAATCCATTGTTTTTCGGGGATAACACGCTGTATAACACAGGGATGAACTGTATTGGCCTTGTTGATGCAGACTTTTTGTTTTGCTGGTAACATTAGTGTTTCGCTCGGATCACCATCATGACGGGTGCCAGCGGTGCGGCTATAGAGTCTTGTGTCTTGCGTTTGTGCCTGAGCAAAATTGAAAACAATACTCAACACACATCTTTGATTTCTACATAAGCCTCTTTTGCGAGAATACATAACGCAGTACGTGCTTAAAAATTCATATGCTAATTGCTCAGTGTGCCAGACAGGCAGATGCATCAGACGGTCAAAGGACATGGCCGACAAGTGCGCTGAGTGATTGACAGCCTGGTCTCACAGGGGGACTTGTGTGTTTGTCATGGCATCATGAATTCAAGTCTTTACCTCGCATGTGTGAAGTGCTACACTATGCTATTACAAAAAACACACATGGCACTTTTCTAATGTAGCTATTCATCTTTCCATCATCACCGCAACCACCTACTTGTCTGCTATTTACTTTTATTTATTTATTTGCGTTTTTTTTTTTTTTCTCCATGGCTTTTTAATTTCAGAGCTGTCTCACTTTGCAAGCATCAAGAGCTAACCTGCACATTCATCATCTTTCAATTTAGAGCCTTGAGATGCAGCCTCCAAGATGCACTAATACCCCAATAGGGAAACAGATATTTGCATTTTGATTAGCGGGGTCCAACATCTCTCCAATTCCACCAGGCGATGCTGACGACAGCCCAACCACAAATGCACAGATTGAAAATGCACAATTAAATATTTCTTCTTTCAAGGCTGTGTCTGCTGACTACTTTAGAGCGGTGTTTTCCTGTCGCCTGGTGTGAAGGGGAAGCCTCAAAAATCTCTTTTACTCCCGTGTTTCGGTTTCACCTTGATCTTTTCTTTTTTTTTTTTTTTTGATCAGGATCAGTGGTGCCTTTCATTGTTCTGCTGTTAAAGTAGGGGAAGGGAGAGCTGAAGCCGTGTCGTGTCACTCATAAGAAGTGTGCTTTGGGGAAAAGCAGTTAAATTCCAACCAAACCATGTGGGAGTAGTTTATTGCTTGTATTAGTAAGAGCTTGCCTTTGATGTTCCATCTCCTACAAGGACTTGGATGGGAAGAAAAGAAAACAGCAAATGAAATAAAACAAAAGTTTTCATCTCCCAAATGCCTTGCCATAATTCAGAGTGCCAGAGGATCTGCGCGCTGTCTCCAAATGTTTTGTTTGTGTTGCATTAATTTCACAGGGAGTCGTGTGTACAAAGAAGAGAGAAGTGAGGGGGAAAAAAACAAAACAAAACAAAAAAAAAACCCATCTCCTTCCAATCAAGTCTGCCTGACAAATCGGTTCGTTTGTGGTGTGAATGCACCCACTTTTCGCCGTGCGTGCCATGGGAACCGTGCCATCCCACTAGGTGATTAAAACGGTTGCCCAGAAAACACGAAGGGTTACTGGACTGACAGTTGTCAATCATAACTCCCATGCAAGACATCCTGTAACTGTGATCGAGGCGAGTGTAGCTCTGTATCAATAGACGGAGATTGAAGTAATGCATTACCATATGTTTGCATAACCTTGGGGCTCAGTAACCTTGGAAAAGACAGCTGTTTCTCAGCTTGGATGCTCAGTCATCACGCGATAAGATTTCAATTCAAGCAGGAGGTGCAAGTGTAGAGCGAATTTCCAACAGTATATCCCCCCTCACTTTCCCCCCTGCTTAACTGAACTAAAATCTGAGCCGAGTTTGTGCTATTAATAACATTTATTTTTAATTTCACACCAACAGAGAGTTCGGGATGAACTCAGTACTGTCTCTGTCTCTTTCTCTCTTTTCCTGTCTCTCCCTAAGGCCTTCCCAGTTCCAGTTGCTGTTTTTTCTTGGGGCATTGCTTTATTACCTTCGAAACTCTACTGGGAAAATCTTAAGACAGCGGTTGCCTGGCAACAAGGACCTGACGGTTCCGCCATGGGAGCGGAGTGAAGAGCGGCCTGGAGCAAAAAAAAAAAAAAAAAGGAAGGGGGGATGGGGGCGGTGACGGTGGCAAGGGAGGAAGGGGGAGAGGTAACACTCAGACTGGAAAAGCAGCAATATCGTCACAGCTGGAGCTGCGGGTTAGGACCTAGTGAAGCAGCAATAGCATGTTCACCTGTCCCCCTTTGAGTCGCCGGCGGAGGCAGCGAGGGGCGATAAGCTGAATGTGAATCAGCTTATTTGCGGTCACTCCCTGTTTATCGCATGGCAAGCACTTTAAAACCAGTTCTACTTTTGCCCAAACTGTGGCTGCGGATATCAGTTTTTAATCATATTGTAACAGAATTCTTTCATATTTTGGGAGACACACGTTCACCTTCTTTTTGCTGACAAGAGGGGTGACGTCACGATAAACAGCTGGTCAGGCTCAATCTGAAGATGGCAAAATCCCATTTTTAAATATCTCAAACAAATGCTGTTTGTCTCATTTGTTCAGTTTCTACCAATTTCTGTCACTGTTCCCAGTCAAGGACCATAGTCCCCTGTAAAAAAAAAAAATCAACTGCCTTTGTTTCAGTACATTTTCCAGAAACGCAAGAGTTGAAATTTTCTCAGATGTGAGTATCGGAAGATTTAGTTTTTTATATGTGATTAAAACCAAATATCTTTGGGTTTTGTACTGAAAGTGGGTGCAAAATATTAAATAATCTCAGGCTCCCTGAAGGTAGCATGATTTTCTTTATCTTCAGTAAAAGAAAATACAAGAATTCACCGGGTAAATTACCAAGTATTAATCAGAAATAATAATTTTTCTGTTTTTGATAATGTTTTCTTCCAGCGTGAGAATTTGACAGCTGATTATTTACTTCTGATTCTGACGCTTCCCCGAGGAATCAGATAAGAGGAAAGTTTTAGATTTTCCAGGCTCAGGCGTATGTACCACACTGATTGTCAGCGGAAATGGGGGATTTTAAAGGAGAGGACCTGACATGGTGTCATGCCAGAAACCTTTCTCTTCTCTGTTAATAGAATCTGTGAAGGTGTGCTCTCCGTCTTCCTCTTCCTGGCTTTTTTTTTTTTTTTTTGGCTCAGGAACGTTTGATAAACATGAGCCTCCAGGCAAACAAAAACTAGAGTGGTGGTCACAAATTGAGGTCAGAGTGACATTATAGAGTTGTTTAGGGTTCATTTGTACATGAAATCATGATAAACGTGCATACATTCGCTTTAAGGCATCTCCTTAAAGCAAAAATGTGTCTCCTCTTGACATTTGCGCTATTAGAGGTGTTGCCTGCACAGGCTGCAGTAGAGAGTGCTTTTGTGGCACCACACCCGACATTTAATCATAATTAGCAAAACAATTAGGGGGCTAATTGTTGTTGGTGAGATATTGTAAGGCAGAGAGGAGAAATTACAAGTTTATTAGCAGAGGATCTTCATCTTCATCTCCCCTGACTTGCCTTTTGCTTGCTTCACTTTGGGGGCATCGACCTCAACCCTCAGCTCATCCAATACCGTCGCAAGACACACAAACACAGACTCTCTGCATCAAGACCCCCAACCTGATAACAAACACAAACGCACATCTGTGGATCGCCGGGCTTATTTGTGACCGTTCTCTAAAGGGGAGAAGAAAAAGGAGCGAAAGGCCACTTAAAGGCCAGAGTGAATGGCAAGGCCTTTTGAGCATGAGCATTGTATTTTACACACACACACACACAAAAAGAGGTCAGGCTCAAAACTGTGAGACAGATAAGTGTGGATGTTTCAGAAGGGTCACACAGTGCTTGCTGAAGTGAGGCCTTGGTTTTGGCTATTGATAGTTTCACCGATACACGGCACGCAGGGCAGGAATCAATGTTATCTGGTGATTGTGAGGCTCATTTGTGCTTCTAAAACCACTGACTTGCTCACAGAAGCCAAGCTAAGTTCTTCCAGAAAAAGTAGTTATTGTCATTTACTGCAACTTCCTCACTTTCCGAGTTGAATAGAACTTCTGCTGTGTAATTGCCGTGATGCCTTTTTGGTGTTTCTATAAAAACAGACGATTGCTGCTTTGCGCAAGGAAAATTTAACAGTTTACAGCATCAATTGCACTTCCTGCATAACACAAGTCTCCAAACAGAAACTCCCCCTCCCGCCTCACATAAATACTGCTGAGCCCTTACAGTTTACAGTCACTTTGATTTCTGCTTCCATCTGCCGTTCCCATGAAACCCATAATTGCTCATCTATTCATTTTGTCAACAGTCTCTTTAAAAAATCATCTTTGTAAAGCAATTGGCTAAAGCAGTGAGAATCATAAGAGCTTTAAAACATATGATTAATTAATTCCTTGTTAGGGTGTCAGATGGCAGTTTATTACAGAGATTTCCTTCCGCTTTCAAATAACAATCCCATTGTCATTTAGCCTTTGACAAGGCTGTTACTGGTCTAACAGCTAAATTGCATAATGCTCGGTTTCATTATTTGAATTGCAATTCATAAAACAGACTCTTTGCATCTCAGATGACAGTGATACCGATGTCTGTAACAGGCCGACAGAGCCCAAACGCCTAAATCCAAGTCGGAGATGTGTGATTCAATCTTGATTATGAGTTAATACACCATATGCTTCTTGCAATTAGCTGTCTGTGGATGACCCTCCTCTAATTTGTTAAGAGTCCAATGTAGCATAAAATCTAGGGCAGGTCATTCCCAAGTGTTTAATCTGTTCTTGGGTAAGGGGAGGGAAAAAATTGTGACGCTAGCCATGCAGGGTAATTAGCTGGGTGGATCATGGATGAGAGGCCACGCTCCAGTCTGCTAACACCTTCAACTCTCCTACCTCGTTCTCTCCCTCTAAGGCTCTGGAGCCAAGCGAGAGCAGAGCGTGCGTGCACGATGCTGAGAAAGGAAGAAGAAAAGTACAAAAAAAAAAAGAAGAAGAGGCTGGAATGCATCAGGGGTGAGAGAACATGAGAGGGACAACGGAGATTTGCAGTGGCAGATGAGACATTCTTAGAAGACCAAAGCAGCTCTGCAGCCTTTCAGGGGCAGCTGTGTGAAGTCCGCTCCTGTATATATCACAGCCCAAATGTTACAGTCTTGATCCAGGATATCAGATGAATTGTATCAGTTTGCATCTGTGCATCAGAGTCCGCTTTTATAGCTCAGCCGCATCGTAAATAATGCTGCAGTCGAGCACATCACATCCAGAGTCTGAATCTGACCTACTAATCTAAATGCAAAGCAAATAATCGCCAGAAAGATTAGAGTCACGTGTACATTTAATCACCGCTGAATACTTAATTTCATTCCTTTTGCACCACAAAGATTTTATTTTAAAAACCCCAAGTCCCCTCATTAGAATCTATGAATGAACTGCTGCTTCAGATGAAAAATTCAAGTGCCTGATTTTCATAATCAATAATAATTAAAATTTAGTTCAAATAGAAAACATTTTTCACCAAACATGAGCAGTTGAGTATGAATGGAATCAACAGGTCCACTTAAAACAAGGCCTTGATTAAACAGGTGGAAATACACTCAGTTATTGATATATGCTTAAGGCCTGGCTGTCAGCGTGCTCACCAGGTAATGAAGGGGAAATAGAAGCAGCATTGTTCCTTTGTCACAGGTTAGCAGTTGGTCTAAAGACATGTAAGGAAAATACTGAATAATAGCATAATATTTCCTGACATTAGACCACACAGACACCATAAATCTCAATTTCTGCAGCTGTCTTTTTTCCTCTACTGGACTTGATTTTCTTTTCTTCTCTTTTCTTCTTTCACCCCAAGCCGAGGTTATTTAATTGAGGCTATTTGAATATATCCGGTTGCCCGAATGCACGATGACCCATCATTTTTCTTTAATCTCCTCGAGTCTTTAGATGTTGTGAACTTGTTTTTTCAGCCGTCTTGAATTTATTTCCTCCATGGCAGCACCACGGGAGCCTGCAGGTCAAACCGGGCTGACACTTTAATGGTTGACTAACTCTGTATGATTCAGTGCAAACAAAACTTGAGGATGACTCGCCAGCCTCGCAACATTAAGGCTACAAACACCCCATAATTCACCATCTGTTCTCCATTCACAAAGAATATCAAGATGCAATTTTTGTGACCTTGATTTTTGCCAAACCATTAAATGTTTTAAACCATCATCTTATAGGCGGAACAATATAATCTGGAGATCTTGGTTTTTCAATCTGTAAATTTGTGAAACCTTAAAAAAAATCTGTTGTGATTAAAATCACTTTTATATATTCTGCTGCTCGTGAGATTGAGATGCTTCCATATGTCTGCACTGCCTTCCATGAGAAGTCACCTGAAATGAGTGTAAGAAGGTCAGAGGGGCTCGTCCATCATTTCCACCTGCTTGATTGATTCTAACAATTACCCACAACAACACACCACACTTAACTTCGCCGACGACTAAAATTATGGCGCCACGTGCGGAAATACGCAGCGTTTAGACTCGCCCACCTGTCCTAAGAGTGCGATACGAGCAGCCGACACGCATGCACATACACAAGCACTCATGCTTAATCAAGGTTGGAAGATGCATTTGGTGAATTCACAATTTCAAGCACCTCTCTACTCTGCCAGTGTCTCGACTTTGCCTGATTAAAATGATAGAGGGGCTGGAGAATGTTTGATCTCCAAATCAATTTACATTTAAGATTCAATTTTGCACCTGCAAGACTTTGATTTTGGAACTTTTACACCTTGCCCTGTCTTGCAAGGATGGATATTAATCTACACCAGCTGTTGAAGGTAATATTGTTGATTTTCTCTTTTCCTTAACTCTCTCTATTACTCCCAAATAAATTCAAATAAATTCATACATATGTATCAAGCTGTGTGATATGTGAACCCCATCTTGAGAAATTAGTTTGGCTCAGGTGAATCATAACACGGTGTTCTATCTAAGACTATCTCTGTTGTTTACTGCTAATATGGACAGGGACACACACTGATGAGAACATGAAACACTTTCTTTCACACACACTCTTTCACAAAATCCATAAAGACCAAACAGGAAATCCACGTCCTTTGAAGCATTAAGGGAGTTGGTTATTTGGGGGGAAAAAGAACTGGTGGAATAAAATCGATTTTGAAAGGTGAGGCAAGAGGCACTCTGGATACACCAAAATAACAAGACCCTCGCAGCCCTTCCAGTCTTAATGTACGCCTCCGGGGGGAAATATCTGTTTTAGAACTTTCTCAATGATTTATTGATCCAAGAATTAAATTACACAAGTCCTTTCCCCATTATACAGGCCAGCGACATTAAGACATGTTTGATGTTTGCGCGCTGTTTAATTAAAACGGTTCTCAGGGGGGAAGCGTCAAAAACGCTGTTTGCTACAATATCCATTTTTTAATCAAGCTTCACTTCATTGCTTCCTTCTTGAAAAATTATTAATAAAGCCAGAATAAAAGCAGATAAAGGTGATGTGACTTCCAGTTAGTCTTCCATTAACTGAGAACCTACTTTGCATTGCTAAAGGGAGAAATGTGAACACATTTCGGATGTTTACTCTTGTCTCTTTATGCTGAAAATGTTGGGTGTAGTCATTTAAATCAAGAAGAAAAAAAGTAACACAATGAGCTGTGTATCAAACTGAGCCATAATGGGGTTTCATCCCACAAGTGTAATTAAATCTCATAATAAATCTACAAACCCAAATGCCTTATTTACTGATTTGATCATGTCTTCCTTACCTGAGGAGCTAATTTTCTGCAAAAAGTAAGAGATAATCACAAACTGTATTTTCCATCTGAATAAGGAAGATTGTTGACTTACAAGTTGAGAGCAAATTCTTTATGTTTATATTTAATTTAAGACAGGTTGGTGGTGACAAGGAGATGATTACTGAATTCCTTGACATGTTTGTCAAGGATGTTTTTGTTTGATGATTTTTTGTTTGTTTGTTTGTTTGTTTTTTTTTTACATTTCCCATCATCAGATTAGAGAGATGATACCGAAATGTTACAGCTACATTGCAGTAAATAGTCCTGTCAAGTTGGTTTGATAGTGATTTGATTTGCAGTTTGACTGGGAAGTGAATTAAAATAGAAAATACCGTACCTGGACTGATGGGTCTGAAGTCATGTTAGCAAAGTTTACGTTCTGGTTATAAAATTTAGAAATTAAAATTTTCCCCCATTGATGAAGCGAAATGAATGACATAATATCTGATAACTATCCCATGACTGTACATAATGTAGAAAATGAAAGCAGCTCCACTCTGGAAAGGACCGATGTGAGAATAAAGATTGCTGCAGTTCCAAACAACCTCCTGACCCCCTGTGAATCAATACGGGATAAAAAAAAAAAAAAAAAAAAAAAACAGCTCAAATGCGCCTGAATTTGTATGAAGCAGGAATTTACTGTTTTCTCAGATGTTTTTCAAAAGTCAGGCCACTGTCAAAACTCCCTGCACCTAATGGCCAGCGAGAAAGCACTCGACAGAGTGCAAACCTCCACCAAAGCCTAATAATCTCCCCAGTTAGTCATTACTTTCACAAAAAAACATTGCTCTGGGAGGACGGTAGACTGGGTATGATGGCTGAAGCGTGCTGCAGAGATATTGCATTCATGGCTAACAGGTCAGCAGTGATGAAGAGGGGGTCTCTGCAGTCAAGCTGTTTCCTCCTGTGTGCAGCCTGGAAGTACACAAAATAAGTGAGGGACTGGCATATACACACAGGGCGGTGTCCAAAATAATTCATTTTAACTCTGTTGTAACATGTCGAACTCACCATTAGTCACAGCGGCATCAGATAAAAGTGTACACAGCATCCAGAGTCTATCAGGTTCTACCTGGGACTGAGCACAAGGGATGAATTGTTCTAAGTTCTCACATCTCAGGAAGTAATATATGTTACTCTTATCAATTAAAGCTGGAACTCAACAGATATTTTGAGGTCAGAGCAGTGTAAAGCTACATAGAACAAGAAGGCAAGTTTGTTTGTTTACTTTAAGGCCAAACCATTTATCTTTGGAGAGACTTTCTCCTCCTCCTGCAACTCTGCACTTAATGCACAAATGTGAGATGTATTCATTGTCTAGCTACCTGTTGCAAATCCAGATAATAAGCATATTTTCCAAAATGTCCTATAATTCCTGTTGCAGGGAACTTATGATAAGTAGCTTACGCCTACCTTAGTCAACCTCATACCAACAAAGTAGATCACGTGACCCAGGGTTGAGTTTACTCATCATCAACCATGTCATGTTTTCCTCCCCTTGCTGCTGACCTGGGCAAAAACTGGATTTCTGTTGGGAGAGAGAAAGAGACTGTCAAGGATGAGAGGGAGTGTCAGTCTGCCAAGATCAATAGATGAATCAAAACCACTGCTGATGTTTCACTCTTCACTATTCCTCTTTTATGTATTCACCTTCTTCTTTCTCTATCAAGTTTTTCTTTCTTCATCTGACACTGCCAGAAAAGGCAACAAAAAAAAAAACTGCTGACAAACAGTCGTCTGAGCGATTCTAGCATCTTTATTTGCACTCAATACAAGACGAAAAAAAAAAGAAAAAGAAATCTGTAACCTGTACCAGCCCCACACCTCCTCTTAAACACTTTGTCTCTCCCACACTCTTGCAAAGATCCGCTCCATGGGTGAGCGAACCTTTGCTGCCGCAGAGCCCGAGCCGAGGAGGACTCTAGCTGGGGCCCTCGCTGCCACCAATTCTCTCGCTTTACTTAAATCAAACACTCTTCAAACTTTCTATTTTCATCTAGCCTTCTCTTTGTCCTCCCACACTGTTTTTACTGCTTTGAATATTGTTTGCTGCTATAATGCATTTTTTGGTAAAGTTTTAAGCATGCACCGTATTTACTATCATTAGATTTATCATTAGCAGTTTTTTTCTGCTTTTGTCCTCTCAAAAAACTAATCAGGAAACAAATTGGTTTTTATCTAATGGTAACAATGCAGGGTCTGGAAAACGGATTGTCACTTGGCAAAAAAATAAAATAAATAAATAAATCAACACCTACAGAACAACAGACAACAATGTCATAAATATAGACTCAGGCTATTGTTGGCAAACATTCATTGTCACCACAGTTTGAAAGAATTAGTACTCAGCTCTATACCTAAGGTGTGTGTGGGAGACGTTAACAATGCTTGATCTGATTTTCTGCAGGGAAACAACCATCATGAGCCACATGCCAGAGCCTCCCCCACTGGACTATTCAGCCTAATGTTGATGTTTTGACAAATGTGCAATAACAGTGAGTCTGCTTTTCAAATTGAAATTGAATTTGTATAGAGATGAGTGGAACAGCGGCGACGGCCCGGCACAAATAACTTAACTCTGTCACTTGCTGTTGGCGAGGATGAATTCATTTGAATCTATTAAGAGCAGAGACATGAAGAAGAGAGACACTCATAATTTCAATCCCTTATGATAGTTAATATTAAAGTGTTAAACATCACCAGTGGAATTTTCTCCAAAGAAATCCAAAAGGCTTTGCATGCATCATGCATTTTTGTTTTATATGATGCCATGACAGGGATGTTGTAAGCCAGGGCTATTTATTTTCTAGCTAGATTTATTTTGGCTATAACACCTTATGGGCAATCATAGGTACATAGAAATCTCATCACAAATTTCAGCACTGCACCATAAAGCTTTTTAAATGTGGTATGACCTGGGGTGGACATATCGAAAAATGGCCCATATTCCTGAATCCGATCGGCCGTCCACAGCTGACCTGCTGATCACAGTTTCCAGATGAAAGCTGCGCTCAAACAACTTCTAACTTTTTTTTTTTTATTTTCAAGTCTGGGTTGAGGAGAGGAAGTGGGGGCGGGGTTGCAGTTATCTTTCTTAATACACAAGAATCTCAAACTGTTACATGGTTTTCACACAACATCACCACCTTCAACTATGACCCTCAAAATACGGACACATAGTACCTTGTGGCCTTTTTTAACATAATCTTTGAAGAGAAATAGGCAATTCACATACCAGCTCATACATTTTTATTAAAAATTTAACATCTCAATGAATTATTCTGTATCTCATCATCTGAAAGGCTCAGGGTAAAACAGATGTGGTATAAGGCTGCCCTCAAGTGCTCCCTGTATGCTCTCCTTACCCCAGCTATAAGTTGTAAATACGACTTATTGAGGATTAAAGTGCCTTTGGTGGTGAATAGGAATGAAACAGACAAGTCAAAAAGTTCTTTGATAGAGGCTATGTAGAATACAGTGGAAAAGCAAGTGACAGCACAGCCCTCCTGTCACTGGCACAAGCAGATAAACTTGAACAAATAGAAAAAAAAAATCAAGTAGAGCCGCCATTTTTAGTCAATAGTCAACAGTAGGATGTCAATGATTTCATTCAGTTTCGACTGAGACGCTTCAGGCTGCTCTTGATCTATGAGCTTCAGTGAAGCCAACAAACGAAAGCGCAGCAGCATGTGAGGAATTAGAAGATGTGGGAGAAAGTTAAGTGTTTTTGGAAATAATGAGTTTACTTGCTTCCTCATCAAGAGGAAAAGACGGACAGCCCTTTTACGTCCATACACAAATGTGAAGCTGATGACGGTGATTTGGTTCTTTATTCAGTCAGCATTCAAAATCCACTCCCAACAAAATAAATCAAAGATTTAATTCAAAGAATTTCAGCAAGGCAATTTTGAAACTATATCATCTGTGTGACACCATCAGGCTTCAAAATAAACGAACTGTATAACATCTCAGACAATAAGTAAAGCTCAATACTAATAATCCAAGCAAACAACCAAAAACATTGAGTATATTTATTATTACTCTTGATCATACCTGATTGACATATTTTTTTGTACTTAAGTTGTAAACATGTTTTTTTTTAACGAGGAAAGTGAACTAAACATTTGTAGCTCTTTGTCACGTCTATTCCACAAGTTAACACCTGCTACAGAAACGTACCTCTGTTTTGTTCTTGTCGTCGTTTTTGTTAAAGACCTACTTCACTCAGATTATATCCACTCTCCCTGATTTCAAACAGCCTCAATGTACTGCGGCAGAGTAATTTACGATGTGCTTTGTGCATTATCTGTATCATTTTGAATTCAGCTTAATCATAAAATGTAAGTGTATTTGAATCGATAAAAAATATTAGTTAGTTGGCTCTATTTGTGCCACGCTGTGGAAGCTTTGAGGTACTTAGGCAGCGAAGAGAGAGAGTGAGTACATTTGTGGTTTTATGAGCATTTCTGCCCAGCCTGTGTACACTTCCCTACACATCATTAACTTGTTCTGATGGTTGTACATATTCTCATTGTTTTTCTGGCTGAACTGATGGTGGCACACCATTTGTTTTCCCTCATTTCCTTATCATGTCCGTTCCATTTGCATTTCAGAGACACTTCACCTTCTTATCTCTTAGATCTGTTCCAACATTGCTCCGTTTTTCCTTTCACCAGAAGGAGGAAATGAAATGTTTTGTTTGCCCTTAGGGTCAGTGTATTTGTACCCTCATATTCGTAAACCTGTGTGTCGCTATACTGGTTTCTTCATAATTGGAGGTGATATCGGCAATTAGATTTAAGTCCATCTTTAAGCCAAAACTACAGCTGAAGGAAATAAACTTGGTAAATATGTGGAAGATGAGTCAATGCAGTATAGTGAAGGTGAACTTGTGATTTAACACAGAGGTGCCTTCTCACACAGATGGTTTGTCACCAAGCAAAAGCATCATAATCCAATGAATGGATTATAGTGATTAAGTTCCAATTGTGGAGCTAAAAACAGACTGCACAGGGTTCCTCTTGACAAAAGTGTGCATTCCTGTGAGGCAGAGCGAAAATCTGTGCCCCAGTTTTGGATCCATATCAAATTTAGACAACCCTCACCGCATCAAGCTTCATTTATCACTCGGAGACACCCCCCCTCCACCCCCCGCCCCCTCGCGCGCTCCTCGCTTTTCTGACAAAACCCAGATGGATTTCATCTTTTGACCTTGTCACTAGTTCACACATGACCTGCACTGGCCCGAACTTCTGTCAACATAAGCTTCATCTCTCCCAATCACCAATGTTTTCCTTGACAGACAGACGGACAGACAGGCAGGCATGCGTTCGAGCCTTGTGGCCCAGATGCCAGAATTTGACCACGGATCATAGATGCCGCGGTTGGCCCATGATGAAATGCTGCGTTCTTGCTCCTGTCATGAAAAGCGACAGATCCCTTTGTGCGAGGGCGACTGGACTACCAAAACTCCTTGCTGCGCCAACAACTTTGCCTCTATCTTTGGGAAGCAGGGGTCCGCATCTTCTGTGAGCTGTCGGTTTTGACGGTGCCGTCGGCGCTCCGCTGGACCCGGGATCCCCACGCTTTGCACTGAGCTGTCACTCTGTCAGAAAAATGGACCGCTGAGTCCTTATGAATGATGCCTTCTGTGATGTTACCATGTTTTTCATCAGTTGCGGATCAACTCACTCGTTTTGTGGGCTATGTTCAGAGGAAAGCACGGGTTGTGGGTGAGGTCAAAGGTCACAGTGAAAGCCACTGCAGCTTGAGCGAGCACTGACAGAACACTGTCATATACCTAACACACAAATGAATGTGACATCCTTAAAAAATGTGCTACACCTGCAGAGTAAAACACAAACAGATGGAATGGGGATTAAAAAACCTGGGAAAGAAACAGCCCCTACTCCCAAAAAAGCATGAAAAACCCACATCGGAAGATGTTCCCACCTCTTGGTGCTGCAGTGTGCACCATCAGATTCTTCATCCAGGGACTGTGGAGCACTTAACGCCGTGCTATCGTGATTTCTCCAATTACGGGTGACAGCTTCCAATCCGCGTGGGAGGTGGATCACCTCTGGAAGTGCCAAGCAGAATACGAAGTGCACCACAACATTAATAATTCACTGGAGGTACATTCATATTCAGCCTAAGCGCTGCAGTTTGGGGCCCATTAGTGATAAAGGCGAGGAGACGTTCCCTTATACCTTTCAGCTTGATGTTCAATTGCAGGTATAAAGCCCCACGTTTGATTTTTACGAGCTGAAATGCTTTTATTTCATTGCCTTGCACTGGGGCAACTATGGGAACAAACTTCATGAATGTTCATAAGGTTCCAGACAACTTAGGTACTTTGAAGTACTGTTAAGAAGTTTGTTTTAGTCTTTAATTTGGTGTCAGCTGTTTAAAGAACACACAGCAGATACTAATTCAGCACGTCATTTGTTTTTTTTGTTTTTTTTTGGGGGGGGGGGTGTCTGGTTTTTTGCTTTTCTTCCTTCTCTTAATTATTTACGAGTAGTTGAGTTTGTGAGAACATAAAGACCAAGAAAAATTAAAAAGAAAAAAAGAAGTTTCAAAGACTCGCTGAAGCAAATTGTCCATTGTTAGTGATAACAGTTAACATCCATGCCAGACGGCAGCAGTGCACAGCAAGCACATGGTGTTCACAACCAACTGCCTGGCCTCAGCAGGCTACAGCACACACTGCTTTTCCTTGAAAAAAAGCGACACACTTCTTCTCCAGAGGAGCAAAAATTAAAATGAGCTGAAACAATACAGAGCCGGCATGGAAAATGGATTGCATGTGGGAGCGAGGAAAAGGGAAAAGCTGCAATGGAGGCCACAACAAAGCATCAAGCTTCGGTCTCGACAAGTTTAAAAACTGCTCTGACTTGTATGTTTAAATTGTTGCAACAGCCGTTTTAGGAGGAAGGTATATCATACACTTGGGAGTTTAAGTGGGATTTAAGGCAGCATTGATTTACTGGGATTGTCAGGGTTGTGAATGCATGTGGGTGGATTCAGCAGTGGCAGCAATTACAGGGCGTGTTATGGAGGGGAGGTATTATGCCTCATAAATATCTTATGTCAGGACACTAATGATCTCCAGGTGAAAGTGTGCGACCGTATTCTGATACGTTAGGTGCAAAGACAATAGGACAGCAGCCCTGTTTTAAAAAGTTACAAATTAAAAGGAAATTGTGCGTCATATTAAGTTTTTTGCCATTGTTTTTTATATAATCAGATAAAAGGTACCATTTAAATTCAAAACAATAAATACAAACATGGTACACCGTAAAAAAAAATGCAAAGTGCAAAGGTCAAATAGGATTTTGTAGGAATTATGGAGTTAGTTTTGTCTGTTCATAAAAATGCAAAGAAATGTGTGAGTTGCAAATCGTACAACTGATAACTCCAAGATAAAATTGTTGTCGTGACTAGATATCACATAGAGCCACGGATGCAAAAACGCAAGGAAGTATAATTTGCATCTGAAATCACAGCCTCAGCTTGACTACATTGTCACTCTTTTGATTTGTGTTTAGTTTTGGTTTGCAATTCTTAGCTTGTCTTTGCTTTTTCTTTCTTTTTTTTTTTTTCTCATGGTCTTTGCGTTGACTTTGTAAACAGTTTATTACGCTGTAGGCAAATTGAAAATGGTGACCAGCTGTGCAAAAATAAATAAAGCAACTGGCATTCAAACATCAGTTGCGGAATTGACTGCCCAGGTACTTTAATTTGAACTAATAAGAAGTTTTCGTGGTGCCCATGCTTACTGATGTGAAGTATATGAAGCCCTTCCCCTCTCTTCAATACTGCAGTGCTTTTTTAATTACAGAAAAACTGTGCAGAATTAAATTATATATATTCTCATCAACTTCGCACTTAAAGTAAATTGAACAGGATTGCCATAAAAGTGGGTTCCAAAGCAGCGTGTGAATCCAATCCCCTTCATGGGACACGCTCACGGTTTCTCAGAGACAATGCTGTAGAACAAACAACCGCTGTGATATCCTCAATTCATCAGGCCGAGAGAAAGACAACATTTGAGCACCCCTGAGTCACAGATAAGTTAATTTTTAAACCGTGTTTTGTTGTGAACAAACAGCATAAGTCATCCAGTCTGCTCTAATTTCATCTCAGTGAAATCATAGTCGTTTGTTTTTTATGGCAAATTGCAGCTCCACAGTGACAAATTTCTGAAACCAGTCTTGAATTTACAGTGTGCAAGTGCGTCTTTGCCCAAAGACGGCATCGTTTCTGTCGTTATCCTTTAAAAACAGAAATTAACCACAGCATTCAAATTTTTGAACGTACATTCATTGTCTCCGGGGATGACGCCTCCAGACATTTTTCTGATCTGCCGTCGCCAGATAAAATCTCAACTTCAATTTGTCTGCCGTGAGCATTTAGCTGAAACCACTGCTAACAACTGGCTGGCTACCCTTATTGTCAGGGCTCCAGCTAGCTCTGCAAGGAAACGACGTGATGTCCGACATTTGTGCTCCGGTTTGGTGATTTATTCTTTTATGTTTTACCGGCCTGTACAATCGTACTTTAATAGATTTCTTATGTCTTAATTTGACCTAATTAAAATAAATTACATAATTAAAACATGATGTTGTTAATTAAACCATTAAGATAAGACAGAATGATTAATTTACTCTCCGTCCAGGATCAGAATCAGTGTTGTGGTCTAATGTTAATGAATAGCTTCATTGTGCAGTGTGTCTCCTCCCCCCCATCACAGATTTAAATATAACTTTACAACTGGTCATCAGCGTGTTAGCTCGTCCACAACAGGACTCAGTCGATATTTTGAGTAGCTTGTTGCTATTTTGTGGTCTTGAGTACCAAAATAAATCCGTCACAGCATCCTCTCAAAATGACAGTCAGCCATATGTAATGCACCGCATGAAGCGCTCAGTTTGCATACCGTCGGAAGATAAATACAGAAAACAAGTGTCACGCTGCGGTGTGTCAGCACATGTACGCTTGTAAAAAGAATCATTAGGAAGTTTAAAAGCGAGGGGTGACATTCGCCTGTCAGCAGGTGAGTGTGAACTCCCTGAAAGCCATATGACCTTTTTCACACAAAGCCTGCTCTCCACTTAGGAGGAAGTCAAAAGGGTGAAGAAATTGCAAGGCGAAGAAATATATTTCATTTAAGATTATGAACTCCGTATCAATGGAGGCTGCATAGCGACACCTGATTCTTAATAACATGATTTCTTCAAAGGTATTCAGCAAATCGCTGCACATTTACATTTCAAAAGGGGAAAAATTGCTTTCATTTCACTCACTCAGTACCCCCTGAAAGTGTGTTTTTAAGAGTATATCTTTTAGTGGGTTTGTCACAGAGTGATGTCACATCAGGATATGTTTTGGACTGTCTCTGGAAAATGTCCTTGGGAATCATTGTGATGTACTGACACAAGTTGGTGGTTTTTACATAAATGAGTATTGGATCAAACAGTTTTTTAGTTTTTTTTTGGAAGAGAGACTCAAAGAAAGGCATGACTACGTGTTTCACCCGTGCTGGGGCAGCACAGTTTTCAGCGATACTTTTTCGGCTTTCACAACATTTAGTGTCTCTTTAATGGGGAATGAGATTCCTTGATCTTGAAAAGTCTATTCAACATTCATGTGTCAACTGCACATTATGCAGCCAGCTCCTGCGTGTATCTTTGCCTTATACCTCAGTGTGTGCTTCTGGCTTCACGACATCTGTACTGATTACGTGTGAGCTCTCTTGCTTTTGTCAACCACCACGCTTGAATTCACAACACTTTCAAACAAGTAGCATCATGGCTTTTACGCACACCTCCTGTGATTGCTTCAGGTTGAAGGAGATGTTGGTGGGGGAAAAAAAAAAGGAATACATTTAAAAGAGTAATTAATCATCTTAATCACATGGATGCAATGCTCCACTTTGGTATTTTGCCTCAAACGCTGTGAGCTGTTCATCAAAGCCAGCCATGTAGGTAATAACTTCCTCAGTGCTTTCACACCCTTTCTAAATTTGCATTTAGATCGCAAGATGATCCCAAGCAAGCGCTTCATAAGGTTCATTCATCCCTTCCTAAAGCTACAGCCATGCAGTATGACAAGCTATATGGATGCATAGAGCAATACAACAGTAAGTATATAAATGTCTGCTGGTCTGGACTGTCTATTGCTCACTTTGTCTTGCGCAGAATGAGAGGTCATGTTGTGCCAGTCGGAACAAAGTAAAATGTTGAAAGAATGCAAGCTTGGGTGAATGGGAAGAGTTGGCAAGTGTCTGTGACAGATGAGTGAGAAAGCCTGATAAGAAAAAAAGAAAAGAGTGTATGAAATAAATAATGACATGCTCACTATAAAGAGAAGCAACCAGCTGCTTAGAGTGAGCAGTCGACAGGGAAATCACCACTTTTAATTTCATCTTCGCCAGTTAAACATATGCGCCTCACTTCCTCCTTTCTCCTCGTGCTCATGCTGGTGCACACCAGGGATCCTGCGCTGTTGTAGGTCATTACAGGAGGTCACAGTCATGGGTCGATGCCAACTCGGAAATTTCGCTGGATTCTTTTGTGAAGATAGTCTGCTGTTTTTCTGTTGCTGTTTGTGGGGGGGGGGGGGGGGGGTTATTGGTTAATTTCTTAAGATGAAAAGGGGTATTGTACACTAAGATAAATTTTACAATATATTAATTAGAAGTTCACCCTCTGTCATTCAATTAATTCAAGAAATATTGAATTGCTTTAATTTCGACTAACAGAGACCTACAAGCATAACGATTCACGTGGCATCTTGATTCCAGACACTTATATGTTGTTCTACGCAGCGAGCAGGTGAAGTTGTTGTTAACTGGAGCTGTCTGCTGTCGGGTGCTTAGTAGATAATATACAGTGCAATTTTGGAGCTTTATGGCTAAAAACAGCTGTGTACTGCTCCTGGGGAAAAAACACTGATAAAAATGGTGAGCACAAAGCAAAATAGTAAAGCCTTGGGCAATAAAACCAATTACCTTTAAGATGCTAACCTGCTCCATACAGCTGAGGGAATCTGTAGCACTGATAATTTAATGTGGGTTTGTCTCTGTTGGCAACCATCATCTGGCCGCACATTAATAAGTAAAAATAATGATTCAGCTGAGCTGTTTGTATGCTTTGTTGTTGCTACGTTGCCACTGTTGGCATTAAAAGCTGTCGGTCTACCAGTTTACCAGGCCGAGATGGTTGTTATCCTCCGAACCAAAACAAGTGAACAATTTTTCACCGCTGGGCCGGGAAGCTTTTGTCGAGTAAAGGAATGTTTGTTATCTGTAAGTAAACAGCTCTGAAACTTCAAAATAGCTGCTCCAAATAGGTTCTTTTCAAATAAGTCAAAAATTTTACGAAGACGGCGTTTTCTGTTTCTGCCATGTTAATCTGTTGCTTTGATAAATTCAGGATCATTTACAATGTCTAAGCATTTACCAATTGAGCTATTCCAGCACAAAATAGAAAAATTAAAAATTCACCACCCACATTGTGTCAGTTCTATACAACAGCTGGTGACTGTGATGTTTTCATCTGTCAGCCACTGGTTATTCATACTTTATTGTAAACATCTATATTCTACTATAGTTCAGCATTATCATTAGATCGTACTGCGATAAGGTTCGGAAAAAGCACTCGAGCCTGAGTCACTGTGGTCCTCAGTGTGATTTAGCCTCTTCATTTGCATAGGTTAATTTCAACCCGCACCTCAAATTAAGCTTGAAAGGATAATTACTTAATCTCCCAACTCCTCTCCCCTTCGCCCCGCTTCTACCTCACTGCTGTATCATTTTTCCACCCAGGTTATGAAAATTTATCATTCAGGATCCACTTTCTTGGGCATCTGTTTCCATTCGCAGGCCAATCCGGTCTCAGTTTCTCTTCCCTTCCTCTCATAAGGTTGGTTGGACGTTTTTTTTTTTTTTTTTACTCCCACTCCTGTACTCTAGAACAAATTACGCAGACCAGATTGTTTCTACATTATACCTGCAGCCATCAACCGCAGTTTGACGGCATGAAGGCAACTTCATTTCCATTCGGTCGCTCGCATGATGAGTACACATACATACAGTAGGAGGCGAGTAGGCATGTCAACTTCGTTGCGGTCAGTAACAGTAATTATCTTTCTCTGAGCAGCACTCACATGCAATTTTCTCTTCGGGAGACTTATGTGAAATGATTAGTGGAGCAGGTTTCCAGGCTCTGACTTAAAAGGAGAATAAATATAAAGGTGGTATTGATGTGTTCAGTGGCCAGTCTTAAGGCTGACCCAAGTTCACGGTGTTGGGAGGAAACTGTGAGGATTGTCCAATAACCTCTGTGTCATTGTCTTTTGACTCCTACGCAAGAAAGCAGAACTGTGACTGAGTTTGAATTATTTTTCAGTTTTGATGGTTTAGCAAAAGAAGCAAAGGCTAAAATGAATGTCCCTTTTCAAACCAAGGATGTATTTCAGATGCAATGTTATTCAAAGATATCTCTGATTTCAAACCAATGCTTGCCTCCATACAAGCTTCGTTTTTAAGTCTTTGAGATTTTGGTACGCATTTGATTTTCCCTTGTAAGCCTCCCACGTTAACTGCAGACTGAGCTCTGTTGAAACTTACAAGGAGCCATCTTTATGATTCAGGTCAAAGACACCAAGCCTATCAACAGTAACAGCAGGTAGCCGCACAGACGCCTCCAGGCCGACCCCTTTCACCTACATCTCACCAGTAGACGGATGTCCGGTCCTGTTTCAGTGAATGATGCAGGAAGGAAGATGCAAATATTCTGTTTATTCAACCTTTATCCTTAAATTTATTAACGTTAAAATCCTGCAAATGGAATTCTAATAATGCTAAGAGTTGTGAGTAATTATTAGAAATGAGTGTTACATCTTGTGTAGCCATTATGGATGGATATTACTGTTATAATGAACATGTCTAAGCTGATGCCCACTGCCTCACCTCTCACCCACGGCGGTCTAGAGCATATGAGACATGATGTTCTGTAAAGGCTGCTAAAGAAAAAACTGAAATATTGAATAAACAGACACATGAAGTGAGCTGCACGTACTGTTCCAGCGCTGGCTTTTAGGTTGTTCGTATTTTTATGGATGCCAATGGGATTTCGAATGAGGTTGTCATATTTCTAGACCAGAGTCTGGCGGTAATGGTTTCACTCAGGCTCACTGTATAAAAAAAATCAGCTTTTTATTTTAAATGGAACATTTAGCAGGCTGCACCACCGAACTCTACATCCTGTACCGGCCGTGCCACAGTTGGTGTTCAATGTAGAAAAGGAACGATTCAAGGCAGACACGCCCACCACCTTTACAGTAACAGCAGTTTGTCTGCTACGAACTGAGATTTAATGTTTATTTATGTGAAAGGATTAGTTCTTTGCAGAAACCTTTCCTAAAGCTGACCCTGTCTAACTGGAACAGGATAGTATATCCATTTTGCAGAAAAAATAACTCTGTCCTGTAAGACTCACCACCTGTGAGTCGAAATCTTCATATTCATTATAAAAAAATAACTGTGGATTTCTTGCAGCTCATGTTCAAACCGCCTCTCCTCTCCATGTGGGAGACAGCCTGGCCGGTGGCCTCCAGGTGATTTGTGGTTTGAGAATCCATGCTCATTAGTTGCATACATAGTTAGATGGTTTTCTCACCTTCTTTAAAACTAGAAACCAAACACGCTTTCTACATTCGCTTCACTAGGTGGCCCACAACATTATTTATGGTTAAAGAATGGACGACATAACATATTTGCCACCATTTACGCAAACTCAGGTCAGTGGAAAGTCCACATTTTATGTAAAATCAATACACAGTGCAACTACATGCCTCTAGAACAAATGGGCATTGCCCTTGTTGTGGATATGTAGAGTTGGCTCTTCAATACATAGAGAAAGATAAAGGAGAGAGACACAGAAAGAGAGAGACAACAACAGCACTTCCCACTCACCAGTGGATAACTATTGTCTATTTTAACCCAGGGACATAAGTCAGCAGTTTAGCGGGCAAACATCATGATGAGCCACCTGCAGCTTTCACAGTTAATACTATCATTACTGGGTTGCTACACACTTTATCACTCACCACCCCCACAGACACCATCTGTCCCAACACACATAAACACACATACAATCATCCAAAGACAAGCAGTCTCAGCATTGCTTTGGTCAGAAATTAAAGCTTAATCACAGGATTTCAAAGAGAAACACTTGAAAAGACGGAGAGAAACAAATTTGTCTTGATTTTATCATCATTAGAAACATTTAATCTTTCTGTCGCGCTTTAGTCTCTCTGGTTTGTTTGCTTCTGTACGTCCTCCAACAAACCAACCCTCTTGCATCGTGTTGGTCATCTGCAGTCTGGGAGGACAGCCAGACCGTCCCCCTCCCCAGGATGTGTCATGTGTTAAAGCACCACTTAGCTCCAGCAGGGTGCCACTTCCCTGGCTACACGTGTGCGCTGTCCACCTTGCAATCAGAGTTTTTGCTTGTGAGCGCAGGTGGTCCATTCAAAGCTTGTTATCGTGAGACAAGATAGAGCCCAACTCCTGAAGATGTCCACCGCCGTCGCCAGGATGGGTGTGTGCGCAGCGGTCATTTCAATTTGCAGCATCGCAATGCGATTGTCTTCGGTGGAGAGAATATCAAATGCTACAAGGTGCTGTGATTATATGCTGTGCGTGTGAAAGATAGTGTAACACAATTATTCGTATTATCTTAGGGCAACAGTTGTCGTCTAAACCGCGCAACCTATTTAGCACCAAGTCATGAATAGGTGCCATTCATTATTTCAAAACAACAAGCTTTTTACTGTAACATCCTATTTTTATTTCCTCAATGAGAAATTGTCAAAATATATGTGAGGGTTGCATATAAGCCAATAGTTTAGTGAGAATGGCTGAACTAGGCCCATATAAATACGGTATTTCTTTCTTCTCCTTCACTATGGACCAATGCAGCTGTCATCAATAACAGCGTTTTGTGAGTTACATGATCGACTTTGCAGTTTGTGAATTTCACGTCAAAAAAATTGTGCATTACTTACCCATTACTGACCTGTGTTCAAGGTGAACCGCAGTTAAATCATCCCCAAACCTGGAAACCCGAAGGGCTCAAACGAATTAAGCATTGGAAAGATAAGGGATAAGTCTTTGATTGGAGTTTTAAAAAAAAATTAAACAAATGGTGAAAGTAGAAAGAAAAGAAAGGTAATTGCAGGTAATCAATAACTAGCGATTCAGACCGCTATTTCAAATGCAAATATCAGCATCAGATGTCATGGCTCAGTGCGTGTGCCCAGGAACCGAGGAGAAAAAAATAACCTGAGTGAGAGAGCGGAGACATAAAAATGCAGCATTGGAAAAACAAGTGGTCTGACCACCAGGGTAATTAGTCAAACAGACCTTTCTCCCCATCAAAGAGGGCCAGCGGCCATGACTCTGCTGCCACATTATCAGCCTCCCCTTTGTCCTCAGAGGTAAACAAGCAAACTAAGGCCAGACAACATCAAAACTAAACTCCAGAAATCCCTGCTTCTAACGAATTGAGAGCCAGAGGGCGGCTTTTCTCTATCAGGTATGCGAATAGGGAAATTTAGAAGCAAACAACAAATTAAAGTGGATAAAATTGCTGCTATGGTGACAGCACTTTCTCTGTGCTGTCGCTGTGTTTAAATAGATCTTGGTGTCCCACTGATTTCACAGGATCTAACGAGAGAAGATATGCTAAGTCCATGTTACTGTAAATTTACAGTCAAAGGAGAGGCTCAATATCAGCGGCCCTAAGGAATAATCAAGGCACAGAAGGAGTGTTTATGATAAGACACTTCAACGTGTCGCATCCCTTCAAGGCGCACTTGATGCTGACCCTCTTTCGCCCAGTTTATCCTCAACGAATGTCGCCCTCCACACTTCAAACACATCACCTCTCTGAGTACTTCAGAGAGGGCGCCTTGAAGGTCAAGAAGGTTGTGGTGGAAAGCGCAAACTGGAGGTTAGATTTTCTCATTTACAGGTGAGAGATGAAACAGAAATCACACAAGGGCGGGGGAGTCCTCTGAAATTTTTACCTTTGAGTTGGGACCAAGATGAATCGAATCAAGAATACCTCTCCCTTTGGATATTCTGCCCTTTTTACTTTTTTTTTTTTTTTTTACTACATCATTCATATATAGTACTTCTTAGACCTTGTGCTGCTTCATATATGAATGTTGATCAAAGGCATGAACCTGGAAGGAAAATCATTATTTGAATTAACCGTTAAAGAAAGTACAAAGATTAATGCCACACTTCCACATAAAGACTGTTCTCCAACACTTAATCCAGTTCATCATCCTTTTTAAAGCAAAACACAACAACTACACTCCCCCATTTAACATGAAGTAACAAATAACCATGATCGCTGATACTATTGTGTGATTTTTTTTTTTTTTTGTTCCCGTATCAACCACAGTAACGTGAACACAATGGCTTACTCACACTAGGCAAACAAACGATTTAACGGTAGAGTACTAACATTGTTGAGCAACACATGCCATTAAATATGCCCCAGCTTTTTCCCACTCCATCATCATCATAATTAGTATTTCTAGGGCTGCTGGCTGCCAGCTTGTTTGCACACGTTGGTCATATTAACACATTTCTGCTACATCCTCCGAATTGTACACTTCAGCGAGGTTCTCTGCGTTTGTCAGTGCCGGTGGAGTCTATAGGGGCATCTGTAAGCCTGTCAGGGTGTACTCACAAGATTAGCCCCAATAAGGTACAAGATGGTGCTGAGACTGGATGTGCGAGCATGAGTGTGTTTACTCTCGCTCTCTGCTGCTCCAGAAAGCACCTCAAGCACCTAGAAAATGCCAGCGCATTTGTTTTTCTTAATCTGCACATTTTCAGCTCTCCTTTTTCCATTCTGCTTTTTATTTACAGTCAATCACAAAACTGAGCTTTGGGATGCCCTAATCCCTTTATTAGGCTGCAGCTGGATTTTAACATTGGAGGACCACGTCTGTATCTGTGTGAATAGCGTGCACATGTTGTTGTCAAAAAAGCCTGTTTGCTAAAATAATTCAATGAGTCATTCAGTGTACAAAATTTCTAAAGAAATAGCTGCAGATTTGGCGAATTAAACTTTGCCTCCTCAGATGAGTGTGTGGAGTTACTTTGTAGAGGCAAAATAAAAAGTGCTGATGCATCTATGCGATGTTCGGTCATACATATGTGTGTGTGTGGTTTCACTTAGTGAACTGCTACAATTATTAATTAACACAACAAAAGAAGTTTTGGCTGCTCATCTGGTGTGACTATAAAGTTACCACTAAGGCCAGTCACCTTGAAATCATGTGTGAACGCTCTCAATTGCGATTAATAAGCATTTTCCTTCTTCTTTCCATTCACCTGACTAATGCAGCATTAATATGAATCTAATGCAGGGATGACTAGCCTAGCTTAGCTTAAAAAACTTGAGTAAAGAGGAAACAACGAGCCTGCTCTCCCCATCAAAACACCAAGACAGGGTTGATTCAACATTAACAAATTATACTTAACAAATTATAACTATACTTCAGTGTTATCTTTAGTAAAACACAAGATCTAAAACTGTCCACATAAATGCATATTGCAGTGAATTTAAAGTCTGCAAATGCACTGGTATTGGCATTAAAAATCACCTGGCATTGTAAATTTTTCTCAATCTGCCTTAAGTTAAAACACTGTAAGCCACAGGCAAGTTTAGCAACTTGTCAAGGCCGTGAGGCCACCAGGGGGACCAAGCCTGAGACCCCATCTCCATAAATTACCCGGATGACGAGGCACGTAAGCATGCTTGTTAAAATAGTAAATGAATTAAATTGGGGAAAGATAGATGGGTGATCGGTATGGAGGAGGATGCTGTGTGAATAGGAGGTTAGGAACACAAAGAAATGGAGCTATTTGTTGGATGGGGATGCCAGTGGTGGTTGGTTACACTGATACACCCACATGGATCTGTCCAGGGGATTGGGATCAGATACTTCATTTGAGCAAAGCCACGCTACATCAAAGACATTCAAATGAAGCAGTCTTCTATTGCAAATTAAGCTCCAGGGGTGTGTGTGTGTGTGTGAGTATCTGTTTGTGCTGGAGAGGGGTGAGAAAGTGAAAAAGGAGAAAGAGGAAAAATCACGGGGATGAAGAGGTTGAAAAAAAGGTGTGTCGGCCTAAGCTCTTTATTCATATCTAAAAGAGGTATCTATAAGGAGTTTCCTCCCTCCATGTTTGCACACAAATCACTGCCATCTATATGATACTGAGCAGCAGAAAGCAGTGCATGTTTGTGTGAGGATATATGATATGAGCACTTTCACGGTGAATTTTCAGGGGGGGGGGTTCTGATTTCACAGTGAAAATGCTTTGATAAGAAATCGCTTCCTAGCCTTCGACCGAAAAATACTTTGGAGTCCGACTGTATCTTAAACGCAGCACGTTTCCTCCAACAGCTGAGCACCTTGACCACGCCGTCTCAGTAACAGTGACAGTGACAGTGACGATTGGAGCTTCTCTTAATCACAAGCATTATATTCAACGTTGGGGGGGGGGGGGGGTCTGTGGAAAGGTAATTCCTGCTTTCCTTCGGTAGCTGCGTAATAGATCGACAAGCTTTCAATTCATCTCCTCTGACTGAGACCACAAGCTGACGCTGAGGTTCAACAACAAGAGTCCCAGGATGGCAATATACCTGAGTGTAGGGAGCGTAAAAGTTATTCATCAACTTTAAGTGCACCAGGAAGCAAATCTTGACATAAAAGGGAAACGTTAGGATGATACTGAAACATCATGGAGGGGTGAGAGGCTTCCTGTTTTTATCGGGCTAGTTCATAATGAAGCACATTGTCCAACAGGCCCCCCTCAGTATATTATCATGTTTAAGGGAGCTAATGTGCTTTTTTTGCTGCACATTTCATTTTGCCTGCGAGTTCGAAGCAAAATGTCCATCGAAAAGATCAAATTCTGTGTTTTACGGGGTGCAGCTTCTTGACAGCGAGGAAAGGCTTAAATTCTGTTCGACGTGAATGTTTATTTCCTGCCAAAGATTAAAAATAAATAACATACTGTACAGCCGGGTGCGCTTTTGACTGGCACCCACCTCGGCTAATACGGTCTAATCCAACAAAACAGCGTCTTCTCGTCACATGTGACAAACGTCCGACTGGCCGGAAACTTCCCCCCGTGTGGCGATATCGTGCGCAGGTAATACCATCCTGTCACAGCTTTACACCTTCAAAGCACCAACACTATCTTGTTTCACCAGAGACAATCGCTGGATTTCAAAGGAGCTGCTGGGACACTTACAGTGCATGAACACACACACAAACGCACACAGAGATGCGTGCTAAATCCTTATATTTTCAACAGGAAGTTAGAGAGGAGTTTTAGGTGCTTGAGGAATGCACCTCTGCAGTTTGGACCTGTAGATAAACCAGCGAAGGAACTAATCTTTTAGTAATTTACACAAAACCTTTTTACCGCCGGCAAGCATCTCCCGGCACGATTAGTGAAAGGATTTATTTTTATATTCACCAAGCTGGGAATTAATATTTAAGTCCCCCTAGTACCAGCATTGTGTCATTTCGAAGCTGATAAGTGTATGGATGTGTCTGTGAGATTTCTCTCCACTTGCTAGTGGCGCGATGGCAGTAATCTTCCTCCGTCTTTGGTTGAGACACGTGAATTTATTGTACCATTTATGAGTTTTCTAATTAAAAGCTCTTTTTCTTTTCCTTTTTTTTTTTCTTTTAAAAAAACAATTCCAATAAAGTGTTTGGAAGTTTTTCTGACCTGCGCAGGGCATTTTACAGCCTTAGGGACACCTTACAACTGGGGGGAGGGGTGTAATCTGCTCAAGTAAGCAACATCATTTTATCAGCTTTTTAGTTATGCATTAAAACTAAACACTAACTGCATTCAAAATACTATTTAGATGGAAGGTCAGAAATGGGTCAGACTCCCTGTGTTTACCAAGACGACGCTTTATGATCACACATGCTGTCTGTACTCTTTCTCTCCATGGTTACACTTCACATTGAGCGACGGCGGGTCCTATTGACTGACAACATGAGCTCGTCTAGAGAAAATACAAGATGGTGAGAGAGCTGTGGGAAGATGTGCTGCTGGAAATTAGCTTCAGCCTGGGTGCCTTTGTGTACACGGTGACGATGGCGCATATGTTCGCGCTGGTAATCTTTGCCTTGACGTCGGATGTGAGGTATCCTTTGTGTCATAGTGCGTCTTGGTGTTGTCTTAGGTGTGTTAATTTGCATGTGCGGTTGCTGACAATGACTGTATTCACTGTGGTAGAAGCTATTTCTCTAGTACAAAATGAAAGGTTTTGTCCAAATCACTGAGGGGTAGCTTCATTTTCTGAAAAATTGGACTGCTTGTTTTCACTAATGAGCCCAGCTTGTTACAACTAGAGTTTTATTTTCATTGAGGTAGACAAGGTTTTAGTTGTATTATTGTAATAGTAGGATTAATGTGTGCTGCCATGTGTCCTATGGTTTCATACCAAAGGTCAGGACATCTTCAGCACTGCACCTTTAATTATTTTATTAATCCGTCTCTAGCCACTCTCCAGACTTTATGAAAGTGCACCATTGAATCTCTGGAGAAGCCGGCTACTTGAAATGAATCAGAGTCACGGTTTAAGTCGTCGTCTGCAACATAATAAGGGCACGAGGCTTAAAGACAGAGGGACACGAACTGGTCCGCCTCAGCTTCTGTTGCTGTGATTCAAATAGAATCTCATTCTGTACTCCCCCACGCCAGGGGCAACTCATAAAGTGCTTTAAAATAATAAAGACATTTAAAGTGGCTATTAAAGTCAATGTCGCTTCAGATTAACAAACGCCCCTCCGTGTGTTGGTATGAGCATGTGTGTGTGTGTGTGTGTGTGTGCATGCGTGTGTGTGTTTGTGCGCATCTGAAATAGACACGACAGCTTTTATTAAAAATAGTTAATGTTAAATGATGTGGTGATTAAAGCATCAAATAGATTAGGTGACATGCACCCACAAAAACAATAGACAGTCTTTAAATGAAAGAAGCAAGTTCACGCCTCCAAAGGTATCACGTTTACGAAGCCACCGCCAACATGGTGGGTGGGATTATCACCTCCGTCGTCTCATCTCCAACATCTTTGTTCATCTTTTCATATTTTGTTCTCAGTCTTGATGAACTGAACCGGAAATATAATAGACTCAAATTGAGGTATCAAGAGGCAAAAAAAAGTGTAGACATGACTGGAGGGGTTTCCACTTTGAGGTAGCGGTTTCACACCAGGGATAAATTTCTGTCGGGGACATTAGCTGATGCCAACCCAAACAGAGAGGTGGCTAAGTAGGATACAAATGTTCCAATAAGTCTGTCTAGACAATTAGCACTCCTTCCTCACCGAGGCAGATCCATCAGCTTCTGCTTTCCTTAAACTCCCTTTTTTTGCGACTTCACGTTTTCCTTTTTTCCGTATCTGCAGTTCACTGCACATCATTTCAGGTTGCTGTAAATGTGCTTTCTATAGGTTCTTTGTTGCACCTCTCATGCCCCCATAGTGCGGTTCTATAATGGTTAGTTGAGGCTGACCTACAAAGAGGTATGCCCCTCTTTCCTCTTCAACTCATTGGACGCATGCCATGGAGTGACATGGAAGGTGAAGATAAAAACAGCTCCATCTTTGACACATAAATGAACGTGCACGTTTCCAGGCAGGCACACATGGGAGCATGTGAAAAGCGTGTGAAAGCCAAGTGTGCGCCTGGTTTCGCATCTATCATGCGACTGAGCACAAACAGAGACAGCCACTGTGAATGTCCATTTGTCTCTACACAGATGTGAGGATGGGAACAGTGGAAATTCAAATCTGACTCTTTCCAACAGGTGCAAAATAAGGTGGTACAAGACAAAGAGAGGCACAGGGAGACAAAGTGAGGGAGGGCACTAAAATGAATGGAACAAAAGAGAGAGGGCAGATGGATGCATCATGGGCAAGTGTTGATTACTTTTCTATATGTCAGTTTTGTCTGGTTTCCTTTGACAAGAAACCGCTTTAAGTGCATTTCAGGATGATAGGTCTTTTGAGTGAAGGATAAAATGAGAGAAGAACAGACACTGACAAAAGATTATGCACATATAAATGGAGGAAGCCCATTTTGAAATATCTAAAGCACTCAGACTGAGTGAGAGACAATAAATCCAGTGGTTTGACAAAGTGCATTTACATCGTCGTAGCATTTTTATACATCAGTGGAACATCAGTGCTGCTATTGTGAAAACTCCCTCTCCCCCTTTCCTGACAATTAAAGATAAAAAGAGAACTTTGTTGCAATGCCAGATACAATAAAGGCCAAAAAATGTTATTATTGTTATATTTTTAATTCTGAAAGGTTTTAATTTCGTTCCAGACTTGAGAGAAACCCCAACACTACACAGTAAAATACAAAACCTGTTGTTATTGTTTTATTGTTCTCTATGTTTGGCTTCATTCTGCACACGCCACCTGCTCTCGTGAAGAAGTAAACAAATCACTTACACATGATGCCAAGCTAAAGATGGTCCAGGGTTCTTGAATAGAGAAGCAAAGTCTTATTATCTGTGTTTGCTATTAGTTAGACCCTGCGTGTTCTGCCTTGTGCTGGACTTTAGCACAGTTTGACAAAGACGAAGGAGTTATATGCAAGTTTTTGCAGTTGCCAAATAGCATGTGTCCTTACACGCCTGGAAGAAATGAATTACGAATTCAGCATCGAACTTTACTCTTTTACTTACCAAAAGATGTCTTCAGTGATGGGAAGCCACGACAGTAGAGCTTTGACTCTGTATTTTCTTCAGATATTTATTCGTGTCTTCATTGATCTCGAATGCTTTGCTACAATGCAAACTTGGTTTAACTTCAAGGAATGTACAGAAATCGAATCTTTCATACACGTTATATGTCCAATGGTTGTTCAAATATAAATACTTCAGGGCTGCAGCTGACTTCTCACAGCACTAGCAGTGTGGGCACGACAGTTTTCTGCCTCACGTGGAGAAGCTGCAGCTAGTAAATGGGCCCTCACTGTGCTTTGGCTCATTGTGAAGCCAATTTGACCACAAAAAAAACTTGATGAAAACCCCTTCCCCTCTCCTTCAAAGGTCAAAAGCACTTTAATTGGGAATCCCTATTTAGTCAGCGGTAGGGAGACAAGACAAAGTAAATTTGCCAGCAGGACAGTTTCCTGCCTTTGCTCTTGCTATATGAGCTCTATACTGAAGCTTCTCAGGAGAATATAACAATGTATGTTTAAAAAAAAAAAAAAAAAAAAAAAATGAGTCATACCACCATCCAAACCCCCACCCCCACCTTTTTTTTATTTAGAGCAAACAAGAGTGTTTGTCTTTTTATCTCATCTAACATTAGGGAATAATCAGGGAGAGCATGGGGAATATACAAAAGGCAAATGTGGGCATGAGGTAGATTTTGAGAGGGTTGAGGTGGGAATGCTGGCAGGGTGGGGGGGTAGGTTTCATGATTAGGTGTGGCAAAGACAAACGAGTCCCCCTTTTTTCTTCTCTGCAGTGCTGACACACCATACTGTATATGTGTGGGTGGGTGTCAGGGAGATGGCTGCATATATTTGTGTTTTAAATGTGCTTGAGATCAAAATACCAGGTTTTATTGAATGTGCTTTAAGGTAATCCAACAGTACAGAACGAAAGTATTTTATATATTTATATATATTTTTTGCTTTGGAGTTTATCACGTAAATGTGGCTAAAAGCATTAACAGACTTTGCCAGATTTAGATGATTATCCATACCTTTCTCTTAGTTTTCACACAGTGTTCTTGTGGGCATTGCACAGATCCCACGCTGCCTCATCACATCGTGTACAGTGCACCCTCAAAATACAAGCCTGTGCATCCAGTCTTGCTGTGCATGAGACCCTAGTTAGAGATTTTGTAGATGCAGCCTTCACGCTGATTGATCCACTTGCTTCCTGTGGGCTTCGGTCCAGAACAATGTGATTGGAAGAATTCATCCGCAAGAATCTCATTACTTCAAATGTTGCTTTATTTAATTCTGCTGCCAATACTCTTGTGTTCATTTGTACTTTTTTTTTTAGGTTATTTGTCTGTAATATTTGTTAAATATATATTTATGGGTCTCTGTCATTAACTTGGGCTAATTGCAGCCCATTAGCTTCACAGGAGACTTCTTTTTATGGTGGAAAACTGGGGAGGCGGTTTTGCAGAAGTGTGCTGCTCAGCATCTTAAGTTTCTCTAAAAACCAAAAGTAGCAAAACATAAATTAGGAAAATTAGTTTTGAGCACTCCTGCATCCATTAAAGATTGGAGGGAAGTTTTAACCTCAGCATTGATTTGTGTATTGAGCCAAGTGTAACAATTTCATTAGCAGGAACAGATTCGGTAACATTTAGCACAATGAGGGTTGCTCCACATTAATCCAGACAGCTTTAAGAATCTGTTTTATCCCCAGCTGCAGAAAGAAAAAAAAAACCTGCATTCAACTTGTGTGTGTCTCTGAGCTGAGCGTGTATTCAGTTTGCGGTGTTGTATGCCTGTCTTTGTCTGCACAAGTGTTAAATACACCCAACTCCATCAGCAGACCATTTTCTGCCTCTGTATCTCCCACTAAACCTCCCCACCCTCCTGTCAGAAGATTGGACCGCACAAGCTTCACCCACAGCATCTGCCTGGTGTCACTTGTACCCTCCCCCCCCTCCCCCATTTGCTTCTTCTTTCTATGTCGCTCTTCTTTCTTGTTTGTTTTGTTTGTGTCCCTCTCCTCTCTTCCTCCTCTTTACCAATAAGAACAATAGGTTATGGAACGCATTTTCCTGCGGCATTACTCACAGGCACCAGCCGCCACATGCCATTAGGCTCAGGCGAGGCGGCGAGGGAAGTGCTGCAGCGGCGCAGAGCATGTCTGCCATCTAGTGTTGCGGTGACAGAACTCAAAGCACAGGAAGGAGATGGGGTTGGGCTGTAGATGGAAAACGTCCATCCAATTTGTTGAAAGCAGAGCAGAATATTTACTTATGAGGTTTCCAGCTCAATATGTATGATTGGATCTAGCTCAGATTAGAGCCATTGTCATGTCAAGTTCCAGTCAGAAACATGGCAGTGCAAACCGGTTCTTGCTTATTACTAATTATTTGGAAATGTCTTTAATAGGACACTCATCCAATAAGCCAGTCAGGATTATTTTGTAAATGTGGATTTCTTGTGTTCGCAGAAACAATGCCAATTTAACAAACTGACATTTCAATGAAACTAAATGGGACTTCAATCATGCAACACAGGTGACTCATAAGGCATTAAAATCCACAAGGCATTGTTTTTCTGCAACATAGAACAAACTGATTGCAAGAGAGACGACGGGGTTGCTGATCTATATTATTGATTGCGCCGATATTTTCTATGAGCCCAGAGTTTTTGGCTTCCTGCTGTCACCGTCCACTGTCCAGGACCCCACCGACTGCAAACTGTTTTATTTATTGTTCATTGTTTGATACTTTTTGAAAGTGGAAAAACAAAGCAATATCTGTTCATGAGCTTAAAACACACAGAGGAGGATCCACGGTTTTCCAAAAGAAACAGCTGTCGGCTTTAATACGTTGCAAGATGGCGCACTTCCTGATGAGTGTTGTGAAGGTCGAATAATAACATTAATTACTTTGCACCTTATTCTGTTCACATCATATATTTGACATTTGTATCTGCGCAGCAAGGTCACTCTGTCCGAGTAGGTTAGACTGCAGATGTAGTTACACAGTGATCATGGTGATTCAGGGACACTTATTTAAAACATATTCCTTTAGAACTATTGAAGTAGTCGGAGTTGTGGCCACTTTCCAACAAGCTGTGTCACTGCAGGTGTTTTCATGAAACGAAAAACACCTGCGTTACTCATCAGCGATGTACTGCATCCAGAATCTTCCATTTACACACTTTATGCTGTATAATGCTAAACCCGAAGATTATTAGCTGCGAAAATTTGAAAAGTTTAAAGTCAAAAGATAAATAGAAAGCTAGTAAAGGTTAGATTAAGCCAGCAGGAAAAAACACAATGAGAGAAGGATGAGGAAGGTTTAAAGTCATACGGTGAGTAGAAAGCTAGCAAATATTAGCTTTATTTGACTCAAGTCTTTCTTAAACATTAATCCTACTCGACAACAGTGTGTTTAAACGGTTGTCTTACAACTAACTAACTTTAGATTGTCACCATAGCACCGTCTTAAATTTCACCATTACAATGAACAATGGAAATCAGGAACACAACCGTACTTTTTTTGTGGGATACGCCGCTTTCTGAAATTTCTTAACTTTCTAGATAATAAGGCAATGATAAAACATGCTGGTTAGACGAGGAATGTTGAAAAAATGTGTTCACCATATGGAGGACAATCTTCTCACCATCTTCTAAAGTGGAAAAAACACACTTTGAGGAGGATGAGGAAGGTGTAAAGTCACAAGAGTTTTCAAGGTCCATCCTTTCTTCCCTGCTTACCAACTTAAGTCCTGCTCAATAATTGTTTAATGCAAACAGTATTTTGTTCATTTATTTATTTATTTGGTATTTGGTGTTTTTTCCAACTTAAGACATTTCGACCTGTCAGTCATGGCTGGATTCCATTTCGCTGCTTCATATCCAGAGTCCTGATATTTTAGATGCTGGCTCGCTTTCAAACGGCCATGAATTTTTTATGTTATTAGTGACACCTGCACTTTTCTTTTCTTGAGACAAATCAAAGAGAAAAATATCTACTGCAACAATATGGATAGAAATAGTTCCATTTATGTTGCGTTTTCCTTTTTCTTTTACACGTCACTAAGTAAGAAGATTGTCCTCCATTTGGCGAATGAATTTTTCTGACCGCCGGGGTGACTGAATTCTCTGACACAGGAGGAGTTCTGGTGAGCATGTCCGCAAATCCACCAATCACATCAACGAATGTGTTCAAGATGAGAAGCTGGATCGGAGAACGAGAGGGAGCGCTACCGTAAAAATGGGGATAATGTCGGGAGTCAGAGAAATAAGTAACGCTGGCTTCCCCAGAAGAAGGGGGGCGTGTTGACTTCTCAAGCCCTTTTCTTGTTAATCTGATGTGGAGAACAATCCACAAGTGAGTGGCTGCGGCAGACACGCAGTGGGTGTGCTTTCTCTATCGCCCTCCCTCCTTCCCCCGCCATCTCTTTCTGTAGCTTTCCTCTCTCTGTCCAGCCCCCCCACCCCCATCCTGCCATCTCCTCTGATAAATCTCTCACCCATTGCTTCTCGCCTCTGTCTCTCCCCATCCTTCTTCTTATGCTCTCTCAGCTGCTCCCATCTTGCATCTGTCTTTACCGCCCTCTCTGCTCTCCCCGTCCTTTTGTTTCCTCCTTGACATCCTCACTCTTTCGCTCACTTCCTCCTTCCCCTCTCCTCCTCGCTCAGTCTCCGCCTGCAGGACTATCCAGTAGATTAAGTTCGGCGGTGGCGGCAGTGTTGCTGATTCAGCCGTATTCTTTCAAATGACCCAAATCCTCACTCTGGAGAAACCTCATACACACAGTGATTGCATTTTTGTCTCTGTCTGTCTCTCCTTCTTTTCATGCTCATACACAAATACACACTTCTTATTGATCTCTGAGAGTTAGCCTCTTCCTTTTTTTTTTTTTTTTCGGCCGACCCTAATTCTGTTTCTAAGCCTTATGTGAGTGTGTGTTTGTGTGTGTGAGTGTGAGTATGTGTGTGTCTGTTGGCTCTCTCTACAGTAGTTATATCAATATCCGTAGCAAACCTGCAGGCTTATTTCAGGACTATTTTTCTTCACCGTCTACAATCTTCTTTGTTTTCCTGATCACAGTCGAGCTGGGATGGCATGTTCGCAAAGATAAGGCCGTATTTTTCCCTCTTCAGCTGCGACGTCAAAGCCGCCTGATAGAGAATGTCTCCACAGTCATGTCTACAAATGAGTTTTGAAGACCGCGCATTGAATGTCACCCGCAAATTGACGCCCTGACTGCATACATTTTCACTTACTTTGATACACCCCATATTTTGCTTTTGTTCTGTCAGAAATGTGGCACTTTTATTGGCAAGACTTGAAAGGAAACAACAAACTAAATCAAAATTTGCATATGTTATCCCCATGATGTCAGACTGCCTGATGTCGAATAGAGGAACAAGAAGCAAGTTTTAAAGAAAGTTAGTCGAGCCACAACACAAAGTGCCATCGACAAATTCTGCGTATTGACTGGGTGGGGCTGTCAAGTTTTGTGGTAAAAAAAAAAACAAAACACACACACACACTGAAATTGTTTAAAAAAAATTATCTACACTTAATTTCCCCCACAGATGCTTTGTGTTTCATTATAACTGAATATGAAACAGTTCATTGTTTTCAGTGAGTCATGACTTTAGTTGTTTGTCTCCCCGTGTGAATGCCACTTAAGGATAGCAGCAGTCTGTCCTTAATGTACTACCATTATGTTTGAGTTATAAAGCCAAGCATCCAGTTTCCAGAAAATTGAATACTAATGCAACTTAATGTTTTAGTTGAATCGACTTATTCTTTGATGTACCTTTGTGTTTTCATTATCAGACACTGCATAGATCTACAACGGTACCTGCTAACTAAGTTGAACACAACGTGTCCATCGGGTTCTCCGACAGTACACGTCAGCATCCATCATGGGAGATTGGCTACACTAACAGATGAGATTGATTGTGCCGGTATATCTTTCAAAGTGAGAGGCTTTTCCCATTCATACCTAAGTCATCATCTTTTTTTTTTTTTTTTCTATCCCAAATGACACAGCTTGTAAAGCACAGCTACATCCCACACACAAAGACGATTGTCGAGCTGACAATCACACGTAAGCAACACTTCTGTGTCCTGACTGTGACTAACTACCATCTGTGATCCCAGTGTAGCACTTGAAGGTGTTTTCACACTTTGGCTGTCATACATGGAAACATGAAACTGGACCTCGGGTCATACTCATCTCTCAAAATGTGAAATCATCTGTTTGACTTTTTCCCGGCTCTTTATCAATTTATTATTAATAGAAATCTGGCACTTCAGACCTACACATGGATTGTCTTGCATGGGGGCATGAAACTGCTGCTGTATCTGAAAAACTGGCTCATCTTCAAATGTTATTCATCACAGAGACCATAAATTTTCTACAGTGCAAATACTGTTTGTTACCTTTGCACCATTTCGGACCTGTATTCAGGTAATGCTCATGGAGATGTCTGCAGGATTTCTGCAACAGTGACTGAAATCTTAACTGTTACTACTTTGAGAGCTTCCACATCTCAAATCTGAATCTCCAAATTTTTGAGAGGCAGTGTGTAATTTTGGTTGGCACCCAGATTCAGACATCGTTCACCTCCACCTTTAAATGTAAGCTGCTACCACGCCTGGAAAAAAATATTAAGCTTCCTGTACTGGGTGTGAGAACGCTCTAATACTATGAAGGGCAGTAGTGATTGGCATGTAGTCCACATATCTGAAAAAAAGAGAAAACATACATATTCCATACTAACGTGTATATATATATATATATATATGTGTGTGTGTGTATCAAAGCACGTCAGTGCAAGAGGTTGTCTTGGACTCGAGCATTTCATGCTGCCAAACTGAATGCAAAAGAACATGAGGAAAGTAAGAGCAGGGTGGGAAAACTACTGTAACAAGAAGTGCTGTCACACGTCTGACCCTTCAGAACAGCCAAATCGCTACCTTCTCATTATTTCTCAGCCACTTTACCCAGAGAAGATCTTGTAAACATTTGAGTTTGCTATGTCAATTATTATCTATCTATATTTGAGTGTTTGTCTGCAGCTGCTCTGTGCCGGCTCAGCGTGGGGCTCGCTCTCAGGGCCCAGTTGATGTGAGAACTGCTGCCTGATGGCTGAGCGTCGTGCTACATGGATGCTCACAGCGGGGTTATCTGGCAGGAGAGCAATGGTGGAACGCAGTTTGACGGCTACACATGTCCACGTGTGGGCACATTTGCAATGCTGCGAAAAAAAGAAAAGTGGGGTGTAAAGGAGTATATGCTCAAATGCACATGCCAATATACAAGCACATGGGTGTCTGGGGGTCCCAGCTCTCACTTGACTCAGGGTCTTTTATTGGCAGTTTGATTGGCCAGAGGGGCTCCCTGTCTACACAGAGCTCCACGGGAAGGAAAAAGTTGCCTGTAATTTGCTGCAACACTTCTCAATAAGAAAAGAAAGAGATCTCGGAAGCTTCAAGTTGGAGATTAACTTTCGCAACTGTATATTCAACTTATTTTTTTTTTCCTTTTTTTTGTTGTTGCTGGGTAACTAGGAACGAATCAGATGGAGTTTTTTTTTTTTTCTTATTCTTCCTCTTCGTCTACTTCTTCTTCCGTGCCACAAAAGTGTCGTTTTTCCTCCCGTGTGATATACTATCTGGGATATTACCAAGCGTGTAGGTGTTCAAATGGAGGGGGGATATAAAAGAGAAGAGCGACAATGAAAAAGGCAGAACGAGAGCAAAAAAAAAAAGGGAGACAGACAAGGAATGTGTGAAAGTGGCAGAAGGGTGCGGGAAGCTGGGGTGAAAAATATGAAGGCTCCGGCTGTCCCAAATTCAATCACACAAATGTCGAGAAACATTCTGAGCCTTTTTGATCAATTAATCTAGCAGATGGCTCGAGAAGCAATCAAGAGAGATAATAGTGAGTAAGTGAGCAGTAGAGAGGAAGGAAGCAGGTGGAAGGTGTGAAAGTTCCTCCTTTCATGTGAAAGTTACGATTCTTTGCTTTGAAACGCAGCAACTGATAAGACAGAAAGAGAGGTGTCGTGCGAAAGACAGGCAGATATTTGCTGTGTGTGTGTGTGTGCATGCATGCTTTTATTTTGTATCTCATGTGGAAGAAGAGCAGCAGATTGCTCAAGGAAAGGCAGCTGAGGAGCTCGCCTGGCCACTACAGATCCAGCCACAGAGCGCTAACATCCAGAGATAATCAAAGGGAGGCAGATAAGTGAAATTCCATTCTCTCTTGCAGAAGCTATCTGCTGGGCAAAGCTGCCTGTGTCTCCCTCACCCTCACTGGCTCTCCTCTGAGCTGCTCTGTACTATATATATATATTTTAGATGTGGAAGTGGTTTGAAAAAGGCTGCTTTATAAAATAATTTGAGAGGGCTAAAGAGGTCCTTGAAACAGACAATAGCGATAGAGGCAAAACAGTCAATGACATTGGTAAAGATGGAGAGCCGCACACCTGAGAGGTAGCGGCGCCTTCACCTGCTACAGCGAGAATAGAGTCTAAGTCCCTGCAATAGCTCAACCCCGTCTGTCACGCTCATTTGTCTCTCAGCGCTTTTCTTTGTCTCCGACACCTCAGATGAAGAGTGGAACCAATCAGGGTCAGTCTGAATGAGAGTTCACCTTAATTTACACCCTGTGCATAAAGAGAGACAAAATCAAAACAAAAACAAAGGCAAAAGGCGCTGTCGGGTTCTGGATTAACCACAGGCTGTTTTATCTCCAAAATAAATTGCCTGGTGGACAAAAGAACTAATTCACGGAGTTGGAAAAACAAGAGGAACTCAATGAGGAGTGTTCTCACTGCACGTCAGCCCTCTCACCCACTGACGCAGCGTCTCTAATCGATGAATATTGAGTGGCTCCCGCCACCAGCATTTTAAAAGGAGGGAGCACCCACCATTGTTCATATCTCATATTGATATTTTCATGCCCTATTTTTTCTCTCTTCTCTTCCTTCCTTCATGCCTCCGACAGCAGCGTTAAAAGTTTCTCAGCTCTAATAACCGTGTTCTAACTTTCCAGCTGTAATGACTGTAGGTGTTTTGCTCAGTTGATTTTTTTTATTTTATATTATTATTATTATTTTTTTTTAACTTTTTTCGCTTTGCTCTTTTCATAATGAAAAGGTTGCTGAGGACCATGTTCCTCACTGTTATTTATTTTGCCTGCTTTTTCTTTTTTCCCGTGTTCGACATTCACAGTTCACCAGTACCCCGAAGCGCCACGGCATAGGCCTCTTTCTGAAGTAAGAACAAAAAAAAAACAAACAAAACAACAACTTAAAGTGTGTTTGTTGCAATTACATGGCACACATGGGCGTGTTTAAGACACGTGTACACCGCACACACACAACTGAGCTGAACTAGATATGAGCATGTACCACTGGTTAATAGCCCAATTTATTCTGAGAATATTACTTATTCATTTGCATAATGATTCAAATGATTCAGACATTTGTTAGAGGCAGAGTACCGTGATTGATGGAAATTTAATTATGACACCTCTTAGTTATTAAACGGTAATCAAGCTAAGCCACTTATCTTTAATACTTACCTTTAGCACACAAGGGCTGGAGGAAATTAATGGCAGTCACCGGTCTCTAACTGAAATAATTTCTTCCTCATACTTGATCACACCTTCGGCAGAAGGCTGGCCACATTGTAGAGACTCCTGCTCATGAAAGACAAACCACATTGTGAGCAGATTTTTCTTTTTCTTTTTTTTTTTGCCCATTACACCAGTTTTTACATTTCTTCGTGCAGAGTGAGAAATCTGGGAGAGAAATGCTAACGGTCGCACACAGAGCCGGTTCAAGCTCTTGATCACAACTGTATTCTTTAGCCTATCGCACCATGCTGAGTGGTGTCTACTGACAGAATTGATTTAAATTTGAAACTTAACGTTTTGTACTTCGGCTTGTTTAAGGGGACCAGTGGGCTCCCACTGAAACATAAATTGCTTTGACAAATCACATTTGAGCCCAGCAAGCATTTATCTCCTTGCGAACAGCTAAACATGCTGGCTGTGATACGAACACCACATCAGGGCTTCAAAATGTAAGCAACCGAAGATAAAATGGCAGCAACTCAAAGATGGGGCGGCAGCTCTGAGCGCTGAACTGAAAGTGATTATGCAGTAATACCATTGAAAATGTCGCTTTTTCCTCCCTGTTTACATTCTTTCAAGAAGAGTAGGGAGGACAAGGAGGGAAATACCAGCAGTCCTGGAGCACAAAAGCAGACCTTTATGCAGCAGAATGAGTCATGCTGAGAGCTTTCTGTTCCTCTGTCAAGAAGGTCTTACTGTGCATTTACTCCGCTGAACTCAACTTTTCCTGTTATTTCCCGAAGTAACCCATTTTACCATATTTCTCAGCTATTTCACAGATTGTCTGTGGCAGCCAGGTAGCAGGAGTTTCCCCTTTGAAACAACATGAACAGTCTTTTCCTGAGGCCTGTTGTGTCGTTTGCAGCTAATGCAAACCTACATCGGAGGGAAACTTGTTCCAGATGAGCTGGTAAATGTCCATTTAGTCATCATATGACTATACCTTATGGAAGATGCAAGAGTGCAAATGTATGTTAAAACTGCAGGTAACCATAGCAACAGTACTCCTGCGCCATGAGTTTTTACCAGTTGACTGTCACTGTAGGTTAAACTGACAGCTTTATAGTTTCTTTCTTCGTCTCTGGTAAGAGGCAACCCCGTCTCCTCCAAATTGTTTAGGTCTTTGTAAACGGATTTTGAAAATGCAACTCTTACTGAGCAAATCTGCAGAGTCAATTACAAAGTATGCAATGACAGATTAGAAATGATGTCAATATGCTTGATCGATTCAAAGCTTCATGAGATATGTTAGCATGCAGCCAATCTTCCTACGACTTTATTCTATTGTAATTTTTTTTCGGCTTTGACACACCTTCCATACAGCAGGATGCTGAGATCCTCCACTTAATATCATCTCTCTTATTGAATGCTGGTATATCTCTCTTCCTATCAGTCTTTTGCTGGACTTTGGATGAAGGTGTGAATGGAGTCATGTCAGAAAGAAAGATGTAAGCACACACTCATACACCAGACAGAGAGAGAGGGGAGGTGCAGTATCCAGGAGGCAGCTCTTACTTGGCTCCCAGCAGCAGAGTTCTACATTAATGTTGTCTGAGCTGAGGTAGGAGAGGGAACTGTAAGATTCCCCTGCCAGGAAATGAAAACAGATAAATTGGAGTTTCGGTCTTCCACAGAATATGCTTCCCTAATCACATGAGGGAGAGTCGATTCCAGAGATGGTGAGCTCAGTAGGAAAACACTGTTGCCTGCTGATATTTGTTATTATTATTATTATTATTGTTGTTGTTGTTTCAGTCAGGTAACCAGCAGGCTGTAATCTGAGGACACATGAAAGGAATGATGAACATGGTGTAAATCCATATGATGACTTCGGTTTTAATTTCTGTAATTTATTAATATGCGTAAATGTTTTCCTGTGAGTTTATAGTCTTAGTCATGAGCTGGAAATTTTCTTTAATGCAACAACATGTTCCTTTTTTAAATTATGATCCCATTTATGAATTTATGAATTAGTGAAGAAAGATTTAAAAAAAAACGGTATGAATTAGGGTGTGGCTCTCACATGATTGGCAGATTACTACAAAAAGCAGCTTTTACAAATAACAAACCAACGGGTGAAGCCACAGTGGACAGATGGGAGGCTACAGTCAGTATCAGACAGCGACTCTTTAAATATGTATTGTATGTAAGTGTGTTTTTCTCATTCTGAATGGGTTTCTCTGGAAGTAGAGATGAGATTCTTTTTCTGCTCAAACAAACTTGAAATTTCTCACTGGGTCCATCTGCACTAACATTTACATCATCCCTCTTTCCGTTTTCTCCCAGACACCCAAAGAGTGCATCCCCAGGACAAATTTTTATCGTGCTTATTTACACCACACCTTGTTTTTCTGATCTCTGACAGAAGCTGTTCACAGTAAACATCCATATGCCAGCTACCCCACAATTTCACCCCACATTTCTCTAACGTAATTATATGTATCAGTTTCGGGCCAGAGAAATAACTACGCAGCACTCTCCTCTTCTCAGAAAATTCTGACAGTGTTCCCTCCTTCTTGGAGTGGAGAGTCGACTGGAGTCTTGTAAGTTAACATACAGTTACAAAACCGCTGATTTAGGTGTGGAGAAAATATCTGCTGTGTAAGTGACAAGCCTCCGATGTGTCAGCAGTGCTGCAGGAGGACAGCGTGTCTCTGTGGAATAATGGAAATATAACAGTTTAAATCTCTAAGTATGTCGAGCACCATGCTATGTATTCAGAATTTTAATTTTTATTTCTCAGTGCATGAGTAGTGTTCAGATTATTTGCCATTTATGGTCTACTTATCTGTCCATATGTGGATTCTGAGCACCAAGAAATCTGTCTTGATGATGGTTCTGAAAGTTATTGCCTGAATATGTTTTGATCTGGTTTAAGTTAAACTTTTGCTCCCAAGCGAAGTCAAGTCATATGGAACGTTTAGATGATTGAAAGCAACCAGGAAGTGAGTGGAATAAATGTAAACGTGGGAAAGCTTGCTGCACATTGTGACAGGAGAACTCTTTGGCCTTTGTTTTCAGCCAGTGAGCCCAAAATAACATCTGGTCCAATGTGAATTCTCTGATGTGAAAAAAAAAATCAATTTAGCCACTATGAAATAAAAATGAAAGGGAAGTCTGAATAAAAGCAAATCTGTTATGATAGATTATCCAGCTCAGGAAATTTAAAAGCTGCAGCAGTAGCAGCATGAAATAGCATCAAGCAGTTTCCTCTGAAGGGAAGAAAACAAGCCCTGATTTCTCCAACTATGCTGACTGCATGAAGACAAACTGGAAACCCGGCAACTTGCAAAAAACATCAATATTCCCCTTGTTATCCTTTAGTGGCATTGTGGGTGATTGACACAACCCGACAACAAAGTGACCTTCGGTTTGATGGACTAGAATGTGAAACAACGCTAGTTTGTCTCCTGGTGACTTTCATATATAGCCCGCCAGAGTAATATCACATATTGTCATCACCTTCACCTGCCACTTCCTCATATCTCGCACACATACATGCACTGTATGTACACAAGCGCATTCATGCACACGCACACACAAACCGAGCTCATTTCATGGCAGAGCAGAGGCCCATCTGTGTGGTGCAGCCAACTGCTGCTCCGGTGAACAGCAGCAGGATGGATAGTGGTGGGAGCGGCTGTAACCGTCACATTGTGCTCCATTGAAGAAGGAATTGATTATGTTCACTTGGATAGCTGTATGGCTTCACGCTGGAGTGGTGGTAGATGTCTGATGGAGCTGTGTGGGAGGGATGAGCGCTTCGTAAAGGGGTGCTGGAGAGACAGATGGGTGTAGATTGCAGATGGATATGATACATGACAATGTACCATATGTTTGCATGTCTTTACTTAAATCCTAGCTTCTTTGACATTCGATTTTATTCCATCTCAGTGCAGACGAAATCATACTTTTCCCATAATTACTGTCTGAACTCCATATTCAATGGCCCACTTTCATCCATCCATACACTGCTTATCCATGCAGGGTCGCAAGGGGGGTGGGGCTGGAGTTTGGGCATGACAGACCCAGGGAGAACTGTCTTCCTTTGAGGCGACAGCACCAACCACTGCACCACCATGCTGCTCAACTTCATTAAATGGCACGCTGGAAGATCGCCATTTAACAGCCACTTGTGCTAAGACACGAAGAGCAAATATTTTGTAGACCTTCGGACTAATTTAGCCCAATCTGTCTAATGTGAGCAGAATTTTAAAGTAGGTATTTATAAATTCTAGTAATGCTGCACAGCAGTTCGAGGCTATCAGATATGTTGTGGGTTCACATTAAGTTTTACTCACCAAGAGCTATCTCCAGCAGTAGACAGCAATGCCGATGGGAATTCCTCTCTCTTCTGTATCTGTTCTGGTTGTGGAGTTAGCACGCTGTAGACCCTGCAGACATCCTATATTTCAACAAGGGTGGCCAATGCTCTCAAAAGCAACAATAGCTACCTCCCGTTCTCGTCAGAGCACGGAAACTTACGATAGGCCCCTTAAATCTGCAACTTCTCACGCTCAGTCATTCTCTGCGGGCATTTTTCGAAAATCCCACAGGAGAAAGTTCCTGCCTCGTTCAGCGCGTCGGTAATAGGTGAATCTCACGTTCACAAGGCGCTCTATTGGTGAAAGCCTTTACACATCATTCATATCTTCAGTGGTTATCAATCAGTGACACACTCTGTACCTGCATTCTTTTTGTCCAGTTATAAAAGCTTCTCTTCGACTTGTCATCCATCTGAGAGGGCAACAAAAGCCTTCTTTCTCCATGTCTAGAACTGTTATTATAATATGGGTTTATTTTTTATTTTTTTATAATTACATTTTATTATTACTTCCAAGTCTCCGTTAGTGACGGAGTACACAATTCCTGTGCACAGCGTTCATGAGCTCAATGAATGGAGTGTGAATATGATGGCTGCTGTAGTACACCTATTCTATCACTGCTGAGGCATTTAATTTTCTGTTCTTTGAGAAACATATAGATGCGACATTTGGTTTCTCTTGAGCCATAAAGAAAGGAATCTATAATCGAGGAATTACTACTAAATGAATAATGAACTAATAAATAAACGACTTTGTTTCATTTTGCATCAGCCTCACTTAAAAACTGGATTGTAGGTATTTAAATTTCCCAAACAAAAGTGACATTTTTCTCTCAGATTCATGGATTTTGTTAGAATCACACCCAAAGTCGTGGCATGACAGTTACATTCAGTTGTCTGGTGCCCATACAAAGTAATCAAATATGGTCTCTTAAGTTTAATATTCTATTTGTTTGATTATTTTCAATATGCCTCTTTCCCTGTATGATATTCAGTCTGTTCTCCATTCAGTGTATTTTTTTGTGCAACGACCCATTTTCCCGACAGGGATCATTAAAGTTTCATCTAATCTTAATAAATTGTTAGACTCCTAATAGAAAGATGAGGAGTGTGGATGGAAAAATGGAGCAACTAGTCACAAGCCGTCTTTGCAGGGAACCCTTGAACTGAAGTCAAGCACCTCCCCTGTCTGGAGGCTCTGCATAGTGAATGGAGAATGGATTTCCATCTCTGACTTTATCCTTTTAACTGTCTGCTTTTGTGCCATTTGATTGAAGGTAGCATAGTTTCAGGGGCTGAAAGAAAGCGACAGCTGCAGCTGTGTCACACAGACTTCTCAACTCCCAGTGCATTCATCGAGTGAAAGAAGAGTTTTAATAAACACACTGGGAGCAATGAAGTTCAGTTCTCAGTTTTTTTTTTTCTCCACCGTTTTCCATTAGTGTTTTTATCCATTTGTCAGCACCTCCCCTAAACCCACCACAGATGAGTGTCTCCTCTATATGCTTGACGAAAGAACAAAATTGCTTACAGATTATAAACGTAGATCAGAAACATGTAAACATCTCTTAAATTCAACACTGCACCCCTTCTGTTTTTGCCAAGCTGACACAAGACGACAACCAATCACATGGGGAGAATTTCCATGTGTGGATGACAGTCTGACAGAAAGCGAGGTGAGACAGATGCACTGTAGCCTTTAAGGTGTGTCCAGAGGATCGGGGCAGTGTGTGGGGCTGAGGGAAACACAAAGAGGTTCAGTGTGCATGACAAAAAGCAATGGTGCAGAGCCTGTATGCTGACAATGGAGACGACTCCTGTGGGATCCTCACCTTTTTGTTTTCTGATTCTTATGTGTTTGTGTGATTTCGAAATGTGCAATCACCGCAGCGCACAACGTGCTCGCCAGGTCACTGCAAATTACCATCAGCTGAGCATTCACCCCGTTGTCCTTCGGGTGTTGCAGCAACAATTTCAAAGTCACGGTTAAGATTGTCTAATTTATCACGCGGAAATGGGTGGTGTGCGGTTCCAGCCAGAAATGTGCACGTCTCAGGTGTCTCCAAAGTGGTCTGATTTGTAAAAAATGTCACACCGAGGAATAGGATGCCATCTGATTAAATTCAATCTATTATAATTACACGACGGTAGTCTCCTTTGTTTCATCGAGCTCCAAAAGCAAGTCAGGCTCATGTTTTAGAATGCCCAACAAGAAAAGAAATATGTATATGGGAGTTGGGATGTCAAGGTGTCAACGGAGGAGCAGCCCACACTGAGCCTCAAAACCACTCTTCAGACCCCTCTGGGTGCTGCCTATGGTTTTAACCTCTTCCAGCTAATTGTTTGGATTTTAGGACAGCTTTAGTTAACATGTAATGGGACGCTGTCAGTGAGTTTGCAGCTTGTTGTGTTGTGGCCAGAATAAATCTATTAATGCAGGTTAATGGATAGATCACGTAATCAAGTGTTTCAAGTCCAGGCTGGACATCAACCCCATTAACTCCCATCCAGCAGTGCTGGGCTTATGATTCATGGTAGCCATCAGTATGTGTCGGTAACTAAAATAAGCTCTTTATGAATGATGTTGAGTGGTGTCCATAGCAACAAATATCATTAGCTGCGAAAGTACAGGAGGGAAACATCACGCTCTGTGGAGTGGAGGAGGTTGTGTGAGAAATTTGACCCATCCATGCAATTTCCTATGCGTCAGGTGATAATTCAGTGCGTGCATGAATTGTTGCGGGAGTAGCCACAACTCACATTTGCACAGCTGTTAAAATAAAAAAAAAAACTGTTTGATTTAAAAGCATCTTTATTATGTTTATTAATCATTGTCCGCACCTCCATCTGTTAACTCGACTTTGCAAAGTGTTTGAAAAACAACCCCAGCACACGAGCACTGTTGACTTCCTGCTTATAAATACAAAAGTACGTGATTTGGAGTGCTTAAAATCTCCAAACTTACAGCTGCACATGCGTTTTGCATCTTCTTGTCTTCTATTGTACATGTTTCGTCACACACACAATTACAGTCTGACCTTTTTTCAACCACGCAAAAGCGGGAAACTGAGCCCTCCTCACTAAATCCTTGGTGTCAGGTGCTACTTGGGCGTAATAAATCCAGCCTTGTCGGCTTGGGTTGGACGAGAGGGGAGCCGGGGGGTAATTTGTGGCCAAGAAATGGGGCATTTTTCCCAGCCACTCATAAACTAAGGCACCCAGCCTGGCACATCCATGGATCTCTGAACTCTCCTCTCACCAGCTGAAGGGTTGACATCGTCTTCGATCATGTGTAAACTATTGCAAAGCGAAGGGCTGTCATTTATTTCCCATGATCCCATGGGAGGCCGGAGGAAGCGAGGGCAAAGATGTGAATGGAGGATCAGACAATATTATGACCTCCTTCTCTCCCCTCTACCTACCTTTCTTGTGTTTTTTTTTTTTTTCCTCCATTTTTGGAAGGTGGATGGGCGCGAACATGTACACACAAACGTGTGTGTGTGTGTGTAAGACAGAGAAAAGAGCTTTGATTGTGGGCAGTGTGTGTGAGATAGAAGAAAACAGAGATTGTGTGGGAGGGATGTCAGTTGGAACCAGCAGTGGAAGGCAGTTTTTCTCATGAATCTTTAACACACACACACACACACACACACACACACATTTAATTTTACAGCAGCACAAATTAAGAGCCCCCCGCCATTGAAACAAGAGACACCCTGATCCCCTGAGTTTTCAGTGCATATGTGCAGTCAGATGAAAGCATACATGCAGCAGTATGTATTTATGTATGCAGGTTGCACTTGTGTTGTGGCCATGCTTAAGGAGTGGAATATGAACACACACACCCTGTTCAGAGCTTCTTTGTATGTAGACATATGCACCTCTTTGGTCAGTGTTATTACTACCTAATAGCTAGCTGGCTGTGGATTTATAGTCATGTGCTACTCTGTCTGTGTAGCCCGTCCCTTCATGGATCAATGCGTTAGAACCTCCTGCTTTGAATACAAAACAAGGCTTTGGCTTGCACCTCCAGCGCCGCTGTGCTGAACAGATGTGGTCACTCTCCTTGCCGCACACAAATCGCCTCCCACAGAAATGCCTTCTTCCCCCAGAGCGGTCCCAGAACCACTGTGGTGCTATTTAATAGCAGCCCCAGCCGTCCTCTCCTGGCACAGCACGCAGCCTGCCGGGGCTCGCTCAGTAAGCAGCGCTCCCTGCGCTCCCACATGCAAAATTTATGACTGCAGCGAAACACAAAAGAAGAGCGGGATCCAGTTCTGTCTCGCAGAGCAGATATAGGTTTTCAAATCCCATACTCCTATACCCCAAGACATTGTTTAGCTGTGTGACAGTGGCAGAAAGAGTGAGGGAAGAGAGAGGAAAAGATTAAAGTGTTCCTGTCTTGCATGTGTCTATTTTCATCCTGCTCTACAGAGCATAAGAGTTTCTGTCTTATTACAGTGAGAAAAAGGAGCAGACTCCCAAGCACAACTGGGCTGTCTCTCGTCTTCTTGTGTACCCCAGAGAAGGCTCTCGCATCTACCTACACTTGGTAGAAGCTGGGCCTGTTTTTCTGCAGCTCTAAAAGCAGTGCTTTCCTCCAGAGTCGACTATCTAAAGAAACAATCATCCAGGCACAAGTTTGCGGAGGAATATTAAAATCCAAATATTACTCATGAAAATAATTTTGCTTTTTTTTTTTCTCCCCACTACTGCTTAGGCCACAATCAGCCGTAGCCAGGCGTACACAGACTTGGAAATAAAACAGAGGCAGCAGCACAGGCATGAGAATTCATCTTTGTGAGTGCAAGCCAAAGATGGACGCGACTGAGCTATGATAAGACAGAGCAACACCAGCCACCTAAACATCCCATGTTATGTTCAAATGAGTGTAGAGGGTGGATACAGGCTGCATCTTAAAACTCTTCACGTGGCTCTTAATCTTAATGAATGCAATGCATATATATATAAGAGTACAAAGGTTGAGTAGAGGTTGGCGTACTCATACACATGTGACAAGTATTCCACTTCTTCCCTGCTTCCCCTGTTGCTGGTCTGTCAATATCAAAAAAGGTTTCTTATAATCATCATTAATAAACCAGAATTTGCCACACACACATATTTCATTAGACCATATTAGGTTTCTGTGATGAGAGGTGTCTGTGTAGAACAAATATTATGTTGACCTGTTTGGTTCAGGTGGCTCCAAATAAAAACTCCCTTAAAACTGAAGGGCCAGGGGGGTTAAGGAATTTGGTGAATGTGGAATATTTGAGCTGTGATGATCATCACACTGTGAGAAAAAACGGGTCAGATCACAAAGACACCTGATTCCAGTTGTGGTTAGATTTTAGGCCAGCTGTGATGGATGTGATATCACTCACTTTGGGAGGGTGAAGAATGAGCTCCGCTGTGCTTACTCTTTACCGCCACACTTATCATGATATTTAAAATGATCTGCCTCCGTTTGGGAGCGCGAGGAGGAAGAAGAAGCTTTTCATGGACGATACAAGCGGCTGTTTTTTAGCGTGAGGTTGTGATTGATGGAGAGTGCTGTGGTTGAAATCACACTAAAGTCAAAGTGTATATTTGACCCCTACTCTCTGGCTATCTTGTACCGAGAGTGGCTCACAAAGCCTCGAGGCACCAGGTCTACGCGGTGGTTGATGTAGTCCTTCGTCTTCGTGGATTGAGTCCACATCAAGGGACATTTCAAATGAAAGCACGGTCACAGAGTCCATGACCACACGTCCCAGATCACTGGTGTTTTACCACAAATGGAAATATATCATCTTCATGCAGACATGAGTAATCTCTACAGTCAGAATAAAAATGTCTGAATGTGTATTCATACAATTTGTGGATCATCCTGCTAAACATCTGGCAGGTAATGTCAGTTTTTACAATGCCGGTCTACCTGATACCCGGGCTGAGTGCTGCCATCCGTAGAGCCAAAGTTAGCGGCGTCACAGTATCCAGCAGACAGGCTTTGTTTATGTCTACGTTCAGCTAAAGGTAGCTGTCAGTACACAACCGTGTGAAATCAGAAATGTCAGGCTGTGACAGAGTTTCTTTCTGCATGTAGTGAGGGAACCGCAGTGCCATCTGAGTTTTCAAACTATGCAGTGATGGCTGAAGGGCTGACGCCGTCCACTCGAACCCGAAACCGAAAAAGATATAGAAGAAACATGTGAAATACCCAAACAATTCAACAACTCAAGAAGTCTGGGATTGAATTCTGCTGAAATGTGGGTTCCAGTTGTTACTAGCAGGCAAAGAGATATTTGCAAGTATTGCTTTTCCTGCATAGCCATTATTACCATTGAGCTTTTACGTGCATTGTAAGTGCAGCATCAAACTTAATTCTTGACCCGAAGAACTGTTCCCAGCGGGAACAACACCAATGTTGAATCTAACACACATACATGCAAGATGAAATGCTAACCAGCTAGCAGTGGCCCCTTTCTCTCATAGAAATTCATTGTGCCTCCAAGCTCCCATAAAGACCTTATTATATCCTCTTGTCTAGTAATCACAAAAATAACCAAATCTCTTGCCAAGCAACAAACACCAAACTACTGGAGAAATAAAACAAATAAAACGCTAAGGAAAATGAGAAGTTTAAGTTCATAAGTTTGATGAAGTTGCAGCACTTTTAATGCTATATGAGGATTTATTTCAGCAGCCTCTTAAAAGAAAAAAAGCCACTCCACTAACATTTGCTTTCACTCAATTAAAATGGCTAAGCCAGAGATCCGATTGGCTCATGGTGACCATGATGAAGCTAATTTCCTGTCAAAACCTGCCACACAATTCTTACTGAAAACATGGGAGTTGGTAAATAAATTCTGAAGGCTTTTTATTGTAACTGCTGGCATACACACACACACAGAGACATACACACACGCCTTTACCTTTTGGGTACCACTGAATTTAAGGTCAGTCATTACATGCTTGACCTCTTCACTTCTTTCGACACTCCCGTGCTCATTAATCTGTATTCTAAAATGTCATTTGGAATCACCGATAAGGCGACAACGTGGGTGGATGAGCAGGTAATAGCTTGGCTGAGTTTGCGGTGTCTCATGCTTGCCACCGTGCTGCACAATTTATTGGCATTAATGGTATTTTCAAAAGCAAGAAGCTGAAAGGAAACAAAGACGCCCAAAGTCATGACGGACCTTTGTGCTTTGAGAAGAGCATCCATCAGCACTTCCATCAGCTGTCAAAGAGAAAACATCTCTGTTTAGTCTTTTTTTTTTTTTTCCCAGTTCACTTATTTGCTCTTGTTCGTTCTGCAGCGTTCAATAGTGTCTGTGAGTGATGAGACGATGAGTGTGAGAGGCAACATTTAAACAATGAGCTTTTTTTTTTTTTTTTTTTACTTTGTTCATTTAATTAACTCATTAACTTTGATGAAACTAAAGCAGGAAAACACACTACACAAAGTTATCTGATGAATAAACTCTCAAGTGGTGACCTCAAACTTAACTTTGTTATCTGAAGCATTGCAATCTACTTGTTTTTCCTTTTTTTTCTTTGAGTAAACCACCTTTATTTGTGTAAAGCAAGCCCACTGCTAACTGCCCCTGTGTGTAGGTAATGCTTATGATACCTACATGAAGGGAGGGGTTAGGGTTAGCACAGGACCAAATGGGATCAGCCAGTTGTCTTTGTGTGATGGCCCACCTGGGAAAGTCCTGGTTCTCTTTAGATCTTGTAGTGTCCAACAGTAAGTCTAAATTTCTTCTGGTTCAGGTTTTACAGTTGAAAGCATAGCAAAGTTGTCGACTTGTATAAAAATATCCTTCAACTCTGTAAATGTATTTAAAATAAAACTGCATCAGTTGGTTATGTTGGTTCCATTTATATAATCACAAAGTCTGAGTAGAGATTAGTTCATCATGTAAAGTTATTTAATCTTTGTACAGTTTGTTATGAAGGTTGTGTGGAGAATATCATTTGAGCTGCATGAACTACCAGTTATCCAACATTTCTGAGATGCTAGAAGCCCATCTGGTTGTCCAGCAGCTCCATCGTACGAACACGGTCGCTGTGATGCCGTCTCAACCTCAATGTCAAAAGACAGCTGATCTGGAGAATTTTTCGAAACTTACAGTAGCAAGTAGTGCAGAGTGATATCAGGCTTATGGGTCCGTGCAGCATCAGTCTGACCTGCTGCCTTTGTGATGTCACTGACCCTTTCTACACAAGTTTCAATATATCATGTGGTATAACATACACACACCAACAAAGAGAGGCTGAATCCTAACTCTACAAAGTAAAATGTATTGGACATTGATATTTGTGGCTCAGGGTATTTGTAAAGGCTCCAACAATGTCTAAAGACTGGATATTAAAATATGAATTTCACATGTGTTAACTTTTCTGTTGATTCTGGAAGAACATGGAAAAAACGTTGCACAAATATATTAATCCAAAGGACTGTTATTTTTTGTACTGCAAGGCCCAGCTCTCAGTTATTACATGCTTGAACACACACCTTTAAAAATACAGAGGCCTTGGCCTTTCTTCAAATATATCCATTATTGCCATCTGTGACGTTCCTTTTTTTTTTTTTTTTAATGTTTCCCAAAAAAATCTTCATAGTCTCTGGCAGGCTTCCGAAAATGCCCATTAATCTTAATACCAGAGTTATCCGAGTCTCGCTTTCCACTTAGAGTGATAGTTAGTATTTCCACTGGCGGGGAAAATAGCTTTTTAAGATTGCCGTGATGTGGCAACAAATCACATTCTGACATCACTGAAAAGAGGTCGGAATCAATCAGCCGCCCGATGGCCTTTGACATTCAATAAACGTCAGAGGGTATTTATATGCGTCCCTAACTGCTGGCTAAAATAACAGGCGCAGATGACGAAATATGATAACAATTAGACAGGCTGCGGCATGGAGGCTCCTCACATCTACATGGATCACTGGCTGAATTGCAGCCATAGTGGGAAATAGTAGGAAAGTGCAGAGAGGAAGGAGGAGGAGGAGGAGGAGGGTGAGATTGGGGTGGGGGCGCAGGTAAGACAGTGAGAGGAATCATCACGTTGATGTGGTCATTTACCAGAAAGCATCGTTCAGCCCACACAAACCCAAATGCCACCATCTAAACCAAGCCTTAATTAGGCTGAATGGAGAGGAGAGGATGCTGAGGAGACTAACAATATCAGTTGTTTACAATAACATCAACCGCCTTGTTATGGTGAATGTGTGACAGGGTGATAAGGTCACACATGGGACTCCATTAAAGCAAAGTAGATGCAGCTTTATCTGGCAAAATTGATCTCACTACCCTTCAGCCTGTCAGTATTACACATTTTCCGCAGAGGGGAGCTTAAAGGTATTGCAGCAAAGCTTATTTAAAATCCAGCATCAATTCTTCCATCAATGTTGTGCCTACTTATTGGAGAATGGTTACATTTGCTTTAAGTGAGTGAGTGTACGATAAGAAATCTCATAAGTTCACTTATCGGCAAAGGATAAAACTAAAGCTTAACAGATATGAGGCGCGGTGCATAATTCATGATGAATATCCTCAGCGCGTCTTGTCACACTTAGCTGAGACATTTTACCGCATCCAGACTGAAACAGCCGCCCAACAACCCGTGCACTGTATACGTGCTGGTAGCAGATAATGGCTTGAGTCCAGCATATCCTAATACAGCCATATTCAGCTTTGCTCACACGCCTGAGCTATGCCCTTCCACAGGTACGGAAATAACAACCTCACCGCTGGCTTAATGGTTAGTCTCAGCACACAGTCTGCCTGCTTGTTTTTTTTTCCCCTTCCTCCCCCTCCCTTTGATTGATTGTTTTAATTTAAAAAATAACCTCAGTTATCTATTTATTTTTGGTTTGCTTATTTTGCTGAAAGGGCTCCTATCGGTTGCTGGCAGGTCGCAAACAATTCCAATTTCCAATTTCTAATAATGGCCTTTCACTCTATCAGCCTCCACTCTCCCTCTCCTGACACTCTTTCTTTACCTTTGGCTCCTGCAGTCAGTCAGTCATTGTATTCCTCAGTGCAGGGAGATAGGTCAAAGAGACAGACGTTTGGGATTTCATGTGAGAAAATGTGGTGGAGTCCAAAGATTAAGTTAGCCATTCAACTGTCTACAGTATGAGTCTGCTGGCTTTTTAAGCGGTCATGGGATGCAATTTTGCTTTAATAGTTGTTTGCAGACAGCGGCGAGTTATAATTTGGTGGGGGGAAAAAAAAAATAAAATCTGACGAACCAGGGGTGCACTACCTGCCAAATACCCAACAATAACTGGCTTGTCAACATATGGAGCAGCATTTAACTGCTGGAGTGCCAGAATATTTCCCTCAGGAGTTTGTGAAGACCAGAACAAAGCTAAAGGGAAAGTGGCCAGAAACAACACTCTGAAGACATGCGTTTGTCTGCTGGGCGGGTGAATAAATAGTCTACTAACACGTCGGCTTTCTAAAATGAGAGACAGAAATGTCAGCGATTAGCTTGCGAACAGAAGTTCGCTTATGTATGGTGCACTTAGCAGAAAAGCAGATATTTCCCTGAGGAAGTGGTGTCGCACAAAACAGAGCCAAAGTAGACACAATAGTGGACTTTAACATTTGTAAAGTGGTCACAAACACAATGCTAAGTGAATACTCTAGAGCTGCCGGATGTGTAAATAAGCAAATATTTGCTAACAAGGTCACAAAGTCAACTTAAAAGATGATGAAATGTCAGTGCCAGGTTATTTTTGCTGGCCCCAGTTGGCCTAAAAACGACTGTGTCTTTCTACAGAATAAATAAATCTTGACTGTGAGGTCGCTTTTGCTTTGTTTAGTTGTTTAGTAGACTCTGATTAATTAAACTTTTAATGCACCCTCAGGTGCCAAATCTCAGTAAATGCAGGTTTAAAAGAGCAATTTATCATAACACTCCCGCTGTTAACAGTGTAATAGAACAGTTGGGTCTACCTAGATTTCTGTCTCACACCACACATTTCTATCCAGCAGCATTATATATACTGTCTCTGGAAAGTTGGACTTCTGATTTTTCTTGCCCCTGCAATTATTACCACCCAGCCGGCTAAATAGTCTTGGGGACCTTGTACAATGTAATTTCCAAGAGATGCCCCAAGAGTCCTGGTAGATTGTGGGAATTGGTAAACACAGAACGAGCCGATTCCCTGAGGCCCAGCAGCGCCTAAGAGAAAGGGTAAGTGAGTGTGGGCAACACTGCTATCAAGCAACAAGACAGAGGGACTTAAACTCATTACAGCTCAGGAAGTCTGGGCCCACATGTTGGGTTATAGTTGTCTACTTATCGCTGTGAAAATTGGGTCTCTCTAAAGGAGAGTTTGGAAATGTCACTCGGCGAAATGAACTCTTTCTCTGCGCTTCCAGTGTTAACTGTGATCCTGTGGTATATTAAGCCTGTTCTTATGAGCAGTACTGAGCTTGTTAAAAGGTTGTGATGTTATTTAGTGCAACGTTAGAGCCAAAATGAAAGACAAGGTTGGAATGTGGGTTAAGAGTGCACAGTGCATTTTGTGTATCACTGTGATTCCTCATTTACTTCCTATCAAATCCATTTATCTCAGCAACAGCAAATGCAGATGAAGGGAATCAGATTAAAGGACGTCTCAGAAATAAATTCAAAAAGGAGGAATATTTAAGCCTTCAGCTATCTGCAAAAAAAAAAGAAAAAAAAAAGAAGTCAATATTAGAAAGGTGATCTTGTGCTGTGTATGGTGTGTGTATGTTTCCGCTTGCCAAATGATTTTCAATTTCTCCTGGTTCAAAGATCGCAAAATAAGATTTGAAACCAATTTGCTGAGTTTCTACCTGTTCTTTAAAAATAGGTCAGAAGTAGTGTGCGCAACAAATGAAAGTAAGCTGAAACCTTTATTAAAGCAGAATTATATGGGCTAATTGGCAACATTCACAAGAGATGTTTGCATTTTAATGAAGATAGAGAATACTGATTTATGTTAATTAGCAATAAAGCCACTTAAATCCTACTCAAATCAGTAAATCAGTAAAATAATTTTTATCCTACACACCACAGCTGCAGATTTTACTATTACAAGACTGTCATTGTTGGATTAAAAAAAAAGAAAAAAGATAACACCGGCCTGTCTCTGCCAAGTACTCCAGTTGTAATTTACATGTAACTAGAGTCATGCATTCATTCATTCATTCATTCATCCATCCATTTTCTACCACTTCTCCATGTCTGGGTCACAGGGGGTGCTGGATCCGATCCCAGCTCACAGTGAGTGAGGTCGGCTGTCCATCACAGGGCCAACACACACACACACACAGACAGAGACCAACAAACACACACTCAGACCGACGGACAATTTACAGTCACTAATTGGTAGTTTTCAGTCACGTGACTCGCGCTGGGTCCAAGATGGCGGCTATCACTGGAAACGCCGGAGAACAACGCAAGTCTGTCAATTTCCAAACGGGTTCAAGCCACGAATAATTAAATCGGTTCTCTAAAGAAGAAAACGTAAGGTAGAAGATTAAACTGCCGGTTTGGGGCACCCGCCGCCGTGCTTCAGCCGTTAAAAACAGCGACGTCCCTGGCGGCCATGTTTAGATTCATCTTGAGGAGAATCCCTCCTCTTCCACTGCCGACAGGATGACAGCATTTAAGTACAGCCAGTGCGGACAGTTAGAATAATTTACAATCTGGATGGGGCAGTGATGCTGTCGTTTGAGAGGTGGACAAGAAATTCTTCATTGTCAAAGCAAAGGTGAGTGCTAGCGTTAGCTAACGTTGCTAAGGGTCGTTAGCGTCAGTCCACTTCGAGCGCAGCAGTGACAAAAGATGAATGTTTTGGTTATGACATAAATCTGATGGAAACTTTCTCCCTGCCACATGTCAGGTAAACCATTCCTACAGTTTAAATGGCCCAGAGTTGACAGCTGGGGTTGCTGTGCAGAAAGAGGGTTTGGCCACTGCACCTGTCTGGCAGGTTTGGGGTAAGTGTGTTCCCATGTAGGTGTCATACTCTGCGCTTTGCTATCTGCAAAGACTTGTGTATTTGCATGGTTGCCATTCTTTGCCCTCAATCTGGGACGGAGGCATGTTTTGAGGCACATATCCGCAATCGCCTCCTCTCTGGGTTTTCTTTCTCAGACAGGATTCTGTAAAAGCGCTTGTCTCCTCGTCAATTTCTGCAGCCATTTGCACAGTAACTTCCCGAAATTTTGGTAAAAGTTAAGACAAAACTCGTAAAGTAGCTGGTGGGCAGCGAACAGCCAGAGGAAGTAGCATCTTTTGCCCTCCAGCGAGCATAATCCCACAATGTCATGATGTCACGTGAAAAGTATGAGTTAATCTAAACATGTATGTCTTTTTATTATTATTATTATTATTATTATTATTATTAAAGAATAGAAAAATTCTAGAGGTAACACCTTAACAAAGCTAGATCACTATAGCCCTGACCTTTGACCTCTCAGTTCTTACTAATTCATGCTCAAGTCCAAGTAGACATTTGTAACAATTGTACAGACGTTGTGTGGTGCGGACAGACGGACAGACTACCCGACCACTTGATGCCTCCAGCCACGGTTGTCAGCACCACAGAGGCATAAAAAGACTATCAGTCAAACCCAGTAATTATTATTTCAGCTGCTGACAACATAATTTGTAAGGACATCATCAAAGCCTGAAGAGAGGATTGTGGAATCAGTCAAAATTATACTTTTGCTACTTGGAAGCAGGCTAATGAAAAGCACATTGACATTGTCAGTGTTCGGTTAGTGATCAGTATGACTCGTCAGAGATAATCAGAATATGTCACACTCCACTTATGCGTTAATTACACTCAGAGCAGCCACTGGTATGTAAAATTCATCCAACAAATCCAGAATAATGTAGAAAGGGGGGGAGGGGGCAGCTTCTCCTGTCAGTCACACCCACATACATTGTTATTCCTCATTGTGGTCATATTTGAAAGATTATAGCTGCTTTAAAGCTCACTAATGATGAGGAGGAGCAACAACAAAGGTCACTGGATTTCTTTTCTAAAAGGTAATCATTCTATGTAATGTGCATTAGCCTTTTATGACACCTTTGAAATGTCAGTAACACGCAGCCTTCAACTGGCATTCAGCATTGATTTGCACATTTAGTTAGCTTTATTTATTTATTTATTCCAGGACTCTTTCCCACAAAACAAGTGGGCAGTTGCAGAAAATCGTTGCTTTGAAGTGAAACGTGTAAAGGTGAAGCTGGGTGAAATTATTAAACTGCAAAAGCGTGGCTTCAGTAAAAACATCTTTTACTTCCAACATGTTTTAGCTAATTCATATTTTTTTCCTTTAATTGTAACTGTAAAGTGTAATAATAGCGGGAGCTAGAAAATGTGGTACCCACAATCATTACATGAAAAAATAATTTGTCCTTCCGTGACTCCATGAAGCATTTCTTCTGGAGTTAATGAAATTGCTTACTGTTTGCTGCTCCTCTTATAGACATCTTATACTTTATGGGTTAGGGTTAGCACAGTAGCGTCTGTACTTAAGAGGGCGATGTCCAAGAGCTGCTCAGTTTTAGTGTAATATTAATTGTGAATAAATATTTTTTTCTACTTGAAAGAACATGTTACCCTGAGTATGTTCTGCAGGTACTCTGTTCAAAAAGCACTAACGAACTACTTCCTGCAAAAAACCTGCAAGGCATTTGCTGCTGTGTCTTTATTATTATAACAAGGTTATTATTGCGATACTTACTGATGTGAGCTTCTGCGAACAATCGAAGGTGACTCAGATCAGCATATTAACAATTTTATCAGCCACCCTTTGCAATCTTGTACCTAGGCTAATATGCAAAAAGAATAAATAAAATTCAGTTGTGAGTCAGCGCTCTCAGGTGACAGTCCATGCAGATGCACATGCATGTGTGACGAATACCTTGAAGTTCTTTTTTTAACTCTCTAAACTGGATCTCGGTGGCCTTGTGTGTTTTCAAAAGGAAGACGAAGAGGCTGGCAAATGTGAAAGAAAACAGAACTCAGCATTTCCCACATGCAATATTTTGCTTCTACATTTAATAAGGACTCCATCTGAACACCAGAGGCCATCCCATAACTGAGAGGTCATGTACTTGACCCTTCCTCTCTCCCCAGAAACATGATTTTAATTACACTGTGTAAAAATTGCTGATTGAATTGTTCTGTGAGGAAAAAAAAAAGTTAGGGCCCAGCATGCCAGAAAATGTGCGCCAAATAAGCTTCAAAGGAGGTCACTGAGCCAGGTTTGTCCTTGCAAAAAGTCAATTTGCTTTTGTGAGAGTTTAGAAACAGTAGTTGTGGAAAAGCATCATTCAGTAGCTGTAAAAATAAAAAAATAAAAAAATAAAAAAATACAGATTTGAAAAATTGACTGATAGCTTTATCACCTTCTGACAGTTTACTCTGCTTGTGTACGGCAGGTTCAGCCTCACGTTTCCTTCCCCTCTTGTGGTAAATCTCAATGGATAGTTCCCTTTTGCACGAATTGAAGTTACACGTCAGTGATTTGAATGAAAGTTTGCTTGTGCTTGGAAACTGGGGAGGTACAGTGAGAAGTCGTGTCTGCAGGTGTCATTGTCACTATCACTATGTGTAAAGCTGCAGTTCAGCCAGAATGCTAACCTGATCATAACAACAATACTAACATGCTAATGTGAATCAGATATAATGTCTCCAATGTCCATATAAATTTTGTAGGATTGAGGCAGATGGGAAATAATGCTGAAATGTTGATCTGATGAAGGCACCTGAGTGAAAAGGGACTAAAGTTCAGACTTACGGCCGACCTGAAAATTTTTTTCCCATCCATTGAATCGTTAAGTTTTTTTTTTTTCTCTCAGTGGACCAATCAATGGACCAATCAATCAACTGATGGCCCGGGAAAACGAATCCCGTACGTGTTGCTAGCTTGGCAAATAGTGTTTGAACATTTCAAATGATTTAAGCTTTTTGTGTTGTTCAAAGTTAGAAACATTGGCGAAACAATATTTAAAATCTCTCTCGGTGAAACGCTGTCAGTAGCTAATGTCCTCCCTTTCCATTCAGGGCTGTTTGATAAATGTTAACCGCTCTGTACAGGAAAGCGGCACTAAAATGGGTTAAACAGTTCCTGATCCATCTCTCTGTGTTTGCCTTGTTCCTCAGAATGATAGATATGTATTTCTTTTACTTGCACACATTCTCATTGTCACGTCCTCCTTTTCTTCCCTCTCCCGGACCAACTTTGTTCCTCCGTTGTCGCTGCAATCCCTCTTTGTCACCTCACTCACTCTCTCAGGCTCTCTTTATCTTTGCTTCTTCTCATTGTTCTTTATCTTTTCATTTCTCTTTTTCCCCTGCTGCTCTGTAAGACGCATTTAATTTTTTCCGTATTTATTTTTCTCTGTTCCCCCCACTCTGTTTTCTCCCTCCGATCCATATTGATGTTCCCGCTGACGACGGCAGGTGTTGGATATTAGCTCAGTCAGCGTGGTTGCACGGTTGCTTTGGGCTTGATTTATAAAATGTGCTCGTCACACACATTTTGCAGTTGCTATATATTATGCATAAGTGGTCTTCTCACTTTTGTTACGCTGAACTGAAAGTGATGCCAAATGCTGCATTTCGTCATTGCAGTGCAGTTTTATCTGGTGTAGACTGTAAAAGCATGCTAACATGCTTGTAATCTTGTAAAAAAGTCACACTATGTTATATATTGGAATATTGGATAATATAACAATTTTTAATTACATCTCCCATTATATTAATGGCTGAATGTCTTTGTTGAGCTAACCAACTAATACAATGAACATGCCTCACTTGCATGTTTAGCATTTAGCTGCCAAGTGCTATAGCTCACTCTATTTTTTTCTTTCATATATGCAAATATATTTAACAGTAGATAAATACATTTAAAATAAAAAAATAAAGTTCCTTTTCTTTTCTTCAGAGGAAAGTGAAGAGTGCCTACCAAATAGAAACAACCTGATTCCATCATGTTAGTAGGTGGCCCAGTTTGGCTTTAACCGTTGGCTTCTCTGAGAATTAGTGACATTGATGAACCATAATCTACAACGGAAGATAGTTTTTAACCTTCTCCCACTTCGACACTCGGTAAACTAATATCTAGGTTTTGGTACAAATGACAAAGGGATTTCATGGCCATTACTCCTGAAAGGCACTTTTAAAAGTATGAAGTATGAGGGTGCAATAGATCATTTTGTGTCCTGCTCAGTGTAATTTGTCTTGACCTGTCTGGTGACCTTAGATGGCTGTTGTGTCCTGCTGAGACTTGGCTTCTTTATGTTTACTCATTTTCAGTGCCTGTTCCTACAATTACTCTCATCACCGAGATTACATTAATAAGTTAACTTGTAGATTGAGCTGAATTCTGTATCAAGGTTATGAGACATAACACAAAATGAAACTAATATTTCATTTATGTAAGGAATGCAATTTTTTTTTTTTTTTTTAGTAAAAGCGTGCCCAGTCTTGCTGCCCTGGGTTATGCATATTGTTCAATGTGTAAATGGTTATTTCAGAATCTTTTTTTAGCTCATGATGATTTCAGAAGACTGCACCATTTCAAAAACCTTCGATTTTATAATCTGGAATCAATTCCCCATTAAGTCTCTACATTTTTGTCCTGAGTTCATTGGGAAAAAATGCATTAAGTAATTTCTATTTGCATTTTGAATATAATTCCAAATGTTACTGACTTTCTTACTTGAATTTTTATTAATGTCAAGTTTGTTTGTTTGAAATAGCATTTTGTTCAAAAAGCTTTGCAATACAAAACCAATATGCACATATTCAAATTTTTTGTGAAGCTTAGTTAATAGTTCATATTATATTTATCCTCCTTTGATTTCTTTCAGTCAAACACATTAGAGGCCACCTTCTTTATCTGCTGTCTAGCATGATTTTCTTATAAGGACCGAGTGTCTGGGTGAAAACTGCATTAGTGATCCTATCTAATGGCTTTTTTCATATTTCATTGGACTATTTATTCGGTTTTGTTTCGTAGTGCCAGTGTTGAATATTTAATGGACGGCAACATTTTCCCCAAACTTTTTTTTATCACAGACCACAGTGCAGCCATTTTTTATGAACCACAATATGCTGCTGAGAAGATTTTTTTGAAAAGGAGTGGAGGACTGTGAGGCAGGCAGATGCCACCAGGGAGGATGTTTTGGCGGATAGAAGGGTTTCAGAAGCCCAGGCTAACACGGACGGCTGGTTATCCCAAAGCCTCTGGAACACAATGCACCAGCGTTAGGGATGTTCGAATTCACTGCTGTCATCGGTGATTATCAAAGTGTCAGGGCACAAATTAGAGCGCAGCATTAAAAGTTGTGAAGCCTCTTTCTATAATAAAGAAAAAGGAAAGCTCTCTTGTGTGACTTCTTAATAGTTGTCAGATTCCAAATGCGGTTTGACAGTCCAGTGGTCCACGTTATGAATTTGCTATCTTCATGATGTGATGGCATTACGTTACTTGTCTTCCATCAACCCAGAGACACACAAATACACTCAGGCTCACATTTCACTGCACAGACAGAGGCGGAAAAGCAGAACTGACTGAAATAGTTCATCCATGTAGGACAGCACAACATCATATAGAAATGAATATTATCCACTCAACTGTGGAGCTGGAGATGTTTTCTCGCTGATTTAAAGGGCCCCATCTGTTCTTTAGGATTTGCAGCTTTTTCATGGTACTAGATACCATACCTTTCTGACTACAGTATAGGTGAAGACACATAGTTCCAGCAAACTGTGTTGGGAAAATCATATTAAATTGTGCCTATACGAATCTATATTTGAGTAACATGAATAAACATTAGTCAAATTACAGAGGACTCCACAGAGAAACTATTACTGATCAGATCAGATCAGCGATGTGAAGGAACAGAAGGAAGTGGGATGATGAAATCCTCAGTGGGTCGATACATGAGGCCCGAAATTACCTCAATGGTTCTCACTTTTGAAATTGAATCGGCTGGCTGAATGATTTAAGGTCTGGCTTTATGGGAAAAATGGAGAGCAAGTGCGGTAACACCATTCGCAGTGGAACAAGCTCAAAACAATAAACAGACGTTGAGAAACATAATAGCAGAACTTATAGACGGACACCCGCGCATTAGCCGTGTGAACAGACACATAATAGTGGGATGCATTGCGTTGTCAACGGAGAGCACATGCACTAAATCTTTTGAATGGACGTTTGTGCGCATACAGACTTGCATCTGTATTCATTCAAGGTTTATAGGTATCACAGCATGATGTCAGTCCTGCAGCATGCAGCACACCTTCCTTTGGCTGTCCAACCTTTTCAAATTTCAAATTATCTTAAAAAAAAAAAAAGCATGCAATGGATGTCTAATTTGCCACCTATGTTAGTTACATTGAAGTTAATTTGTCTTGAACAAAATGACACTGGCACAGATTTTGAAATCGCAGATGTTGTAAGTTGATGATTCCCAGAAGGTCTGTCACAGTCTTTTTGATATAAACGAAGTCGTTACACCCACTGCTGAAGGAAGTACCTGTAGGTTTTTCAATCACAACGCAGTCAACGTTAGCAGTTTGGTTTAATCCAAGCAGTGTAAATATGAGCTCTGAAAAGGTGCTACCTCTTCAGAACAGCACAGCGACAATAGGAAGACAGGCTGCTGGCTGGTTAATGTGCTACTGAAAAGAAGTGATAGAAATATGACCAAAATAAGATGGTTGCAGTTTAATGTTAAAAAATGACAAATTGAGAGTGGTTGAGCTTTTTTGGATGAGATGGACGGAGTTAGATTTATGTACAAATGGTTCTTCGTGTTGAAAATCGTAAAGGCAAGGGTAAACTACTTTCTGCAAGCCTTTTCGAAGTGAAAGGAAAACTGTAATTTGTGTTCTTGAAAGTGTTATTTCATTACAAAAAGATTGCTTATTTATTTATTTATTGTAACTTCCCTTTCATACGGTGTTGATGTTGATCTTGGCTCTCTCATGCTTATGAACCATGCCAGTGTTTTCCCTTCTGCACCTGGAAACACTTTATCTCTGAGGACGCGGTGCAAACATTCACTGAAACGAAGAGAACAATGGAAGATAAAGGGGGTGCAGTGTTTGGAGATTGTTAAAGCAACACAAGGCAGCTCCGCTCCTTTAACCTCTTTGTTCATCTTTTCCTGCCATTAACCTGCCATTAATGTGAGGACACTCACACCGTTCACCTTCTCTAATTCACACCAGGCTTAAATTTTGAAATAGCCCCCCCCTCACAAAAGAGGAGGGGGAAAAAAAAGCAATTTGACATTTACAATGGTTTTCATTCATGTCTTTCTTTTTCAAAAGACCATTCTTCATCTTGTCTCTCATCATTCATTCACACCCTCTTCCAAGGTTCACTTTTACACACAGAACTCAGTCAGGTTTTTTTTTTTCCCCTCTTTTCTTCCCTTTGCACATTACTTATACTTTTCAGAAATATCACTGCTCAACCACATCGCCCTTTTAATGATTTTCTCCTTTTGCACTTTGGCTTTTTGTCGCTCAACTCAAACCTCTTTTCCATTCTCTTTCTCTGTCTCCACTGAAGGGTACATGAATATAGCAGCTGTTTTTTTTTTTTTTTTTTTTAAGACCTATATATATATATATATATATATTACCTTGGAACAAGTACCATAGCTGCATTGATTTATACATTGACTTATATTTGCTGTGCAATCCAAGACACTGACACCAAACTATGAGAAGTCTTACATGTTTTACTTCTGTTTCAGTGAAGATTAGCATTTGCTCCACATACCATTTCCTGGCTGCTTTTATCTCCTCCCGTTGCCATGTGTGCATAAAGTTTTGTCACGCTCGGCCACATAGGGAATCAAACCACTAACCCCTGCGAGTGTGACTGTCATGCTTTACCAACTAAGCCATACAGAGAGCTTTCTACTAACATTGGATTATTCAAAAATATTCTCCAGCACAGGGCCCGATGCCAGCGTGAATTCTTCAACTGCCTTACTAGTTTCATGAGCTCATGTAAAAGTACAGCACTTTTCAATTTTTCTCCACATTCTTCAAGTGCACCGTGGCCTTTTTGGTGCAGCCGGTACCCAATCACAGCGCACTCAAAGGATATGCCAAACACAATGATCGGTCAGGAGCGGGATGTTTTCAACAGGACATTTTTCTCTTCTCAGGTTACAGCGAGAAGTTCTGATTTGGGTGAGAAGTGATCATTTTCAGGTGTGCACTGTGGGAACTTCAGACGTGTGACACAGACAAACACGCAGTTGCACAAAAAAAGATGCTGAATGCCAAAATGTGTGCTTGAATAGTAAACAGACTTGGCAAAAGCTGGAGTAAGAGTTAGGAGATGCCGCCTCTGTTCATAAAACTAGAATTATAATATATAGTGACTTCTGTTCACCTTTTTAAAGTTGTGCTTTAATAATTTTCCACAGCGTCTCCTCTTCTCCTCTGGCTTTGGCTTTCCAATGTTGAGCCATCAAGGGGTTGTTGTAACAGAATTGGAAACTGGCAGGAGTCACAAATCCCGTTCATTTCCCATGGACAGAGTCAGAAAACACACTGCTGGAGACTATTGTCCCGCAAAAGTGAACCACGAGGTTTGTTTTGCTTATATTAGAGATGCATATGGATATATATATATATATATTTATTAAGATGGAGTGGAAGTACAGTAATGTGCTTCACATCACTCCAAAATATTAATATCTAAGCAACGTGAATAGATTATTCATGAAATCTTCTAATCTAATTTCATGTCATCATTTAATTGAGGATTTTGTGTCCTTGCACGCACTAATCGTCAACACACATACACAAATTAATTATTGTATTATGACAGAAGCAGGAAAAAGTTGTGTGATTTAACTAAAACTGCAGCAGTAAGTCTTCCTAAAGTCTTCAGGCAACAGGATTTAGGGGTAATATCTGCAGGCTAACAAGGCGGACCCTGAAGCAGCCAAGTGGTCCAGTTTGCATATTGGAGGCTCATGTGCAGCTTTGCATGGCTTTGCAGGGTGGAGTTGTGTTAGCATGGTGTGCTATAACCAGTGAGCCCTGAGGGGAAAACGTGTCGGCCTTAGCTCGAGAAGCTAATCTTTCTTACACCATGTTTAGGATTATACTGCTTTTATTTACAAGACCGGCAGTTAGCTTGATGGCACATTAAAGTGGTTTGAATTGGTGAGAGGTTTTTGTCCCGAGGGACTTGAAATCATAATTCCTGGAGGTAGTGTATGAACTGAATTTGTATGAAAAAGTATCACTATAAAAGATTAGTTCATTTCTTGGCCGGCGCTGCAACAGCTTTATGTGCTGCAAACGGCAAACCAGAGTCCTGTGTAATGGGAATGCAGAATGGCAAACAAACCTCTGGGACCAGCTGCTCCTCCCATGCTGTAACTCTATGAAAGCTCCTCTTGGGTTGTGTTTTAGAAATTTTAGGCTCCAGCTTGTAGCTTGACCCAAACTAGGGACTAAAATCTGAATAATTCAGCCTTTGTTGCTTTCTTTCTGACCAGTCTTCATTTTCTTGTGCGTAACCCTTTAGTTGCCCTAATTGTAGATTCTATAGTCCAATACCCCTTTGATGCACCCAACACTGCACAATGTGTTATATACACCAAGAAAATGACACTTTAAATTATCATTTGTGTACATTTTAGATGAGAATCTGTCTCAGAGAATCATTCAAAGCTTGTTTGTTTACTCCCCATTGCACCTCTGCCACTCTCGGTCAGCTAATCACCATGATGATTTGCTTTATTTATGCCAAATATCTTTTTTCACTTGATTTGATGATGTTATCTTAATCAGGAGCCGAGTTGCTCTGACGTCTGCAGAAACAGTGGTTGGCAGATATGCTGATTATCCAGACTATATGCAGATGCTCAATTATTTGCTTCATCAAAATGCAAAATATTCTTGAAAATAGTTACACCAAAAGGGCGATTTGTAAGAGTTGTCCAGCGTGACCATTACAAAGGCAAACAAATGAATGTTTGAGACTTGAGCTGTTAATGGTCCCCAATGGGAGAAATCTGCAACAAGGACAGTTTCCAAGCTGTATGCATGTTTCATGAATCCAATGCTGCTGTCTGATTCATGTGACCTCACATAGAGGAAATTATGCTCAGCTCTTTTACTGTCCAGCCATCCTGTCTCTCTTATTCTGATACATAAGAGAACAACATGGGAGGCGTGGATATGGCAGCAACAGCAGCTGTGTTAGTAATGTAGAGAAGCTTTAGTGTTATCCGAGCCTGAAAGTCTGCACAAGGCAAGTCTGCCATCTACTGAGAGGAAGAGAGGAGGCCCCCCTGTGCTGTGGTGGGGCTGAGAGTCTGTCTGGATTTTTATGCACATATTCATCTTTAGTTTGCTCGCTGTGATTTTGAGCAGATGCCGTGTGTCATCAAATGTGAGCTAAACAGCTGTCATACTGTGAAGTATGGCTGGATATTTAGATAGATTTAGTCCATCTTTGGAGGCAGTTTGGATGAAAACAGTCCTGCTGCAGCTCTCCTTGATCACAATGCAATAACAGTTTTATGGACTTCCTCCTTCTGAAAACTAAAACTAACCTGTGAGAAGTGAGAAGCGAGGGAGCTACACATCTGCTGGCCATTTGTTGATTTCATCTGCAGCAAGCTCCCTGTCAACTTAGTTAACTTTGAATTTGATAGATTCAAGCTCAAACTGATGATTTATCTATTTTAATCATAACACGTGACATTTAGCATCTGGATATGTAATATAAGTCACATCATCTTGCTAGGTTTTAAAATATAAAGCAAATAAGGTTTCTTTCGTTGTGTGCTCTGTTGAAAATGGTCTTAAACTATATTTGTTAATATGAATAGTTACTGTCTGAGTTTCTAACTTTATACATTAATATTGAAGCAACCTTCCAGCCATGCTAGCAGCTCTTTGAGCTAAATACTAATTCGCTGATGTTTGCCATAATGATTCCCACATCGACATTTTTATTTTAGCACACTAGCATGCTAACATTTGCTAATTAGCAAATAAGCCAAAGCAAAACCGTACACCGATTGCAGTGTTAGTTTTAAAACTGCTGAACGATGAATGGGACAAATTAAAATCTGACACGTTGATGAATCTGGATAAAATGTCACCCATCATCGGTTATTAATTAATCCGAAGGGAAATGTTCTTGTGCGTGCCGAATTTGCTGGCAATCCAGGCAGGAGTTGCCGACATTTTGCTAATAATCACAAAGGTCACCCACAAGATGGCACCAGATGAAAAGTCATTTGGGTTCAGCCTCCTGGGACCACGACAAATGTGTTGATGGTCCACTAAGGTGCTGTGAAATATACATAAATATATCCGTGCATCCACATAAGTATGCATATATTTCAGTCCAGACCAAAGTGACTGACGTGACCATTGTGTTCATTCATCATGACATAAATGTGTCCGTTTCCTCATCCAACATTTTGTTTCTCCTCCTCATTCCTTTCAACTCTATAATATCCAACTAAGCAGAAAAAAGAAAAAAGGCTTAAAAATAATGACAGCTTATGTCAGTTTTGGAGGAGTTTGGATGAGAATGAATGAGAACATCCATATTTTTCGTCTTTCAACATCTTAGCAGCAATTTTGCCACCTACAGCACCACAACACTGACAAGTGTGCCACGGAAAGAATGAAAAATCAGTTTGAATTATTCTACGTGGGTGTCCTTTTGAAACTTCTGGAGCCCAACGGTTTTAATTCCACTTCTGATTGATTACCTTAAGAAAAAATAAATCCCATTTCAATTACTAATTTGACCCCGCAGAAGCTTCCAGCACACTTTAATATGTATGAATGTCACACACACAGTCACTAATCACAGTGAGCCCGCGAGTGAAGCTGTAGATTAAAGAAAAATGTATATATTTTATAACTCCCACATGCTGCATTTAATCCTAACAGATCCAATTTTCGCACAATCGAATGGATTTGTGCAAAGTTGTGTATGACAGAAAGGATGAAATTGAAGATAAACTTTTCTCTCTGTCCCAACACGTCGTTCGTCAAAAACACTGATCAGAAGTCCATCTCCTTCATCACGTCTGCGTATTGCGCACACCATATATACCTTCACGTCTGTGCGGTTATCTCCTCGTGGCCCGAGCTGAAGATATACAGTAGAAACTCCATCTTCTCCGTCTCATCCTGCACAGGGGTTCCTGCGCCGTGTCACCACTGAGCTCAAAAGGGGAATCTGTGACTTGATAAGTCCGGGTAACATCAAGGAGAAGCGATGTTTTATTCATCAGCACAAAGCTCCTGAATTCACTCAAATCAAATTCGCCCGCCTTTGTTTGAGAGATCAAGCTTGAGGTTTGACACATATAGAAATGATTGGATTTCTTTAGACTTATGAAAAAAAATATGGAGGTTATGACTGCAGGAGGACAGGATGATGTTTTTTTTTTTGTTTTTTTTGTTTTTTTATGTTTTTAAGAATTAACTATATACATAGACATGTTGATTTTCTGCTCCACAAACTTGTGATTTTAATGAAAAACTATTGCCGGCACAGCGACTTCTATTCTTTTCCATTTCACTTTCAGTTCTTCACATGAGCCGCTCTGGCATTTTTTTCTTCCCTGTATAAGTCGGCGCTCTCACATTCAGGTGACCTTGGCACCCTGCTGATTCACTTGTTTTGTTGCGATTCTTTCATCCCGTGTTTCTCTCTCATGCCTCCCTCCTTTCAGATTTTTCTATCCCTCCTCCGTCCCACTCTGATCTCCTGCTGTCAAATAAATTCAAATACTTTTTGAGTAGCGCGCTGTGAGGTCAGATGTGATTTACAGAAATTGAGGATTTTGCTTTGCTTTTCATATTGGGCAATGCTGGAATTGCCGTAAAGGTCTCATCTCGGTGTAACTGCTAAACAAACCCAGAGCCAGGCGGGGATTTAAAACGATTAGGCCCCACTTTTTATGAAGTACATTTGCTCAAACTTTCTTTTTTCTTTGTAATTTCTTTTGTTCTCGTTTGATCTTTCGACTTGTTTCACTGTGTTTCATCAACGAAAGTAAATTAAATTAAATCCCCAGACTCACTTCACATATCACAGTGTCAACTGTGTGATTCAGGTCACTGCTGCAGTGTTGAATAGCTGATACTGTGTTCAGGATTTTTAGTCCTCTATAAAATTTAAGTGACATCATAAAAATGTAGAGGCTTTGATTTTTGGTTTTTGATCGACATGTTGATCCTGGCTGAGATTAAGTGTCGTCGTTACATCACAACTTCTGTATTCCAGCCTTAAAAACAAGAAAAAAAGAAGTTCTGCATACAAAGTAACCAAAATTCTCACCTTCGTCATTCGTTTTCCTGAGAATATTTCTCAAAGTATTTGTAACTTTTGCAAGAAAAAGTACTTTCAGCTGTTTTATAGCAATTTTAGCTGTTCAGCCTAAAATTTTATACCTTCTATCCACCAATTCTCTCCTTTCTTTCAGTCAAATCTTTTATACTCCTGAAATTGGCATGCCAACCAGCTAGCCTCAGCCTGTAGCGTTTCACCGTACGCTTTAATCTCACCTGGCAGGGCACCGATAACTTCTTGTGTTAAACACACAACAATGTTATGCAAAAAACTTAGACATGAACCAGCGTCCTATAAGTTGCACAGAGCACACAAACTGTTAGTTTAGCCTGTAGTGAAGAACCAAACAACTTTAAGGCCGCTGGCCTTTTTCAAACCCGCGTTGGGAGACAACGAGACTGCTCAGTGTTAGGTGTTAGGACACCTAACAAGTAAAGTAAAGCCCATCAGTCAGCGTTGTGGCTCAGCACTGACTCCGTTTGGACTTCATCATGTCCTCTGACACGCTGTTGACGATAACAACAAGGTAATTGGCTCAGAAGAGCAGCTGAGCAGCCTATTAAACTCCATCACCGCCACCGTTAAAAACAACAAAACAGAAAACCACAGTCCAAGTGTTCTCTAACGTTGGTGTCACTCATGGAGCTTAACAGGAAACTGTCAAAGATCATTTTTAGTGCCAAACAAAAACATGACAATTAAAATGCAACTTTGTGCGTGAAATGTCACTACAAAGTCTGAATGTGTGTGTGAGGCAGGATGAGAGCAAAGAAACATAAAAGAAAATTATAATAATAAATATCTTCCCAACTGCAATGTTTTCAGTACTGGTACATCAAAACAGTCAACTTTTAAAAGATTATTACTATAGTCTTTAAAAAGTTCAAAACTATTTTAACCTTTCACCTCAAAAGAGCACAGGATATCACAATAATGCCAGCAGCAAGGCTCCACTCAGAGACACAACAGTGAGAAGCAATAAAATTATTCAAAATTCATGAACATATATTTCTGCGCTTATAGCTGTTAGCTTATCCTGCACCAGACGCACTTATCTCTGGAATGAAATTAAAGTTAATTTAACCGAATTAGCTTTTGCCATCTCTTCCGTCTGGATCTTTTTCTTGTTTCGGAGGTGAGCTTGTTATAAAAATAAAGCTCTTAGCTTTTATGAAATGAGTCTGTGCGTTGCTATTATTAAAAACATTTCTTGCTTTGGTATTGTTGTAATGAGAAAAGTGTCTCGATACAAAACAATCAGGTTAGGCATTTCTTCCTCAGCATAACAACACCAAAGAGACTGTCATTATACTGAGCAAAATATTTTGTCCTGGTTAAAAAAAAGATTTCTTTGTTGTCATAAGACGCTAATGGTTCTAAATTATGACTTTTCTACATTATATAATTCCCCGATCTGTCCCATTTGAAAGTGATTCATAAACTGAGTATTAATAATAAACAGTGATGCTTTAACCCCATTATAAACCAAATTCAAACATGAAAATCAGTGAGATGAATGTTCTTGCCCTGATCTCAATATTTTATCTTCTTGAGGCCCCCCTGTAATCAATTAATCCCCCAGCGTCTAGCCAGTCATATTTTGCATTCATGTGCAGCTCGGCAGGCAGAGCACGGGGTTAGAAATTTAATTCGCATTATATATGGACACACTTATGATCCTGAAAGGTGCTTTGGAGGGAAACAGCCCCACCTTTGTCCCTTACAAGTGCTTCGGTAACTTAAACGCTGCATAAATCAAGAGACCTTAGAGCTGGAACGACGTCACGTGCGAGTGGTAAATCAGAAATAACATGGAGATGGGGCGGGGGGGCCTGATGAAGCTGCGTCGCTCGCTGATAGATGTGCACTTGCGTTCTGCTGATGTGACTGCTGTGATCACCTATGCTAATTTGATTAAACTCTGTTTAATGACACCTAATCAATCGGAGCAGTGTCATTCAGGGATGTTCAGTCGACTCCGGTTCCAACAAATATTTTAATGATTTGTTCAGTTTCATATTAATGAAGCCTTTGATCGGTGTTAGCAGCTTTAGGGCAGAGAAATTAAACTCACAATGGCTTATTAAAAACATTCACGCAGCTGTTAAGTGTAATATTACTTTTGGAAACAGTTTTGATTAAGTCTACCATCGCAAGAAACCGAAGATGAAACTGTGCTGAATATTTTCTCCTCTGTGAATGTGCTGCATATTGAGTGGTGTGTATGCCGTCCTGATAAAGTGTCTCATTTGTCACTGGACTGAGTGGAGACTTTGCTAGTGTTTTTGCAAAGCTACGACTATTTTTTATTTATTTATTTTGCTGCGTTTTTGGAAGCCAGCAATGAAAGATGCCAGTCTCCAAATCTCGCTGCACTCCGCACAGTTGGTGCCAAAGCTGACTTTGTCCGTCCCAGTCTGAGTAAACATGGCAGCCGTCGGCATGGACTCGCCCAGGCTGTGCAGGACATGTCTGTGTTGCGAATGTGCACATCCTCAGCACTCTGCCGCGTCTGTTTGCTTCCATTTAAAGTCTGCGGGGTTATCAAGCCTTCATTTACATCACTCCTTCAGTTTCCGTAATGGCCTTTTTTTCATTATAGCTGCACTCTCATATCTAATTCCTGTACTGCTTCCCTTCTAAAAACATTCCACCTCTTTTTTCTTTTCTTTTTCTGCGCATGGAAAAGGTAGACGGCAAGCCCCAGTAGGTCACAGGGCATTAACCACACTAATAAACCCATTACGCTGCAACGGAATGGGATCCAAACGAGAGAGGGAGCGGGTGTTGAGTGATGGGGATAAAGGAAGGAGAGAGGCTGATTTTTGGCAGAAAGGAGTGGTAGACTGAGGAGGGAGAGCTAAAGCACAGCGGCAGCCTGCGTAAAAGCCTCACAGATCTCTCTCTCTCTATGTGTGCCTTTAAGCTCTCTGTCTATTCATTATGTTTTCCAGCAGCATTCATTAAGGAGAGGATCTGCCATCTTCTGCCAGGGCATTGCTTCACTTTTGCCTCCTGCACTGCTCCGCTCTCTTTGAGCATTAGCCTCATTGCGGGGCCAATTACAATACTGCAGCGCCGCTTGGGGGCCATAAATATCCACAAATGTGTGCCCAACCTGTAACATTCCCGTGCGGAAAGTAGGAAGAGAATATCGGCCTAAGTAGCAGCTGAATGTAGTTTTAAATGCACTTCTCTCAAGCCAGAGCTTCAAACCAGCTTAATGCTATATCTACATAGATAGATAGACTTGGCTTTTAACAACACGTTCCAAATAAGTCAATGTTTAACATTGCCTCGACGTGTGTGTGTGTTTGTTAGCGTTGCACCTCAGTTATTTTATGTGGTTTATTATTTTCAATCATTTCTTGTGGCCTTCTCAAAAATGTGTCTATATTGTCAAATCTGCAGAGTTGTTCTTTTCCATTTGAAGCTTTTGAATGGCCATATGCAAACAGCGCAATGCTATTGGGCAAACTGTTGATTGTGTTGGATTTGTAATGCTGCAGTAATGATTCTTGTTAAATGCTTTGTGCGCTCAGGTGAGTGCGAAAACAAGATCTGTTCGCAAATGATGTGTCCCAGTCTGCCCTTCCTGAACGGTGAAGTAAGGACTTCAGATTAGATGACAGAAAGGTAAATGCTCCTTCAGCTCTGGACCTTTTAAGGTTTCTTCACTTGACTAGAAAAACATGATTGTATGTGGATGGGAGTCAGGGAGTGGCTGTTGTGGTTGTCTTCTTCTGCTGCTCTGCTGACATCATGTGGCCGTGGCTCTAACTCCATCTCCATCAGGAGCTTTGAGAAGATGGGATGGGATTTTTGTTGTTGTTGTGTACAGTGGTGCCCAAACAGCACATTCATCACCAGCTCCTCTCCTACTGTGTCGAATTGATGAAATATCAACACAAGTTTCGTCACGTTCACTTTATATTGATAAAGCAATCATGCATGTGTTTCTTTGGTGTTTCACCGTTTCCCCTCGCTCAAGACAAATGAGGTGTCAGGATGATATTTTCCCCCACACTTCTGCTCTCCGCTGAGGGCAGGAAGTGGGCTCCAAACGGAGGGTCACAACTGTTTTCTGCTGGAAATGAGGAACAGCTCTAGCTGAACTGCAGACAGGTTCACAGCGTATATTAATAGCTATCATACAATTTTCTCAGGGGTTGGAATTTCAAATCAGATTTTAAAGCTTAATTTAAATTTAAGTTAAAACTGATCCTACACGTCCCAGGATGCTATTTGATGGTATGTTGTTAGACCCTCTCTGCCAGGCAGCTAATTAGCCATGTCTTGTATTGCAAAGCTTCATTTAACAATGCATCTCCAAGCCAAGGCTGATGCTGATCCCGTTTCAGACTGAAATATGAGGTCAACACATCAGTGTTACCCGGAAATTAATAGACAGAAATGTGATGCGTGAACCGAAATAAGTTTAAAACATGGCAGCAAATATGACTCTGCAGCCTCTCAGATGCCTCAAAATTTTTTATTAATTTGTCTACAGTATACAAATATTCACACACAAAATGTTGTCAAAAAAAAGAAAAATAAGCCCCTGTCTCGTAAACATTCATTTTCTCCTCTGTTGTATCCTGTTTCCTTCGTTGTGTGCGGTGTTGTTCACGACCTTCCTTATATTCTTTTTCTTCTCCCTCTTCTTTAAAAACAGAGGCCGCTGGATCCTCATCCTGTCACCCGGACACACCTTGTGCACGGCATCGACCACTGACATTTAGTCAGGCCATCGTGTCATCACGCGACCCGCCGTGTTAAGCAGCAGCAGGACAGCCAGGACCAGGATGAAGGGGAGAAGAAGGCAGAAATCACAGTGTGAAGCAGGAGCTCTTGACATCAGTGCGCTCGGTGCAGGCCCAGAGGTGAGGAACGGGACCGTATTGCATGGGTCGGCGCCGAGCTTAGTGTATGTTGGTGGTGGCGGGAGGGAGGGAGGTGGGTTGAGGGGGGTCAGGTCTTGGTGTATCTTACAGATCTGGATCAAAACTTGTCTTTTTTTGAAGAAAATCCTTAGTGTTAATCTTTAAAACACCTGGAAACACAGACGCGGGAGGCCATGCCATCAAAAAACCATCGGCTGTGGAAATTACATTTGTTTTTTGTTTTTAAAAATGGCCTTCCAGCAACTGCCTGGCACTCAGGTATCCTCAGAGTCATGACATTCCACCCACAAAGCGAATTCATTGCACATCAGTTTGATCAAAATCTGTCAGTGGCACCAAGTTGGACCAACATGGGGACAGAGGGGAAAAAGGAAATGGTATGCTGTATGGCTGCAGGATGCAGTTAATCAAGTAATAAGGGAGAACTAGATTACAGGAGACAAGACTGGCATGGGTTAAATCTGCATATTCAATAAACTCTCTTCAGCAAAGATCAGATTATAGGGACCCCCACCAATCTACTCAATTTAAAAACATCTATAGAACATAATGTGAAAACAAAGTGTGTGTGTGTATGTGTATGTATATATATATATACACACACACAGACACACATAGCTGTGTGTTTTTTAGCTGTCCATAAGCAGTGACTTTGAAGACGCATCAGATAATTTTGGCTCTGACATTATGTGTTGCATTTTCACTGCCGCTGCTCATGTTTTCCCCTCATCTCTGTATCTTTATTCAATATGTACTCCGCAAGCAGCGGCGCTTTCCCATAATACCAGGAAAGCAGTAGTGCAACAAACTTTTAGCATGACCCCCCCCCCCCAAAAAAAAAGGGGGGGGAACTTGAATAAGTACATGGGTTTATGACTCAAACACTTCACAAGATGCATTTTTAGAATTTTGAATGGGAAGAAATAGAAAGTCGTCAGAAAAATATCACAATACAAATTGTGACCTTTATTTTTCTGGGTGTTTTTCGTCAGTTGCTGTAGTTATTGAGATTTTTTTTTTTTTCAGTAGGAACAGCAAACATTGTTCTCTACTAGACATTGACAGACATTTTGTGCTTGAAAATAAATCCATGGACTGCACCTTTAGGCCCTTAAGCATAGTGGCTTTTTGGTTTGAACATAAAGTAACATTAATAGAAGACCACAAGCGGGTCACATGTTGTGGCTGCCTAGACAGGAACTCTCATGACCTTTCATTGACCTCTCCGTGACCTTTGCAGGTTTTCCCATGAGGCTGAGTGAACTAAATAAAAAGGCATTATTGAAAAATAAGGCTACCAGTCTGGGACGTTTAGAGGCACCCAGACTGAGCTACATTCCATCTTTGATGACAAAAACAGGAAAATAAGAGAGAAAATGAAATGTTTTAGCTTACAGTGATGTCCTTTTTATTTAGTATTACCGCTAAAACAACTCCTTATTTTATTTCTCTCTTTTTCCTCTCTCACTATCTCACTTATTTTTTCTTCTTAAATAGGCTTTTTAATTTAGAGGAGGAGCGCTTGATTTTCTCTCCATTGTCGCTGGAGTCCTGGGAGGAGGTGCTCTGGAGCTTTTGTTCCCTTCCCACACTCCGGCCCTCCGAGTCCAGGGAGGTTAGAGATGGGTAACGCCCCACGTTAGGCAGCATGCTGGCGGGCAGCTGACTGAAGCTGTAGGACTTCTCCAGGATGCCGTTGTACATGCCCTTTCCTGTTGGCGAGGTGACGCCCCCCTGTGTGAAGATTAGACTTTTGGACTCCGGGATGATGCAGGTGAGATCGGGTGAGCCTCTGTGTGCAAATGAGTGGTGCTCCAGGGCCGGGGAGGGCGAGGTGGAGGGCGGACCCGACGGGGTGGTGGCTGGAGTTGGAGGGAGAGGAGGCGGCGTGGAGTCCCTGAGACTGCTGCTGCTGCTGCTGCTGGTGGTGTGGGTGGTGGGGGTAGGGGTGGAGGAGGGAAGCTCCACAGTTTGGCCGAACAGCAGCAGCTCCTCACGGGAGATCTTGCGGTAGGGGGGCTCCGATGTGGTGCCGGGGGTGGGCATCTGCTTGCGGCCCATAGAGGAGTTGAGAGAGTCTGTGTCAGAGCTGCCCTCCTGGGTCGGTTCCCTGAGGAGAGAGACACCAAGGTCACAACTCAGACAGCCAAACAAAAGGAGAGGACTCTCTCTGGCCTTTTAACAGTTGGAAAGCAAATTTTCTAATTGTCTCACTTGTCTCACAATTCTTTGTAAAATAGGGACATGTGGTTGTGAGAGACACTCGGCTAATGCTGTGTCTTCTAAGCAAGAATGGATGAGGGGATTGTTTTTTTCTCAGGTTTGTAATGTCACTGAGATGATAGATATTTCATACTTCTGGATAGAGATTAATTTTTTTGCCAGTCAAATTAAACCTCTTTTTTTTTTTTTTTTTATGTCATCATGACCTGTATTACTTCTGAGGTCATCAACAGGCTCCGCCCCTGAAAGATAATTTCATTTACTGTCATTTATAAACTGCTGCTTTTTTCACAGGCACCCTGAAGCCTGCAGCTTCAACAACATGTGGCTGATTTTTGGATTTTTACAGGTAAGGAGCTTCATGCCACCAATACAATTAATGTCACATCAGACCAATGAAATTACTGAACAGGTCACAGTGGACCAATTAAATAGTTTGAATTAAATTAAACGCACCCACACTAGATTCTTCAGCTCAGTCATTTATTTTGTGCTTCGTGCACACACCCTTATGAAAAATGCACAAAGCAAGGCATATACAAAACAGTTTTTCTCTTTAAATTTAGCAGGTGCTGCTTATATTCAGGTGTGCTCTATAGTCAGAAATTACGGTAAATAGATACACCAGCTTGTTCTCCTCCCCAGGTACTGAGTGGAAACACCTACAGAGGGCTCAGCATCAAACTTCACTCTTAAGGGGAAACGGTAACAGTATGAAATGGGCTTTTCAATTGTTGATTCATTTTAGTGAATGACAAATGATGTTCTATCTGGCTGAAGATATCTGGTTCTATTTTCTTTGGGAGATAACATCCTGCTTGATAAGTAATTATTGTTAATTATTTCATGTGTCTTCCAGGTGCTAGATGACATCCAGAGAGAAAATGATCCCATTCACCCCAAGCTCAAAGCATCAGTGTGAATGTCTGCATAAAACACCTGTGAGTCCAAACTGTAAAACCATTCCGCGGCGTTCCGGCCACCGCTACATACCCCCTCCTATCCGAGCTGAACATGATATGTTCGTCGTCTGCCTCGGGGTGATAGGAGAGGGACGAGCTGGCCATGGACAGCAGGTCGGGGTCTGGAGACATCAGCGAAGACTGCGGGGAGCTCAGCAGGCTCCGGCGGGAACGACACAGGCTGCTGCTGCGCGTCAGCGAAGGTCGGATCATCGACGCCGCTGAGTGGGGAGACATAAAAACTAGAAGCTAGAACCAGATGAAAGTTTGTCACGTTCCAGTCTTCTGAAATACTTACTTGAGAACTGTGGAATGATGGGAGGCGTATCCTCATCCAGGTCATCCACTCCTCCTGCGATGGGGTAGGGAGGCACCGACACTCGGGGCATGACCACCCAGCTGTGGTCGGAGTAGAGGCTGGCCGTCAGGCTCGGCAGCCCCGAGTTATTGACGACAGGGAAGCCGCAAAGCTTCTCGATCTGCTGCCAGCGGTGGAGCCGCTCCCTCAGGCACGCCGTTACCTCTGACAAGGCTTTCCTGATAAGCACAGGTCAATGTCAACAGGCGAGTATCATACTTTTACTGCAGCTGTGTGGAAGTTGACACTGTGCAGCCAGATATTGTTGCTTTTGGATTAATCCCTGAACACACAAAGAATACTGACTAGATTAAAAAAGTGGTTTTGTTGCTGCTTTAAATGTGGTCAAAAGTACATGCTGTAGGATAGCATACATAACTGCAGGCACCAGTGCTATAATAATGATAACATGACGTGCTTTTAATGTGGCACAAAGACCTTTTAGTGTCATATTCAGCACATTAATGCAAATCAATACCGATGTGGCTGACTTAATGGCACAATGAATTCTCCCACAGTCATAAATTATGTTGATGTTATGTCTACAGTCACTCAGCAACTGTTGCATCACATTAATGGTGTGTGTGTCATGCAGTTGTCTCACTTTGCTTCCAGTATCTTGTGGTCCACCTCATCCAGTGATGAACTGTGGGCGACGTGAAGCGTTCCAAACACAGAGCCCCTCTTCTTTTTTATCTTCTCTGCCTGAAATGCACACAAAACATTCATCATTTCAGTTCACACTAAGGTTTGTCTGGGAGATATGCCATTTCCTTCTAGCAGCGGTTCTACTCGCCAAAAGACTGCAGTAGTAATGTGTGATATCTTACATTTGTACTATAGGTCCTACCCGGCTGCACCAAGCTGCTTTTAAACAAAACTGGCTGTAAACTGCAGAGAGATGGATGCAGCCCAGCGCCAGGAGCTTTGGTGGCAGCAGCAAGCATGAACGTTTTGAAAAGTTAGAAGCTCCAGGTCACAGCATGTACTACAGCTTGTTAGGAGCAAGGTGAAAACTGAGGTAGGTGTGATATTGGCTGAGCTGTCAGGTCATCTCCTGTCAGTCTGTACCCAGGGCAGAAAGTAGAAAGCTTGAAAAAGGAAATAAAATATTTGACAGTGCACTGGGCATGTGTGTAATGTGTTCAGTTATTTCTAAATATAACGCTTTGAACATTTTTAGGAATGTTCATAAGCAGCTTCCATTAGTTATTAACATATCTCTTCGCAGTGATAAGTTCCTAAACACGTGGAAATGTTTTTCCATTTAAAAACCCTTCGAGCACATTACGCTGCGAGGGGGCACAAAGACTGATTTAATGCTCAGGAAGTCCGATAGTGGAAGGAGACACTTACCTCGTCTTTGGCCACGCACAGCTGAAACTCAGCGTTCTGTTTTTTGATGTTGTAGTACTGAACCTCCACCTCGTGTGTCAGCTGCAGCCACTTCTGAAGAGCTTCAGGGACCGAGCGCTCCGACTGCATCTCCTTCTCTGCTCGCTTTAGAGCCTTTCGCACCTGCGCAGGAGTCACAAGGGTCATTTTACTGTTGCATGCAGAATAATCTCAGTGACATTTGTGGACGGGCCCCAACAGGCCACTTTACCTGTACCAGCTCTTCCTCGGCGTATTTGAGGCGGCTCAGCTCACACTCAGCTCCCTCTCGCAGCTCTCGAAGCCTGTGAGCCTCCTTTTTGGCGCCGCTGATCTCATCCCTCATTTTCTGCTCGAGGTTTTGCTTTTCCACCGCCACTGTCCGGTTCTCCTCCTGAGCTTTTTCCAATCTGAGACGTGAGAGGAAACAGACAAGTTGCTGAGGATGCTTAAAGCAGATTAAATACATCGCATCCACATTTTCACATTTGAATCTGATGGCCTCACCGACTCTGCAGGTCAAACAGGCTTTGCTCTGCGTGCTGCAGGCTCTCCAGATCCTTCATCATCTGAGAGATGTGCACCTTGCTGGATTTGTTTTGCACATAAGCAAACCAGCAGCCCCCAACACCGATCACTATGGAAACCATCAGGACAAAATCTTTCATCCAGTTGTGTTGTGGACCTGCAAAGGGAGAGCAGAGAATGAGAGAACTGGTACATTTAAAAATACTGTTCATTTTTCAAGCCAAAAGAAATTCAGATGGTAATTATTATCAGCGAACTGTGATTTCAGTTTCAATGCAGTTCATACTTACGGAGTGGAGGACCAAACAGTACTGCGTCAAGCGCCTTTAGGTTTAGTTTTTGTTTATGCCGCTGGTCTAATATCTTTAGCTGCATCGACATAAAAGACGGTTCATTTGCCGCTATTCTGAAATGTGAAGTCAAAGGAAAAAAAAAAAAAAAAGCAGTGAGTTCAGTTACTTCTTTTCTCATTAGGTTTACAGATTTAAAAATGTTTCATCACTGTCACATGAACAATATCTAAGGTATAAGGCAACAAACATCTTGACATCATTCACAGCCGAAGAAAGCAGATGCAATGGCTGAATGAGGGTGTTTCATGCATTTTCATTCTCTCGGCTCTAACTTATCGGTCTCTGTTTCAACCTACCCAGGTCATTAAGTAAAACACTTGACAGCTGCAAATCTATAGTAACTATTCCCCATGACAGTTTGAAGCTGCTCCAAAGGTGTCACAACTGACAGAAATTAAATTGCAAGAGAAACCTGATGGATGATTAAATTGCAACTATATCTGGCCTCAATCTAAAAATATCAGTATTGATCTTAAAAGCCTCACATCGCTCAAATCCTCCAAACAACTCCAGGTATTTTTTCTTTTTTTTATAATCTTCCCACCAGGGGCGTCGGCATGCCATCGCCATCTTCTCTAACGTCTTAGACACCATGGCAGACAGGAAATATGCCCCTTTGCTGTGACATCATTTCAGCCCTGTGGTGTAACATGAAACCCCTCAATAACCCCCTCTGGTCCAATCATGCCGTACATGCAATTTGAAGCGAGTCACATTCCGCAAGCGCTAGTTTCTCCTGTAATGTCAGATCCCAGATTACGTCATCAACAACTTGATCCTCATGGCTCCGTGTGGAAGAATTCAGGGAATTTCTGAGGACTCTGAAGTAACTAATCTGTCCAGAAAAAGTCACCTGCATCCATCTGAGCTCTGTTGGCCCTGCTTAGGATCACATAACAAACCTTGATCTGGCCGTACAAAAGAAAAAAATCCAGAAGCCTCTGAAAGCTTTTTCTAATGAACAAGGTGCAGAATGTACCTGACCAGGCTAGTCATGCTCCCCTTGTAGTGCCTTTTACAACCAGCAGTGGGCAGCATTAAACAGCAATGAAAACTAAGGGTGCCTCTGGGTCTTGTAACAAAGATCATAATATTGCTAGACTTCATAAACAGCTTCACTGGCCAGCAAAATAAGAGCATCTTAATTAGAGCCAAAGAAATGGCATTTCTTGAAGTTGCACTAACCGAGGTAAGGTGTTCCCTGTGACCCGGAATTCCCGGAAGTTCTTCTCATACTGCGGCAGCTCCACCGACTCCTTCAGCCACTGCACCGTGTCCTCCACGGTCCAGTTGTGGACTGGAGAAGTGGAGAAAGAGCAGAAGGATTGGCAGGTTTAGCCAAATGAGTCAGAAGAATAAAGAATAAACAGCTCTGAAATAAGTAAATACAGCAAGTACAATTTCTTCAAAGATTCAGCATGAAAATTTGTCAAATAATCACGAATGATGCTCAAGCTAAATTTTACTGTTTTTTTTAGATGAAACAGTTTAAACGTAGAGTCATGAATAAAAAAAGTTACAGTTCATGATTGACTTTTTTTTGGGACATTCTTCACCAGTGTGAGCCATGAAAGGATAAAAAAAATCCTAATTAAGAAATGCACCGTATATATCTACAGCTGTACATAAGCCAGAAGGCCAGGATGTTGATTTTAATTACTACAGGAATGTGAGCGCATGTTAAAAAGCTGTTCCAACACATACTTCCATAGTGACAAACGAGCAGCAGTACACACAGGCTGAGAGTGACAGATTAGTGTGACAGGGCCGTTTGAAGACAAACCACTGATGTGATTTAGTGTCAGAATTTGTCTCCCATCTGAAATTTAAATAAGAGGAGCAGCAGAAAAATTCATTTACAAGAAAAGTTTGTGATTGAAAAAAAAAAAAAAAAACACATTTGCCCCTGAGCATCTTAATAATTAAAATAACACCAGCAAGTGATGATTAAAACCACTCAGAATTGCAAATGGGGCTCTGTGACTAAATAAGTCCTTAAACATTAATGAGTGTCTGCACACGACTTTTTATATCACATTGTGCAGAGAAAATACGAGGTCAGACTTCATTCTCGGTAAACACACTCTAAAGTGCAGTTCATTGTTTGGCCTTCAGTCCCTGAGCTGTTGATCTCATAGAAGTCCACTTCAGGTTTCTGAGCATTGGAAAGTCACATGAGACGTCGTCCTCAAAGACACTCAACGATGGTTGAGTGTCTTTGAGGACGACGTCTCACCTGCCTATTGCAATGATCAGTTGTTTTTTTGTTTTTGTTTTTTTTTAAGTTCACAGTTTAATGCACCTGAAATGTTCGTTTACTTCTTAATATATTTTCATTCCAATTTATCTTAAAACACTTTCTTAGAAATGTGAGAATTATGGAAAGTGTTGCACCCTTTATAGTACCAAGTGCATGTTTTGCAGTTGAAAGTCGATTAAATTGGCTGTCAGCAGACAAAAAAAATACTTTTATCTTTCAGTCATGGATAATTTTTCTTTTTGTGTCAAAGACTTAAATGGCAGCGCTACAAAAGAGCAATTTTATATTCAGGGTCTGTCACCCAATGACTAACTCAGCTACAAATATTAACAAGGTAAAATGATCCTTCCATTATTCTCCCTCTGCTTGCCTCAGCGAGCTTTTGTGTGTCTCTGGGAATGAAAGGGTGATGTGTTTGTTTAACTTTGTATTACCTTCAGAGGTCTTCCAGCCTCTCCACAGCTCTTCCACAGTGATGTGCTGGTCTTCACGGTGCAGGTTGCTGTGCTTGTTGGTTTGCTGCTGCTTCATGTCTTCTATTATAAACTAGGAAGAGAGGAGAAACACATTTTAAAATGAGTGTTTTCAGCGATGGACTCTGCTGAGACATAGAAGACTGAGCTTTTCTATGTATGTCCATGTGTGGTTTTGACAGAGGGAACCGCCGAAAGTTGGCTTTGCCTAAAAGTCTGGCTTTGGATCACGATCACACACACACACACACACACACACACACACACACACACACACACACACACACACACACACACACACACACACACACACACACACACACACACACACACACACACACACACACACACACACACACACACACACACACACACACACACACACACTTTCTTTTCACTCGCCTTTCTTCCTTTTAGGGACTTTGAAAAGAGAAAAGCAACACTTCCACCTGTGTGTGTCTGTTTCTGGCTCGCTTCCTTTAGAAGCGGCTTAGAACTAAATACCCCTGCACAGAAAAAAAAAAAAAAAACATAGCCAACAAATGCAGAAAAGAATTGCCAGTTACCTTAACAAGAAGGATGGCTGACAACACAACAGCTGAAAGCATTCACCTCAGAGCAGCGTGTTGGTGTGTGAGGTCCTGGCATCAGTCTTTGTGTAGAGCATCCCTGTTTGATTAATAATTACAGAAGTCCAGTGTCACGCCAGTCTGGAAGCATGTACTGAGATTTAGATCTTTCTAATTTTGCTAAACTACAGCAAGATTTTGCTGCACTTTTCAGGCAAAGACTGGAGGAGAACTCTTCGTTTAAGAAATTCCTGGCAAGACAGACAGCTGGAATTGGAAGTTTTTGCAAGAAATAACAAGCAGTGAAAGTTAAAGGTGCTGTTATTGGCATTTTTCTCAGGCTAAGCCAGGTTAGCCTTGTCTGAAGGCCAGCCAATGGATGCACACACAGTGAGAGTGAAAACGAGCCTGTTTCACAGAATGTCCAGCTTTCTTACATTTAAATCTTTTACTGCACTTTTCCTCCTTTGGAGGAATTGTGTGAAAATGATACGTACATAATAATTTCATGGACAACTTGTAAATATGCAAAGTTGCATGAAGCAACTTAATGTTAATATAAATATATTGTAAGATAGCAGGAAGTAGCAATTGTAGCCAAGGGAGCCGTAAAGAGAGGCTTAGCTGGTGGAATCATTAGCAAAGATGCTTAAGTGTGAATTCACAGAGGAATTGAAAGTTCCTTGGTTATCAGCCTCGGATTGATCAGAGGGGAGCTGAATGTACTGTTTGGAGCATAACACATACTGTCTTTGCAAGTCAGCAGCAAATAAAAGCTGCCACAAACCCAGAGGGTACAAAGAAAGTTCAAGTTGGAGGAGAACACTCATCAGTGACAATGACTGACTACAGCGTGTTAAGTCACGTAAAATTGAATGCTGAAGTGGGTGTTTTGACATTTCTCTCTGCAATGAATCATAGATACAGATAGAGTTTCATGTCTGAACTGATGAGAATAAAACAACACACCCAGATTCCCACACAGCTTGAAAGATGTCAGATGCCTGCAGTGAGACACGAGTCATCATCAATGCTCCACTGCACCAAAACCCTCAAAATGGTCCTAAAAGCATCGCAAACTGCTGCATTTATCATGACACAGACCGGCACGCTTCTCAAAAACACCAGCTCTCTCACATGTCCACTGTGTGCAAAGAGCGCTGCGAGCCTGACAGCGAATACACAATCGCAGTCAGGTGTGGAGACACCGCCTGCTACAAATGTGTCCCGCCATGCACACATTTTCTCGCTGTCACAGAAAAAAAATCTGCTGTGAGATTCAATCCAGCCACATGCACTCATTTAAATATATTCTAATAACACTGGTAAGAACTGATCATTTACATAAAAAAAAATTCAACTATTTCATGAACACAAAGTCATGCACAAAAGGATTTGCTTGCTAGCTCGCTATCTCAACCAAGAAATGTTAGAAAATGGTAGAAAATATAAAATCTGTCTTTGACAGGAAATACTTTTACACTGGAGATTTAACGTGTCAGGACAAATAGGCGCTGAATTCTCACATCACGTTATCAATCTACAACCATTTGATAAAGTAATCCTTTAGGTGGGCGACAATTTCTAACTTTCAGTCAACAACAGTGATTTCCTCTTAAAGCTGCCTGAATGTATAGTTTTCCTCAAGGAGGCAAAAATAAAAAGTAAAAGCTCTGCAAGACTTTGTTTCTCCTTCAGTTTTATGCCAATCTGATATAGTAGTGCAGAACAAAGTGGTGACCTGTTGATGGTTTCATTTTGCTTTTCTTATTAGAGATAATAAAGACAAAATACATGATAAGAGAATCTTGACACTCACATGAGTGGATCCAACAGATGCATAAAGAAAAATGGTATTTGTGTCAGAAATGGACAAACTGCAACACCTACTGCAATCACAGGGTTGTAGAAACTACAGAAATATATTGAACCTTCAAATAATCCCAAAATGACTGTTAATCAGTTCATTCTGTAGCCTGTGATCACCCACGTCAGAGGATTTCCTGGGGGGCCCTCATTTGGGTCTGAAAAGCTTGTTCCTGACATCAGTGGTGGACAAAATGAGGCCTAAAACTTTTGGACTTTGCTGTTTTTCCCTCTCTTCGCCCTCTTCTTTCACAATATATATGCAAATGAGTTTTATCTCTGACGTCAAGCCAGGAAACAGCTAAAGGAACCAACAGTCTGCTGAGTCACTGGAGGGACTCAATGTGTGCAGTGCGAGTCCAGACAAATGTCCCTCAAAGCCCTTAATGCTCACTGTGCTTTATGAAAAATGAAGTCCTGCTGGTGATGCAGAGGAGCTAAAATAGAAGAATGGCAGTAAAATTAACTCAAGTCTAAATTTATTATTTAGACCAACTGCCTTCGTTTTGTTTTCAGATGATAAAACTTTAGTCATCTGATTCCGGTATTGAAGAATTATTGTGTAGTAGATAACTCACGGAGGATTCAAGTAAAAATATTTACAACAGTGACACAAAGATTAGAAGCTCTGCTGTTTTTTTGTAGTAGCTTAAAGTGCCACATCACAAATCTGCTTTTGGACAGTCGGGTAGGGCAGATTTGCATATTGGTCAAAGACATCTTTGTGATGTTTCATAGAGTCATATAAAGCATGTGATGAGCTATTGTGTGGTTGCCTTGTGGCCTCTGTGGTAAAGAGTTGAGATAATTGATAATTACAGCCGCACCGCGTTGGCCGTCAGAGAGCAAACGAAACGAATGCACGTTAAAAACAAAGCGTACGGAATGTGTGTTTACAGCAACAGCCACAAATTCTGAGTGTGACACGTAGTCGAAACACACACAGTGGCAAACAAAGACATGTTTGTTCCCATCAGATTCCAGATTCCCCCGATCCCCCTAGCTGTCTAAGTCTGAGATGCTTCCCATGAGCCTCTGCTCTCTAACAGTTCGCTGTGACTCCTTGAACCCCGTTATCGACCCATCTGCCCACATCAACTCGACTAATTTATTAAAACTGATTACATCCATCGCCCATCTATTATGGAAATGCCTCCATGATATACTGCCACATTAATCAAGCCCATTAGGTGGGTGAAATTGCAGATTAGCTGCATATTTGATTAATGGTTATTAATGTGTCCTAAATTTGGGACAAAAACTTTTGTGTACTTGGGGTTGATTTATACAACACACAAAACTACCTGGAGTGCAAGTGATTTATCACACATGACAACTGAGCAGCCTCAGCTATGAGGCCATCACTTTCATGATTTAATCTTCCTCAAGCTTTTATTTACAGAAGTCAGAAATCTGAGCCGAGATCAAAGAGGGTGTCTTTCACATAACAGTGCACTCTCTCTTAGAAGTGAAATCAAATTGAGTGTTATCGTGAGATTCTTAGAGCAGCAGAGGTCTCTGCTGTTGCTGGGTTCATTTAATTTTTTTCCCTTCTAAACGATCCAAATTATGAAAATCTTTGCAAAAAGTTTTGCTTTAGATCAAAGTCTCATCAAATATTTCTCGCAACAAAATAGATACTTCGACAAACTGACTTAAAAAGTGTGTAAAAACCTCCCTTAAACTACACAACACACAACACAAACTTACATCACTGTGGGCTACGTGTCACTGTGCTAACCCAGACTACAATGAGTGCACTTTTGTTTATGTTACTCACATAATTTTAAAATGACACTGAACAGCAACATCTTCCAAAAATAACCCACAAAATATGCTGTCAAACTTATTTTTTCCTTCCCTCCGGTAAAGAGCAGTTCCAACAAAAACTGTCCACATTATCCAGAGCAGGTCACATTGAGTGTTATGTCTCTATTTGAGGCTTTAAATGTAATGTTCCCCAGAGAACATTCCCAGACAGGCCAACAAACACCCTGGAGAACCTTTTGAGAAACGAGTAGGACCTCCTCAAATGTCGTCTGATGGCTCTAACCCAAACACACGTAGGACATATGTGTGTGTGGACTCACACAGACGTAGAACAAGCCCAGTTTTTACACCAAGATGCGACTAATAAACCCCCCTCTGCTATGATGTGGGTTGGGCCCTTGCACTTTCAAAGTGATGCAACATGATCCAGCCAAGCGTCTCTTTGGCCCCATCACCTCGAGGAGAGGACATGCACCTGCTGTCCCCAGTGACTGCGAGATGATGCCCAGACTCACAGAGTCACCAGAGACAGTATCATGTCTTTGGGATACAGCTGTATTTGGTTCCTGTTGATATTCTTCCACGGTGGTCCAGTTACAGACGCTTTGGGAAGACAGTAAAAAAGTAATTACCATTGGTTTAGAGAATATAAATACACATTAAGAGTGCATTTCTTTTTGCATTTATTCAGACGGATGGCAGTTTAGATCTGAAAACAGCTTTGGGGATGGCAAAAAATAAGACTGCGCTGTAAAACTGACATTGTGTAAGTCATAAACTGCCAAAATCTACCTTTTACCCTCATCAAGCTAATTGATTTGGACAAAGCGCTATCTGCTCGCATCCCCTCAGGGCTTTGTGTGCTCTGCTGTGACTCTCTGCTCCAAACATCAACTTCAAGCACCATCCAGAGCCTTTCTTCTTCACCACACTGACTTGATATCTCTGTAGAATGACACTTTTTGGCCTCACCACTTCCCTGTTTGCTCTTTCTGCCTCAGCACAGCAACAAATGCTATAAGGTACTTCTGTGTGTAATGAGGATTGGAGGAAATATGGTTCCATGCTGCCGACCATCATGTAGCTGATGGGAATTAATCCGAAGGGCGATAGAAAGCCGAGGACGTTCAACAAACATACACAACTTGTCCTGTTCCCATATATGAACTCAATGAGTCAGAAACCAAGCACTGATACGAGCTGTGTAACATGGGCTGGTGTTAATAGGTCTGTGAGGGTTCATTGTCATTGTAACTTAGCAACACTGACTTGTGTATAGATACAGAGGAATTTAAAGGCTTAAACTAATGCGGATTTCAAAAGTAAACTGATCGAGTCAGACTGAAGAAAACGTCAGAACAGCAAAATAAAAAAAATTAAATCCACCTGACTAAAGAAATCAAGTATGTTAAGTCAAAATAAAAAAAGCAGGTGTTCACCTGAAGGCTCTCTGAAGACAACGTAGCCTAACTTAAGTGTTTGAAGACTATATTTAAACTGCCACAAATGTACGACAGGCCCATTAATACCTAATGTTGCCTTCAGTACTTAGATGACATAAAAGTCTGGCCACAGACTCCACGTCTGAAAAGTCAACTGTGTGCTTAAACATTTTTGCTGGTTTCGTGTCATTGTCCATACAACATGATCTCATTTTCTAAATTAAGATCACTGTTTCCCATTTATGCTTGAAAAACCATCTTTCTTTTTATTTGCTAAAAACGTTTAAATTTTCTGTGTCCTCATCTAAAATGCAGAAGCCACAACGGTTGTCTTGATCAGCTTTTAAATATGGTTTTACGAGTTTGTGCGATCTGATTAATAAATCATTTCCTTTACTGCCCTACATGCTCCACAAATCCACACAGCCATCAATATCATTGTCCCCATATATCTCCAATACTTCTGTGACAGCAAGACCTCATTTCATCCTTACCACCAGCAGAAGAATCTCTGAAATGCATGTCATGAAAAACTGGATATCCTGACCATGGTTTTAGCATTACAAATATGACCTTCCACTCGTCTTAGTCATCCTCTTAAATTTGGGGTAACATAAGAAGCGGTAGAAGAGGAAAAGCAGGAAGTACCACAGGATTTTTTTTTTTTTTTTTTGGCTGGCTGAGTGTACAGTTTCAGCTAGCTAGCAAAGCTGTGATGAGGATTTTGCCCGTGACGCCAGACAACCATCTCGTTCCCTGACCCCAGAGAAGTAGGCCACGCTCAATCCAAAGACTCCAATCTGAAGAAATGAATCGTTTGAAATAGCTGGCCTTCTTTTTTGTTGTTGTTTGCTTGATTGTTTTTCTTCAAGCAGTAGACTTTTAAATCTCTAATAGTGAGAGGCAAACGAATCTTTTCCCTTCACATCAGTTAACCTGCCCAGGAAAGTCCACACAAGACAATGTGTGTGTCTCAATAAAACTACAGACAGCCGTGACTGGTGAAAGGATCATCCATCATGTTATGAAACCCTGCGCCTCCTGCCAATGCAGGCGAGTGAAGAAGTTTGGAAATTCTCAGTAATCAGCGAAGGCAAAAACAACTTGTGTTTTCTGCCGGAACGGAGCCAACACAACTCATTTCCCTTATAAAGACAAAGGGTGAAACTGGGCTAAGAGGCTCAGAGTGACACTTTCTCACACAAGTATCACCCCCACATAGAGGGCCCAGCTTTTCACTGGGCTGCAGGGTATAACTGTTTCTCACACCAGCACTTCTCTACCAGTTAAAAATGACTCCTGCCAACACACACACACAAACACACGCACATCAAATGTGACCAGTGTCCCAAGTGGTTTCTCTTGAATGTATGAGGATGTTGATGACCAAGAGATGCACGGGGCATGGCAGGTCAGAGTGCTCTCAGATGTCAGCCTCTAGTCACTCACCGGGATGGGGCCCCCTCTCTCAAGACCCTCTAACACACACACACACACACACACACACACACACACACACACACACGATGACAAACTGCGAGTGTCACGATTGTCAACTTTTTGTTCTCGTGACACTTTCAGCTCAAATTTTAATGACATGAAATCTGAAATAAAGGACTGCTTTGTCACACTAACAATACACAGTCAAGGACAGGATGATCATGTGATTGTGTAGATGTTTTTGTGCATGCACGCACTAAAATAAAGATACATATAATAATTCAATATGTTTTTTTCAAAGTGTTATAATTATGTCTGTAAAAACAGCACTAAGGAAATAAATAATACTGACTCCAGTTGGTTCTCTCCTCTGATGACTAACTGCTAAATATTAAAATGGTTTGATGTTTTGGAGCAGTTATGGAGCCTGGCCCCGTCACTACAAACTAGTTAGTCACCCTTTGCACTGTAAAAGTAAATATTTACTTGAATGTGGTGATCCACTTACTGAGGTGACAGGAAGAAATTCTCATGTCAACACTTCAGGTTTAACAAGCATTTTGGTTTGCCTAAGCTGCTGCTCTATGAGCTACTGGGCTTTTGGAGTGGTGGCAACAGGAGCAAGTCCATAACAACCACAGCATGAAATCCAAATCAGCTTTCCCATAGACAACATTCAGATTTTACAATCAGAAACATTTTGTTTTTGTTTGTCTGAAAAGAAATGTCAGCTGAGCAAATTAGCTCAGCTTTCATGAAGCAATGAGACAACTGAACCACTGATCCCAGTGGTTTGATGCTCATTATGGCTGTCATCCATTCTTATTCATGTAGTAATCTCATTTGCTTTGGGACACTTTCAGGAGGTCACATTTCCCAGGTTGGCAAACACCACTTTAACCCTTAAAGGTCACACTTGTGATGTTTAATATTAATTATGCCTCTGCATGGAGGTCAGGTGACCACACAAAGCCCCTGATGTGGATTGACGGAGCTCACCTCCACACTCTCGTTGACCTCTATTCCCCCGTCGTTGTCGTCGTCCAGCTGTTTGTGGATGTGCCGCAGTGCCTCCAGGCTGAAGCGGTCGGCCTCCCCCATGCATGGTGGCATCACTATGAGACAGGGGTCTGAACGGGGGGGGACAAAGGAAAGCTCAGGTCAGAGATTAGATTAAATACCACATGGAGAAGTTTACACAATCAGCATGAATGTGTGTCACAGACAGTTAGCATAGTTGCAGACTAATGCGTCATGTTTACATGTTTAGCTCTGAGTTATGTACACCTGTGTGGATTCTGCCTCCAGCTGCAGGTGGCAGCACAAAGAAACAACCGATTTTGCATGACTGACATCGTCTCCCTCACATGTTTGGTTCCACAGGAGCTTAGTGGCAGACTCATTTTCCTCCTGAGCTCACCCTTTCAGGCCTGTGGCTTGTTCCACCTACGCTAAGCAGCCTGACCTCACCCGCCCTTCAGGCATTTTGGAAAACGCACTCCTGTTGCATGTAAAAAGAAGGACAGGTTGTAAAATGAGTTTATGTGCCATTAGCTTCTCCTGAAATTCTTCAACATAAGATCACTCCAGCAAGTAAAACAGGTTATCCATCGTCTGACACATTTCTGTGGATGGCTTTGATTGTCATCCTAGAAAAAGCCAAAAACAAAAAAAAACATGTACTTCCAACAAGGCTCTGACACTGAATCTGAAGTTTTGTCATAACTTAAAGACTAAAAGAATGACAGACTGGGTAACTGAGGATGAATAAAGCAGGCCACAGTCCACTCCGGGTTCCTGCAGCACGCTGTCGTGTGCTGTTGCCATCCCTGCAGAGTCCCCAAGGAGCCCCCCAACCCCTTTTGTTTTTATTCACTCCACCTCCCGTCCCACCAGGGAAGTGAGCCCATTACTTCCAGCCTTCCAAGCCAGGGACAGTTGGAGCTGGCAGGGATCCAAAGTGTCTCAGCGGAGCCACAAAACACACACAGAACTGAACAACCACAAATCAGTAGCTGGTACACAAACAAACACGCACACATACAGAAACCACATTTTAATAGGATTTACGTTTCCGTCCTAAAAGAGATACATAAGGACTTTTAAAAAGCTTAGCTAACCTAGCTGCTTGTTAAACTGTGGGTCCAAGTCCCGCCAGGCCTAATACATATTGATGCGCCACATTTTGGCAGCAGACACAAAGCCAAACAGCAACTGAGGCTGAAACAAAACACCAAGACAACAACTGGAAGGTGACGTGGACCCCGACACATGTATCAGGCTTTTAACGGCTGTTTGAGGAGCTATAGAAAAGCCAACAGGAAAAAATAAAAGCAAACAACTGGCAACATTGCAGAGTTGAAGTGTCCATTCGTTGGGAATTTCATGAAACGTAGGCTTTGAGGGCCTCCAGGCTACTTAAATTCCTTCAGTTTCTTTCAAGGCTTTTATGATAATCAGTTTTGTCTTTTGTTTTTTTCTTTTTTTTTTTGGCAAGAGCCACATTTACAAATCTCAAATGTAAAAAGAAAAAGAAGAAGCATATGCACAAGCACAAATAACCTACAGGCCACCGTAGGGTATTGTCTCTGATGATGATATTAGTTATAGAGCCGACACTCAGCAATCCAGAGAGGTCTGATTGGACCTGAGGGAGAGGACACTGGGAGACCAGGACTGTGACTGGACTGGGACTGCTGAAAGGTTGTTCTCTGGGAAACAGATAGCCACTGTGGTTTTAAAATCTCCACCTGCTAACACGATGCTGCAGCAGCATTAAACAAATTACTCGACATGAATGCGTTTTGACCGAGCTGCCGCAATTAGAGAATCACCAGCTCACTTTTGGCCTCGCAAGATACGTTGCATGATGGGAACCTGGCCTCCTTGACCTCTAATTTAAAAGGCTGGTGTACTGAATGGATGCTCATCCAAACAAACCAGCCGTACACGCCACACTTCAGTTTTGTAGGCTTTCTCTAAAATAAGACCGTAGCTGCAAAAGTGCCTCTATGAAGAGCAGGAAGTTTTGTCAACATAATACAGCTCTTCCAGATTAACCTCTTTTCAACCATGTCCATCTGTGTCCCATCAAAAAAAGCATCTAATGCCTGACACAAGTTACATAATGCATTTGCTTAGCTTGCAAGGGCCGTTTACATAGCCTGTTGTTTGCATAGCATGCATATCTATTTGGCTGTTTGGTTATTTAAACAGGCAGAACTCAAATACTTTACTGGTGTTTTATACTCTCTCTGTCAGATGACTGAACATCCTATTGTTAGTCCCAGTTTAATTTTTTTCTGTTTTACCAGGATGTCAGAATTGATCACAACTTTCAATGATGTTGAACTTCTTTTATTTTCACTTCTCTTCTATACTAGCGGCCTAATTCTGTTCTGCATGTGTACAGAAATCTTCTGATCTTCTGAAGCTCAGACAGAAAAAGACAACTGTGAGATAAAACGCTGTCATTCACTGACAGTATTTTGGCCAGCCCACCCGGCGTGCAATTCAGAAATATGACAGCACAAAGCCTTCCTTCCCAGGTGCCCTATTTTTTGAGTATGCCTGAGTGTGTTACGGGACATTTGCTAGCGACACAGCGAGGGAACCATGTGACAGGAAGTTGCTGTCGGTGACCCCCAGCATTCCAGGGGGACGCACGTAAAAATAAAAACAGCTGGGAGAAGCTGTCCCAAAAGATGACAAAATTGGAAAAGCACTGGGTTATTTTTAACCCATCAGGCTCCCAGTTGTCAGGATGTAAGAGTGCAACAATGGCAGAGGTCTCCCCTGCTCAAAACACACATGCAGATGTTAAGTACACACTCACGGCAGGCAAACACAAACAGGAAAGTGGCTGTACAGTAATTTACTTTGCTATAACTCACAAATGCGTGCAAGCTGTCACAAAGTGCAGCAGGTCTGCTTCAAAAGAATCTGATAACAAAAGCACTTACTGTCAGCTGCTTCCTTCAAAGTGAGTTCTAGCACTTCAAAATATCTATTTTTTTGCATGCTATATGCATTCCATTAAGACAGCTCTGACTTTATTTTTTTGCAAAAAGCTTTTAAGTGGGTGACAGGAGAAGAGGAAAATGAGTGTGCGGTGTCTAACGTTTTTACTGTGACTTTTTGGGGACTTCCTTGAACCAGCTCCCTTGTGACATGCAGACATGTTTACGCAGTTAACTCCGTAACTAAATTCCGGGTGCGTTTGGTCTATTCAGATGGTAAAAACAACAAAGTGTCAGATAGAGTAAACATTTATTCACGTTCAGCTAATGTGACAGAGGTGACAACAGGAAAAAAATTAATTCCTCTACACTCTTTTTCACCTCAGACTGGCTGCATCTTCTCCTAATACAACACCACATTTTGAAATGTAAAAGACCAGACTATTTATATTCTGCATCACAACGGGGAGGGAACTGTAACATAGTGACAGATTTCTTGACGATGATTCGGTGATGCACTTGGCTTGATGGTCAAAAACAGCACGGAACAATGAACAAGTGTACTCTTTGCTCTTTTTTCTTTTTAAAAACTATTTGATTTCAGACATTTATCATAGAAATTAAGCAAAAAGCAACAGTAAAATAAAGACATCATTTTAATGCACTTGATGGTGTTTGTACACACTAAAGAAAAGGTGGACTTTTGAATGGACTTGGGACATCAACACCTCTTATCAGGCCCTGACAGCTCACAGAGCTTTCGGCCAGGGAGAAGGAGGTTGACTGCATCTCATTTCAAACCCAATCTTGGATGTGGAGCCACATTCAGTGTAAGAATATCCCGGCTTTGGGAGGGGAGTGGCTGGGTGCGGGCAGAGTCGACGTGAAATTAAGATGCAGGATGTGATGGGTTTGACATGCAACTCTTGGGAGCCAACGGGACTGAAGCGGTCTCTTCTTACCCTGCAAAGATTTCCCAGCGTCTTCAGCTATTTCCTGCTCTCACACAGACATTGTGTCTGCCTCTCTGAAGTACAGACATAGCAGACACACAGACAACAAAGACTACATATATAGCGCCTGGCCTTGAAAGAGAAGTGCTAAATGGCATTACAGGTGACGGCAGACTCAACCAGCCAAGCGAGATAAAGCAATGAGGAAGTGGGCTCAAAAATATGCAGGCAAACCTGCTAAGACCAAGTCTGAACCGTTCCATAGTCAACATTAAGACATCAACCACAGGTCATAAACAAACAGCTAAACAAGAAAACTAAAAAGCCTGAAATCATCTCTGTACTGCACAAAACATTTTCATTGCTATTTGCTTTCTTTTTTTTTTTTTAAGCTGTTGACCACTTCTTTTTCATTAAGCACCTTTACATATGCAGATTAAAGCCCCAAGATACCAAATGAAAAGTCTGGCAAAAGTTTCACATTTCCAGGAAGATCATTGAGCCAGTCTGCTTTGGACCGTCATCTTGCTCGAGGATACTTCAGCACAGCAGGCGTTCAGTCTTGAACTTGAGTCCTGCAGCTGTGATATAACAACAGCAGTTACAACACGAGTTCAGGAGACCTCCTGCTTGAATGTCACTCGGCTCTCCAGCCATTCTGTGCAGCAGGGCCCACCCATAGCACATCTTTCTCCGTACATACACTATATTACCGTGCTGTGACAGCCATGTCAGCAGTTCATTAGACCCGCTGGCTCCGCACCAATCTCTTATCAGCTTTCACACATTCATATATGTATCTACCATGTGAAAGATAAATGAGATGTTGCGTACATTATGTCTGCGTTTTACTGTGGATGGCCTTTGCTGCAAGGGGCGCCTCACATGACTGGCCAAATACCCTGCGATCATTAAGAACCCAGCTAAAAAAAAAAATAAATCCAGACAGCGATGTGTTCGGTGCACAGACGAGATGCTCCAAATCATGTGAAAGTGGGGAGACAGGGAGGAATGTGTACCAGACGCGTCCCCTGTAACCAGTGCCCATATGGCAATGTCGTAAGTCAAAGTGACGGGTCGGTCTTAAAGGCAAGTAAATAAAGCTTCTAGAGAGTCTACCATTTCAGCTCATCAGCAGCCATTAATAAGACACAAATATCATTAGCCGTCCACAAATGCCACCAGCTTGTGCAAAGAGAATCAGAGAGAGTGAGAGCGTGAGGTGGAAGAAGCAGCATACAGAATACAGGGTCTGCATTATACTCTCATTTTACACAAGCTCTTAAATTGGAAAGATCACGAGCATTTATTGAAGAACTGACCTCTCTGCTTTTTCCTATTCAACACAGTGACACAGTAAACTTCGGAAAAAGAACTCTGGAATGACTTTCGTGAAGTGATCAGCAGGAGGGAAAGAAGCTGACAGGCAGTAGAAAATATCTAAAAATCAGATAAGCGCCCTCGCAAAATAAAAACTAAACTTTTTCCAGGCTTTGAGGCTTTTGTTATGCGTCAGCTGCTGTTTTGGTGACAGGTGAGCTTTTTAAATCTCCACAGTGCCCTTGGGCATTCAAACATTTGAAAGCAAAAATCATTAATAAGCAAGCACAACAACAAATTGCCATTCACAGACTGCAATTTAACTTTTTCCTAGACAATAATCAAAACTTTTCTTTTTTTAATTCATTGATGCACCAGCACCCAGGCCAAGGCTGAATATATTGTCTGAATCAACATGTCTCAACAAAACCTGACCCATCCATTGTGGCCTCGCTAAATGTAACAAGACGTGAGAATAAAACATTATGTAATACAGGTGGAGGTGGAGCGGGATCAGCTCAGGCAGCTGTAGTAAAGGAAGGAAACTAATGTGTGAATCCAAAGTAGTGTCAGACAGGGCAGATAAAAGTTCAGCCTGCTGCAGTCGCACACGCTGAAACTGCAGATAAAACCGAGCCATTTCCACTGAATCAGGGTCGTACCCATGGAAGCCACCTTAACGGGCATCAGTAATCCTCCACTTAGGCCACAGATTTTTCTTTTAAGGGAGCGGGGCAAATAAAGCAGGGGGAGAACAAGTGGAGCAAAACGTGTGGAGGCCCACCAAGTCTGAACCAAAAACTTCCAGAAAAGGAGACACTCCTTGCGCCCAGGCGTCCCTGGAATGTTTCAATAACAGCCGCGAACACGAGAAAGTGATGTGCACGGCGGGCCCCAGAGACCAAAGCAGGTCGGGAGAATGAAAAGGCAAGAAGAGGCAGAGTGCTCATTTAATTAGCCGCCTCGGCCTCCGACATGCTCTCTGGATATAAGGTTAATGGATTATATGTCCACAGACAGACAGAGCCGGCAGCTGAACTGAGAAACACATCACATGCTCGGCTTTGAAAGTTAACAGTGAACAACGAATAGTGTGATAAAAACCCATCGTGCATTGACCGCATGCCTTAATGGGATGTGACGCACTCGTGCAACCAATAGGCATTTTGAGCAGCAGCAAACACAATGAAAAATAATTCATGTGGCTCTATTAATGCAGAAAAGTGACCAGAAAGTACATATTGGATAAGCTCAGCTGGGATTAAGTGTTCTGTCTGTAACGTGGCCTCGGGGAAAGAAAGCTGAGGGTTAAGACTTTCCCAGTGGACGTTTGAGAAGCTTTCTGTTTAGGTATACTGCCCCATGTCCTCTGACCTTGTTGGCTGAAAGATTTAAAAAAAAAAAAAAAAAAAACGGCAGCAAAAACAAACCAGATGTGTTTAGAAGCAAATAACAGCCATTATTTGAACCTTGATTTCAAAATTCTCCACATTTAATTCCTTTTTAAAACGTTGTGTTTAGTCTTTTAAAAGACAACATTCAATTCAAACAGAACTCAACTGCTTATAAATATTATTTGCTTCCCTAAATGTCATCTGACAACAATGTCTGTCTTTCAATTATGAAGGATCATGTTTTATTTTGATTGTTTGCCTTCATTGGAGGCGTGCCAACTTTGACATGAAGATAAGAAAGCAGGACGCAGATGAGTTAAACAAGCAATGTCCTGCATGACGCTCCCGTATGCTGCAGGATTTATTATGACTCATGATTGCATCCTCTTGGATGTTAAATTTGCACAGCGTTGTTGGGGATGTGTGCAAAATATAAATATCTGTGCTGTCCAAATCAACAGCTCAGCCCTCTGCATGGCCTCAGAAGAGATTTAGTATGACAGATAGAAATTAAGGAACACTCAGAACAGCATGTCCAAAGTTTTACTGTTCCCTTTAAACCAACAAGGTCTGTCAAAACAAGCTGATGTCAGACCGTGCGGGTTTTTAGGTTCATTTTGAAAAGGGGCACTGAAAGTAGAAGTCAGTGGTCGCGGACACCTCTGTCACTGCATTTAGCACCGGAATGTCTCGCTCGGCTAAACTGTAACTTGACAGCAGAAAGGAGGTTTGACTCTGAGCCAGCTTTTACCTTCCTGTTATGTTTTTTCAAAATGGTGAAAATATGAATATCAGTGTGGAAGTCAGGAAATCAAGACAAAAGCGAAGTCACTGACAATAGTGTAGAGTTTTCCCATGTGATCCAATAAATATGTTGAACACAATGTCAAAATGTCAACAACTGAGTGACGAGATGCATCTCCTACCAGCAATTAGCTAATTTTAACCGCAACAGGCTTCGAGCTTCAACAGAAGTGTAAGAAGAAAGTAAGTCACTCTGTTATCATGTCCTTAGATGTGTAACAGAATCTGGGTCCATGTTGGACCAGATCAAGTCAAGGTGGCTCCTGCAGGTCCAGAGGACATTCTGCTGATACCAGCGCTAAAATGGATTAGCAGCTCATTGCATTCAATCAGCTGAATCTCATGATTCTTTTGACTAAAAATCAACATTGTGTCAAACCACAAAATCCAAAACAATTAGCAGCAAAAAAAACCCCAAAATGCTTCTTTAGAACAACAAGAATTAATGAGTTGGACGGCATTAGTCCCAATGAGTGACCCCTTTGATCTGAAATAGTTCTTTGACCAAAATATCAACAATAGCAGCTTTATTCTTACTTCATTCTTGGTTTCTGTAAATTAATTTGTTATGGACACAGGTTGGAGCATCAGTGGAGACAGGCTTGCAAGGGGACAACATACTTAAGAAATCCACACCACTCATGGCCCCTCTTGCCCAGGCCACCACGTCACGTGCCGCCTGCCACGGGAAAGTCCCTGAAATCGGACAGGACCAGTCCTGACACCCAATATCTAACTTTAAATCCCCCTCAAACATATATAGATCCATTTTCCTAAAAGTCAGAGGGATGTAGATATAACATCTCTCGCTCCGATCTGTCAGGAGGCCTCACAGTGAAAAACAACAAAATGGAATCAAGCATTTTAAGTTAAAATATCTGAGCTCAAAAAAGGTAAGATTTCACTGTCAGCACTAAGAATGCTTTTTTGGACAGGAAATGACACGCAAATCAAGAAAGTCATTGTGACAGTTTTAGGCATCTGTGAAGGGCACAGCATTTGCTTCTTCCTGTGTTAAGGTGACGGCTATTATCACAGCAGGATCCCACCCTCATAACAGGATGAAGCTGTGACCCCTCTCAGCCTTTTATTCTGTGTTTCTGCAGTTCAAACACAAACACTTCATGTGTTTCAAGCAATGATTCCTACAATTAATTAATTCATGGGTATTTTCAAAAACAGTACAAAACACAACTATGTCAGGTTTTTAATATTATAACATTGACAAAAGTAGCTTTCCTTTAAAAAGATGTGATTGCAGATTCATTTTCTTTCAGCTGAATAGCTGGTAAAGAAACTACCCATTTATGTTTGTACCTGTTTTTCAGCTTGGAGAGAAAACCCAAAGAGCGGAGACTCGAGAAAGAGAAAGAGGAACTAAAGATGTTTTTGCATATGTTCATTAGCATACGTTTTTTTTTTTTTTGCCTAATGGTATGAAGGGCTCACCAAAAGCCAGCAGTCTGTGCACTGACAACTGTTGGATCAACACTTGATCAAAAGTGGGCTGGAGCAGGGCAACAAAGGCCCCCCTTGGGCTGTGAAGGCACACAGTTGTGCTACTGTTGGTCAATCACAGCAGGAAATGCCGTACAGCTGAGTACATTGACCTACATCTCTTATTGAGGCACTCTCTGGATGAGTGAATCAGCCTAATGGATGCCAGCGTTGTCTGCTTCCAAATGATCTACGACACACGAGCGTGTGCATTAGAGTCAAAAATCTAACAAGAATTTGTTTCTGGCAAAAAGAAAAAACACTTCCTCAATGGGATTAGTATCTTAACGTCTACGTGCCAGTAAATCAGCTCATCGATTGTTTCAGTACGTGTTCGTGACTTTAGCTCTCTGCCATGCTTGGTGACCGTTGGTACAGTGAGTAAACCATTACATAAAGCTCCATTATCTCCCCAGTGAGCCTGGCTGAAAGCTGAACCAGCTCTGTGCCGTACTGACAGATCTCAGCAGTAATAAGGAACACACTGAACTCGTCGCATCAATGTCAGTACTGGGTCACCAACAACCACAACAGGGAGCATGATGGAAAACTCACATGGAAAACTTCACCAGAGACTTTATAAATACACCAGAGGGGGTCAGTCTATTTGGTGACGGGCCTCATTAGGTAGGATCACAGTCCTAAAGCCCCTGATTGAGATGGGAAGCAGCTGTCCACTTTTGGGCAAAGCAGAGCGACTGAGCAAGTGATCGGCGTCAGGCCGGCGATGCAGCAGCAGTTTTTCATTTGAAGTTATTAATGATGCATAACTGGATCCATGCTCTCTTTTGACAAATGGATTTTACATCTATTTCTTCATTGGCAGCTTAATAAACTTGAAAACTCTCTCCTACAGACATGGAAAGTGAAAGTTTAAGCCAAAGGGTCAATGGATAATTCTGTGCGAGCTCCTTTTCACAAGTGACAATTTTCAAAATATACAGTTTGATTTGATTCATCCTAAGTGTAGCTTTAAACCTGCAGTGAGTTGTTGACTAGCTGGGGACCTATTAACATAAAATTGACAAAAAGTATGGCAATTATTTTAGCAGTCACCTATATACACATCCAGCAGATGTCAAACGACATTTGTTTCTAACAGGATGTCTATTATTCCCTTTGCTTTTAGCTCTGCTTTGGTCTCCATCTGCCGCTCAGGGAAATAACTAACTCTGAATGGACACCTGTTTCAGGAAGCCAGAGGTGATGAGAGTGGAGCTACAGTCAGTAAAACCATAACAGTAAGCTGAAAGAGGCTCCAGCAGTTGAGTGTTTTAACATCAGCAGTGCTAGGTGAATTTGTGCCGAACAATTTCATCAATCCTCCATCAAAATTCATTCATTTCATTACTGGAAAAATATTTATTGGGGCATCTCTACGCAATAAAATATGCAAATGTTCAAATGGCCACTTTAATTCCCTTCTCTTAGATGTCAGGGATGTAAAGGGGCAGCTGCAGAGTTTTTATTTATTTGTCACTCCTCTACAATCTACAGTCCGTTCTAGAAAATGAGGGGAAATGGCTTTGCCTGTTGAGCTGCGCACTACAGAACCAGGACTCGCTGATGCTGTTGGCTCCCAGAGAGATCCCAAAGCTGGCTCTGAGGCTCCAACGTGACAGTAAATAAAAAGCCTGGCTCTCTTTCCTCAAGCATACGTGTGTTAGGGTGATAGAGTTATCACGAAATGCAAAATCCTGTGCTTCCCTTCAAGCAAGTACCGACAAGATAGGCAAATGTTACACCTCCTTTCCAAACAAATCCCTTTATTAATGCAGTCACTGCTTTGACACAGACAATGTCACCTCAAATTTGGCTACATGAACACTTGAATGCTCTTTCCAAACACACGTGGTAACAGAACATAACATGGCAAGTCAAAGACTTTGTGTTCATGTCACCACAATCGAGTTTGTGTAGTTTAGCCTATGGACGACTATCTCTGCCTCTTTAGGTTACATAAAGCTCATGCTAAGAGGCCCAATATCTGAGACATCTATCATACAGAGGGCACATTACATGGGAACTAGATGTTCTTTGCAGCCAGAGGGAAGGGCTTTGTTTGTTGTAACGCCAACAAGCTAAATACACAGCACCATTAAATCAAGAGAAGACCACGTTCACATAGCCATTCATCCAATCCCCTTTAAAAAAAAAAAAAAAGAAAAAAGATATTAGCAACATTTTTAACTGAATTGGATTAAGTTTTAAAGGATGTAGATCTATAGCACTGAAATCAATAACTTCTTCAGAGCCTAATCCATGAAGGAAAACAGAATCAATTTTACATTTTTATTCCTTTTCCAGACCTCAGTTCAGGTGTTCTGTGTGATGGCTGGGGTTGCTGTAATAAGAACAACCAGCTAGTGTCACATGTCAACTAAAGTCTTCATACTGAATTTGAGGTTTAATGTTTAATATCCAAAATCATTGTAATCATCCTCCGTCATCGTTCCCCGCTTTATTTCAGAAACTACATCCCAGCACCTGACCTGGCCTTTTGAAGCTCCTAAATCAGAGAGAAGCAGCCTGACCCACCAAATGTTAAACCTCGCCCTCTCCAGTCTCCCCCACAAACGCTCACAGCATGCTAAATGGCAGCTTTGAACAGCAAACTGCATCAATAACAACAGCCTTGCCTCTGTGCCTCTGTGTGTCCATGCGTTTATTTGCAGATGTAACTTAATGTCCTGATGTGTAAATGTCTTGGATCGAGTGCCAAAACCATAAAAACAGTGAAAATCCTTAAAGGGACACCACACCTTTTATGGAAAAGTAGTTGCCAGACAACGTGACATGCTAATCTAAAGGAGTAGGCGATGTCACACATAGGTGCCAGGTTAACGTCAGCCAACATGGCGTACTATTTCTCTCCACCACAAACGTCTGAAAGCTTTTGGCAGTATCTGACACAAAGCTCCTCACTAATTCTCAGGTGATCTCATGTTGCCCACGATGAAAGAAAGAAAGAAAGAATGTACGCTGTTTTCTATCAGCCTGTCTTGTCTGGACGCCCCCCCCCGCCAGTACTTCATTCACCCTCTACATGCTCTGATTTCTGAAGGGGTGTCTGTTGTCATGGTCGCCATGCCAGCCTGTTTCAGCGCAATCAGCTGATCCCTGGTGCAAACAATGCCACAGTGGTGTTGTTGAATGATAGCATTCATGAAGGTAGCTGCATGGAACAAGTAACTTCACATTCAAAATACAAGACCACAACCTTCTCCTGCAGTGTGTTTGGAGAACGCGGAGCATAAATAGGTAAGAGTTTTGGACTGAATGGCAAAAGAGGAAAGGGAAAATATTAGAAAAACAAGAAAAGCAACTAAAACCGTCTGCATGCAATTGCAAAAATAAGCCAACCTTTAATTTCTGGGAGGATTTATATGTTATTTCTTCTCTCAGAGAGCGCAGACTTGTTTTAAAGATGATTTACGAAAATATGTGACACAGAGCACCTTTAACCCCCAAAAATACGAGCGTTTAAGAGTCACTGAAATTAGGTAGGGCTTCATCTACCCAGAAAACACTGCATACAGAGACTACATTAACACACACACCGAGTTGTGTATTCCTCTCCTGAGGCCATGCCAGCGCAAAGACAGCTGACCTTTCCAGGGAGCTGGCTGGGAAATGGGTAACGCTGCGGTAATGTTTACTGACACTGTATAAAGTCACCGCCATCCCTCCATCCTCTGCACCTCATCGTTCGCCGGGACAGAGGCCCGACATCATCCTTCAGCCCATTTTACACCGTTGTGCCACCGCTGTGGAAAAGGGCAAGTGTTCTTTTGCCTTATTAATCAATACGCTGGGCATGCCCAGTTCATTTTCAGGAGCTGTTTAACCAGACAGTCATGAACGCTTAACAACTTTCTGGGATGAGGTTTATTACTTTCTCCAGCAGGGTTGGATGTGTTAGGTGCACATAAATATATAGATGAGGCTACATGCTTCCATTTACAAGGCTTGTTGTGTGCGTCAACGTTGGCATCACAAGACAGAGCTTGTTGTGTATTTGTGCAAAAGGCCAAAAGGGATTTCATGTGGTGGCACATGAAATGGTCCTAAAGGTAAACGCTAATGTTTCAGACATCTTGTTGTATGACTTTGGGTACACGTTCCTCTAACACACCAGAGAGTGTAAAAGTGAGGATGCGGTCTCAACTGGGAATTTTTGTTGCATTTTCTGGCATTTTCTTTGTTGAGGGATGGAGTTTGCTCTGGAGTTATCATAGAGATCTGTTTAGTCATGGGGTAACACATGATTGTAATTGTTGGACACAGATCACAATCCCTGTCTCTGCTCAGATCAACTCAGCGTGTGATGGTCGTACTCTGATGAAGGACCAGAGATGCAGATGAAAATGTAAATGCTCTGGAAATGTATCCAGTAAGTGTTAAAAAGCACTTGAGTTGTTTGTTTTTGCTAACTCCTGCCTGATCCTTTCACTATGCTAGTTTAAAGCTAATAGCTTAGCATGAAGACTGGAAAAAACACAGGCGAACTCACAGTAACACAATCCACCTTTAAAGCTCAATAACAATCACACAACTTTTTTTAATGAAATACCCATTTTAACGGAGGTTCATCCTGAAAATTGTGGACCCTAACCCCTAACGAAGAGAAGAGGCTTATAACAAAGCGCTTAAAAGGCAGAAAAGAAAACCATAGACACCTCTACAAGACTGTCACAATGCATTAGCAGGAAGTTCATTTTGAAAATGTTTATACAAACGTCCTCTCCAGTTACACATCCACCACTTATTATACACGCATTAGGTTTTCTCCGACCTCATCTATCAGTCTGTGGCGACTTTGAGTTGACTGTTTATTTTAGTGACAGGGCCTGAAATAAGAGGTTTCCACCAGAAAAGTAGCAGAAGAAAAATGAAATAAATCACCTAAAAGACTCAAACCTTACAACACAGTATCGGAAATGTAATCTTTAAATACGCATAAAACAATCTATACTGAGTAGGTTTTCACTGGCCAGATACTTCTCTTTACCCTGAATGTTCATTTTGTTGTTTACACCCAAATGTTTAAACCTGCTGCAAATACCTCACGCAGAGCATGTTCTGGTGCAAAGCTTCGGCCTGTGTAAGAAGGTTTACCTCTGTTGTCCCTGTGCAATAATCGAAAGAATCAAGCAAAAGAGGAAGGCATTTCTGCACACAGTTCCCTCTCCTTTATTTAACCCAGTCACACAGCGGCACCTGTTATGTTACAAAAACCTGTTAAAGAAGCGGACGATCAATATTGACCGGTTAGTAACAGATGCAAATGCGTGGAAATCCTCCTCTCGTTGGATGAAGTCAATAGTGCTTTTTCAGAGGAGGGAGGGAGTGTGGTGGGAGGCAGGAGAGTCACCTGTGGCCTTTTGAAAACGATCAGCATGAGTCAAATCACCCACCATAGTAAACACAGCAACACTTATTAGCAGGCGGTTGCTTTGTTTGCAACTGTGTTTGCAACACTTCCAGCAAAGCTGCATGTGTGGAGATGCGTTTGTCATTTCAGTGAAACATGAAGGACGAGAAGAGGACGAGGAGCACCATTACAGTAAATACGCTTATCCTCAGGAGGGTGCATACTGCATTCCTGTCATGTCATGCAATGCAATGCAATTCTCAGCAATGTACAGACAGAGAGAGAGACAGTGTGTGTGTGTGGGAGGGGAGAAGGGGAGGGGGGGGGGGGGTGCAGAGGAGGATTAAAAAAAAAAAAAATCTGTCGACATAAAAATGCATCTCTTCACATTAAAAGCCCCTGCGTAGGGCTTTCCTCGGCTTTCCCCGAGAAAGCCATCTGGGAACCAGAGGGAGGGTGTGTGTGTGTGTGTGTGTGTGTGTGTGTCTGTGCAGGGGGCAACACTGTACATGCGTAAATAAATTGGGGAGAGACTGAAGCAGACATGGACTGCGCTTACCTGTGGTGGCTACATTTGCAGCATCAGACGAGTGTTGGGGGAGATCAGTGGAGTGAGTGCACTCCGAGCCCAGTACCGCATAGATGACGAGTCCACGTAGCAGCACATTCAGCACCGTGTGGATGTAACTCATGGTGCCTTTTCTATCCGTGGGACCGGGACTGGGAGTGCGGATGGAAGTGGGGGGGGAATCCCGGGATAAATACTAAAAAAAAAATTAATTAAATAAAAAATACGGGTGCAAAAACCAGCCCCCCCCCCCCTTAAAAAAAAAATACAAAAAAAAAATATAATAATAATAATACAATAAAAATCTGTCTTTTTTGTCGTGAGACACCTGGAAAATGCACCAACTTAAAAAAATAAAAAAAAAAAATCAGAAAATCCCGCAGTAGATGTTTGCAAACCGGCTAACAGCTAAAACAGAGGCGGTCATAGCTGACACCGAACCTGACGGGAGCGTGAAAAATGCCCACGAAATAATGATAAGAACAATTTTTATTATTGTGACAATTATAAAAGTCCATGGTGGAGTCGAGGGCAAAGGGGAAACTACTTTGAAGGAAAACCCCTTTCATTAAAAAAAAATAAATAAATAAAATGAAAACTAGCAGCCTCTGATGGGCTCACCGGCTGCAGCTGCTCCGGGGGGGTGACTACCGCGAGCTACGGCAAGCGAGACCCCCATTTCTAATTCAGCCGATTTGAATTAAAAATCACAACGACAGCATAAATAATAATATTAATAATAACATTAATGAACGACCGTGTGGTGCTCACGGGGAAGCTAGCACATGCAGCCCGTCTGAAGGAATCCCCCCCCCCCGCCGTCCAAAACAAAAACAGCCGCTGAAGCTTTTCTCCGGTTGTTTGTCGGTTTGTTGTGTAGATATCCGTGAGCTTCAGAAAAAACGTGTTAAATCCTTACGTGGGAAGAAGAAGAAGAAGAAGAAGACAACACAGTCGCTGGACTTCCACGTACAGCACACAAACAGCAGCATATTGAGCTGTCTCCGCCTCTTCACACCAAAGTAGCAAATCCCATCGCATCAAAAAAAAAAAAAAAAAAAAAAAAAACAGAAACACCCCGACTTCTTCCTCCGCAGAAAAGTTTGTCTCTTTGTGTTGTTGTTGTGTTGTTGTTGTTGTTGTTGTTGTTGTTGTTTTCAGTCAGCTCTCAGTGACTCTGGTCGTGATCCGGCTCATTCTCCTCCTGTCATATCAGCTGCTCGCCGGCTGATGGGAGAGGGAAGTCGGTATGCAAAGTGGTTTGACATCAGGGTGATGAAGATGATGATGAGGAGGAGGAGGAGGAGGGTCAATTAACAACACTGTAGTATTTCCGTTTTCCTTTATTTCTTTATTCATTAGTGAGGCTGTTTGTCTCCTCCGTGTTTTACACCCACAGGTTTCATGCGGATGTTTTCCTTTTCCCTAATATTTTTATTTATATATATTTATATATATTTTTTTTTTTTTATGGATTCTTGCCAAAGCAGAGGAATCCCCCCCCCCCCCCCCCCCCCATGGTGAGGATGACACCACCATTGTTCTCCACTTCCCCTCTCTAAGTTTTTCCTCCAGTCTGAGCGCTCTCATTGGCTGGACTGTCCCAACATGGCAGAGCCTGATTGGCTGCTCCTACACCACTTTTTCGGTCTTTTAAAGATGCTCAGAGCGGGAAATAAATGAGTCACATTGATTAACCATGAAAGACTCTACCCCCACTAATACACACTGCTACAATCAAACACAATGATATCAATAAATATCATCATAATAATTCTCTTGTGTGACTTTAATCCTACCTCATCACTGTTAAAAAAAACTAAACATTTTCTGTTACTTCATGTTCAAACTAATTCAGACTTTCAACCTTTAATAATCACATCCATCCGTCATTTGTTTTTGTTCCTTTTAAAACAGACTCTTACTCTTACAGTATGAAATGCAGTCAAAAACATACAAAAGATTTAAATCCACGCAGTAATAATTTCATTAAAAAAACAAACAAACAAACTGGTAAATGGACTGACAGATCAGATACTTTGTTTTCTAACAGCTACATTAAGGATGAAAACTGACACCCCCCAGAAGCCGGGGTTTCCCATGTGGAGGGACTGTCAGAGCCATCCCATGCAAAGTGAGTTCATTTCACTATTTGGGTGTGTACATCATGTTGGAACATGGTATTTTCATATCAAAGCCCAAACAAAAACAAAGATGACCACAGATGGCAGGATGTCCTGGGATGCCCACATGAAATGATCAATCCAAGCATCATCCTTGAAAATCTTTGTTTATTTATTTATTATACAGCATGCGGTGAGGAGTGAAGTTCAGGATTAGCATACTCAGCCGACTCATTTAGAGGTTGGAGTTATTGTGAGTGATGTTCTGGACAAAGGGGATTCCAACTCAATCTTTTCCAAGTGTCTTTTGGCTTCTTCCCTTTTGTCAGGTATATTTTTACCTTTCATTTCTGTTCCAACACTAATACACACATTTCATGACAATATAAACACAATGTAGAAAAATCTGTACTGTAACTGTAAAATATTTATATAGCTTTGGCACCGTTTACTGGTCGAGAACTGTCTCAGTGTTGAATTTGATATGGTTGGGAAACATAAGCTTGTAGTTGTTGAGTCATTTTATATGATCAGCAATGAGAGCACATAACCCAAACGTCAAACAGGGCACTGCTGCCCAAACATTTAATAACCTCACTGTACTTGATACAGCCTTCAAAGAGAGATCTTTCAGTAATGTCCAGGCCCAGAGTGTTGATGGACAGAAAGCACATAGTCCTGCAGTGCAGCACAGCAGCCACCAGGAGGGACTGCCCAATGAGCCAACTACACAGCAAGTGATAGCTGTCTCAGGAGTAACAGACTTCTGGGGGCCAAAGGAGTTGCATGACTGATAAAAGAGTCAGCCGTGGGAGTCCTAGTAAACAGGTGGCAGATGTAGCAGGAACCATGAGACAGGGGGAGACGAAAGGAAAGAACAGCATAATTCGATATGAGCCCGCAGAGGGGCGGGACGGGGGGAAGGCAGCCAACAAACAAGGGAGGAAGAGAGCAGATGCTACATGGAGGAGGAGGGGGGCAAACGGTCAGGTCCCTCAATCCTGCTACCTGTCACTTACCCAAATACCTATGGTCATCTTCTGAAGCAAAATATACTGTCTCAATATTTACCGTGCCACACAAACCGAGAGGAATATTCAATTGTGGAGCAGGAATGGTCAGATCAGAGGGGGAGACTGACCAAAAAAAAAAAAGCTGTCAGATATGTCACGGTTCTAATGCTTTCAGGTTTAATAAAATAAAATGGAGGAAGTGATTCAACAGTGTTTCATTTTATTTGGAAAAATCTGATCCATGAACTTGCAATGAACATTAAAATGTGTTGGATTAAAGACATTGGCATTGGCAAAGCACACAGTTAATAATGGAAACCTGATTTGATTGCATTTAAACCAAAGGTGACACTGTCGTTTTTCAAAGTAGGTCAATACATTCTCAGTTAATAATTTAATGTGAAAAAGTAACCATAAAATGTTCACAATGAAAAAAAATAAATACTGGCACTGAAGGTGCTAATTGTCCCTTAAGAGCGCAATATTATGCAAGTCTGTCATAAATACAATGTATTGTAATGTACGTGTATACAAAGTAGCTTCTAATCATATGAGTTACAGTTTTAATTTAGCTTGTGTCTTTTTCTCAACACGTTCGTGCCAACTAATGCTTCCAATCTCCTCATTCATCAGTAACAGCTTTATCTAATAGTGCTATAACATGCAGGAGCCATGGAGCAGAATAAATTGCAAGAGCTAATTAACACTTCATTAACCAAGCTTGGAGACGTTACTGTTGTTCTCTCTTGCACGCTGCTATCGCAATACAATTACCACTGCATGCAACTCATCGCTTAATGAGCTTCTCAGCTGATCCAAGCACTGCTGTGCGTATCATGTTTCCTGCAGAGCATATGGCTTATGGAGGTTAGCTTAACCTTATCGGTCTGTAGGCTATACTTATGTACCGTCTAATATCTAATAACAGAATACAAGGTATTCACTATTTATGGTGCAGACATACTAAAGAAGGATTTGGCTTGTGCTCAGACTACAGCAGGATGGAATGGGTGATGCCAATGTAGGTTTGCCTTTGTTGTTCCTTGATATCCAACACTATAGTCTAGTATTTCTTTATACACGATTAGTCACATTTGTGTGGTTATGGCATAGCAAAGTGGCATCTCTGTATCATCTCTTTACACCCCAAGTGGTATGTACATACCACGACTCGGCTTGGTGCTCCTCAGATGGCAGTGGCAAATAGAAAGATCTGGATGAGTGGCATGACCTTCAGAGTTGAAAGGTCAGCGAGGACAGCCTGCAAATGTATATGTCAAACAAAACGCAAATAAGATTTGTCATCTAAATTCTTCCTGACCACTGCATTTTTACCTTCCCTGCAAGCCCGTGAGAAATGCTATAACCTATAGCCATCCCTGAAGAAATCTTCAAGGATTTAAAAAAGAATCACACACCAACACATATATGATGATGCAGGATGCTTGGGAAGCGTCAATCCATGCTTAAAGAGTCCACCGCTCACCACCCTGTCCTTTTGGGATCAGTGGGAGATTAAATTTAGGGACCCTATCGAGTTAAGAGAGAGGGTTTAATATTTCAACGCTGGGCCTGAGGTTCTAAATATAAGATAAGGAGCAGTGTGTTGTGATAGCTTCTCTTTCTGAGGGCAGGTGGTAAATGAGCAAGCAAATAGTGCCTGCCAGTATCTTAGACCAGCAGATCTGCCTGCCGCCCCATGCGTCACATTGTAGTTTAACCCCATCACCCTCAGGAGAACAGGGGGATGAAAAGGGGAGCGAGTGAGTCATCCAGTGGTTTAATCGTCGGTTCAGATATATGATAGTAGGCCCACAGTATGGGAGTGGGTGCAGTATACAGCGTAGGCATGCACAAGAATTACATTACTAGTTACTGTAATCCTGCAACATGAGCTGCTGTGCAGAGACTAATTCAAGGTGCACTTATTAGTTGTGTGTTTGCCAAATTTGCAGACCAGAAGTCCACTGAGCATTATCATGGGTGCTCCAACCATGAACTGACTTTATCACTAACTTGTTGCTTTATAAGTGATGTTGGAGTATGGAGGCTGATGACATGACGGACTGGTACACAGAGCACAGACAGTGAGACGGTGAGGCTTCTATTCTGTCGAGTTTTTTGGTTTTTTTTTTATGTGCAAGCAGGACACTGGGTTACTGGTACTGGCTGGTCATCAACAGCTATTTACAGCCATTCAGAAGAGTGCACGCACACACACACCCCACAGGTCCAATGATCATACCTCTGCTGAAGCCAATGACGTCACCTCCATCAGGTTCTCGGCCCGGAAGGCAAACACAGCAGCTGCTAGGACTGGAGGAGGTAAGTGAAAGCAAAGAGGAGAGAAGGAGAAAGAGAAGGATTGCATAAGAGGAAAGAACGGGGGAGTAAGGCATGTGGGCGAAAAGGGAATAATAGAGACAATGAAGCAACAAGTCACAGTCATTTTGAATGTTGATTGAGTAAGAATATAATACATGCATACCTGCAACTACCTCCAGCGAATCGTAACCCAGGATACGATCCCAGAGAAGGAGGAGCTGGTCAGTGGACAGGTAACCAGAAAAGGCCCGCACCATCCACTTAAAGGCAATACGCAAGCTGAGGACAGAAACATGTCTTCACTTCACATTATCAAGAGCTTGGCGTCCAGATCAAGCAGAAAGAAAACTGTGAGGACTAACCAGGGAAATTCAGACTTAACTTTTTCCATCTCTAAATTCCAGCAATGCACCACAAGATGGCACTAGATCTTAACTACAGGTCTGCAACAAAACAGCAAAACCTCAAAGAATGAAATGTATCTATGTACCAGGGGGACGTGACCATGCACGCCTTAAAGTAGATTTGCCTACTGATACTTTGTGAAATCTAGTAATTACTGAAACCTCCCTGCACATTGAACATGTCAGTAGAAAAGTGTTTGGAACTATATGAAATAGATATGACCAAACTAATTCTGTGCTCTTGTGGCTGACTAAAAAAGAATACTTTTATGTCCTCAAAACACCACATTTATTAGGCCTTTGGTTAAATTTATCCTTTAAACTCATCACTCAGTGGTATTGGTGGTACATCTTCACCACTGCTGACTTCACGGGTCAACAGAGGCCTGTGATGAAGCGGCATTGTACTCACGGCTGAGCGCCAATCTGTCGGAGGTGGTAGAACAGCTGGGGCAAGTGAGTCTGGAGCAGCCGCTCAAACTGCAGGCACAAAGACACTATACCCTGCAGGAGCACATATGTAGTTATTGTAGAGACAGACACCAAAAATTTTGATCTTCAGATTTAGCAGTCACATGCTAAATTTAACAGTTTACCGAGTGAGAGGAGGAGATGGAGTGTAACCTGAAGAAGTACCGGATGTACATTTCCCTGAATACACTGTACAGTTTGGATGGCTCGTTGTATAAGAAACACAAAGGTGCCACTGCGGGAGAAGTAAACACATCCGCATAAATCCACACACGCATAAGCACTTCCTGTTATATCATGCTAATGATGGGTTATTCCAAAACATACTCACCATACATTGAAAACCCATGGAAAGGTATCACACCTGTTCAAATTAGTTTTAAAGATGTTTATTCAATCAACATATATTTCAGTTTCTTATTGACACTTTGACAAAAAAAAAAAAAAAAACTTCGTTAGAAATAATGTTGATGGCTCACCATTGGGAGGATATACAACAGCACACTCCTCATCTCCAACTTTCCCTGGAAGGAAGACACAACCAAGATTTGAAGCACAATGTCGCTTGTATGTGTGGGTCCTTGGTGAAGGACACGTCCTCTCACCTTGGATGTAGGATTTAGGAGGAGTGGCACTGTTGTATTTGAAGTGCTCCAATACAGCTGTGTCCCGGGAGAAACACAGCAACACCTGGGAACACACAGGTTTGGGATTAAACATGCTCACATACCAGACCCACACACAGACGTTCTACGGAGGTTAAAGCCTCCAGACGCACTGTCTGACACACACATGCACACTTGGGACCATTAGATAACTGTTTGAACCTCCTTTAATTATCTCAAACCAGTTCCTCCAGTAGCTGCGGATCAACTCACACCTATTCTCAGGATGTTTGTTGTGAGATGTCTCTTCAGATCCATGAGGTCCTGCCATGGACGCCAAGCTCTGTGCAAGCATGCACCATGACTTTAACCATCTGGTGTTATCTTCTGCCTTATCAAGCATCTGTGCTGTCCCTTAGCTGACGCCAAGGGAACTAAATTGTCTCCATTAAACAGTTTGCCTGGCTGTGGACTTCACAGCAATTTTCAACTCTTTATAATGAGACATGGTTCACATCAACAGATTTTTATGACCCTCAAACTCAAAACGTTCAAGTGATTTTTGTAAGTCAAAGTCAGTCTAACCCAAACCTAAAGTTTCCAATGTCACACTTAAAAACAATACAAAGATCTCCATGTCATTAGCGTAAATAGTTTGCTTTTTCATCACAGTCACAAAGCTGAAGATTTCACCATATGTTTAAAGACAGACTTAAGTGTAAATGCAGATACTACTTCTTCCTGCCACTGTATTTGGATTACAGGGTTAGTATTGTAATATTATCATTGCCAGGAGACAGAGGCGACAGGCAGTAGTTAATACATTTGGCTTTGAGTAGGCTCTCGGGTAAGAATGTCATTAATTCGGAACACCTGGATCCAGCATTTCAGGATGTACTGAAGCAGACAGCTGCTGGGTTACATCAAATTGTACACATTTTTTCACAAAATGACCATATAAGTGGGAGCTCCTTCCATTACACTTCCATTTCTGTGCCATTTGGAGAACAGATTTCATTTCCAGCGACCACTTAAGATGAATTACATTGGGGGAGGGATCATCTGTCTGAGCAAAAATGAGATGGGCAGCAATTCATAAAGCCTTGTTAATGGGAAAATACGGAAAATGGAAGAAGATGGGGACCGTAGAGTGTGTCTAAGCTGCCTCCTGTCTGACCTTGACCAATTTTCTCATTGGTTACAGAAACTGGGTGGTCAACTGTCTTGGAGTGTTTTTGTCTTTTTGTTTGGATTGATTGTGTACTGCAAGGCCTTATCTCAGGATGGCTTCAAATACATTTTCTATATGTTTGAACATAATTTCAAAAGGTGATTATGAAATGTTTATTTTGCCTCGATACCACAGCAGAGTGCATGTACATTTTTACTTTGTGCTGCTAAATATTTCTGGGTATAAACGGTTTTGTTGGGTACCTGTTGGATAATCTTCCATCAGTTCTGGCAAATTGACTTTCTTGAGTGCTCTTAAAAACGTAACTACTCATTTTTCCCCCTTTCATTCCTTCGGATCATAACAGCACCCGTATGCTGTCCCAATAATAAGCACATTGTTTTAGTGCCTAGAGAATATATCACTAGTCAATATTGACAGGAATAGTGGTGGTTTGTTCTTGCTACACCTATGTACTCATTGGTTGGCCACCAAGGCTCATGACTTGGTGGCTAACAGCTGCTGAATAAACAGGTTGCAAAGTATATAATTGTTTTTATCAGCCAAGCAGAGGCAAACAGAGCAGTGACGACCAGAAGAGCTAAAAAGTCACATCCTTGTCTAGACTGAAAATGTACCTGTAGATTAAGAGGAACAATGTCACACAGTAACTACCGACACAACGTTGAAATGTTTTGGCTGATCAAACAGCTTGTTATTGATGATTAAGCTCTTATCTAATGGAATGAAGATGGCAGATGAGATTTGGTGGTTGAATTTAAAAATAATGCAGACATTCCCTTTGCTGTTAAGACCATGGAAAAAGGCATAAAAGACATTTGGATTTCTGAATATGCTGCAATCTATTTCTAATAATAGAAAGAAAGCTGAACTGAGGGGATGAATTTGTGCTCACCTGATAGAGGAAGTCTTCAAACACAAAGTAATAGTCATCATTGCTGGCTGTAAGCTTCACATCCTGAAAGGTTAGGCAAGTGTAAGAACAAAATTTATCTGAATGCGTAATGTTTAAGTATTTTAAATTAGTGTAGCATCCTACCTTATAGATCAGGTTGTCCACCAACAGGTCATGTTGTATAACTCCAGCTTTCAGCTGTTCGTAATGCATCATATCCTGGGAATGCAAAGAAGTGTTACATTCATAAATACATTTTTTCATATAATGAACAAACATGCATAATTCTAGATTTCTAACAAATATAGTGAGTAAAAGGGAATATTATAAAAAATCATTTTTTAATTACCCTCTTTAAACCACCTTTAAATCAACATTATGTATTCTTCACGACACCCACGACAGAAAGATTAAACTGAGCCTTAAGGACAGGTATAGTGTTTCCGACCACATGGTTAAAGTCAAATGTGTCTCCGGTTCTGGACAGGTTATCATAAATGAAGCACAGACCAGGCAACAGTGTGGTTGGTGTGATAAAAACGTCTTCTGTGGCAGCTGTGAAGCACACTGGCAATGATCAGTGCTGCGGATGTGAGGAGAACATCACTTTGACAGCTAAGATAGGACATTGAGACCACTGTAGTCATATGGACGGGGAGTTAAACTAAACGTTTATAACATATTTAAAGATGATTTGATATCTTGCTGCTAGAGAGTAAAAATGTTGTTTGCAGCAATCCTCCTTGGATACATTTCCAGAGAATAAAATCAACATGAGACATCAAAACAAAAAATACTCTTTTCCAAAGTGAAATATTCCCAGAGAAATGTAACAGGAGTCATAGGCCTGAGGCCTATATGTGCTTTTACATGTCTCTTATTTTTATAAAGCAAGGGCATAATTTGTTCCACAAGATGCAAGAAAACCTGCAGACAAGTGAAAAGCGAGATAATGAACGTTAACTGTTTAATGTATTTGCCCCTGTGTAATCCAGAGCCACAGTGATACTCTCTAGGATTCGGCCAGTTCCCTGTAAATCTCCCTCAGAAATCAATCCTCCCATCAAAAGTATTGTTTTATCAACTTGGCCTAAACAGGGAACATTTACACAGTGCTCTGCCACACAGGCAGGCATCCGGTGTGTTTGGGCTGACTCTGCTGTATCACCAGGATTTGATTATCTTAGCAATTGTACACATAGCACAAGCCGCAGGGCGCTAAAATAAACAGGGTCTAACACACATATTATGTAGGACTTGTAGGTGAGCTGGTGAACAGTATGTTGGTTTTTACTGTGACATGTATGTGCCAGGATGCAAGATGGTGCTGTAAGGATTCTCCAATGAATGATGGAAAAAAAGGCTGAAAACTTGGGAGTCAGTGCAGCTGTTTGTGTGGATGGCTGCTTTAAGAATGGGGTGCAACTCAGATGAGTGTGATTGTGTCTGTGTATAAGGCAACAGTACTGTTGGCTGGTTAGTGGAGTTCAGGATGAGGGCCCACAGGTCTGCCCGGAGCCCAGTGGGGCAGCCCTGCCTGCTGTACTGCTGTGCCGCTGCACTGTCCTGATCCATAACCACTATACAATGTTGAAACAAAAAGAAAAACACAACAGAAAGAGAGGTGTGAATGAAACAGAAAGGCATTTACAGAGAATCCACATTCCCCTCTTACCCAAATGTTTATTTGATTTCTTGAAACGAGGTAGATAAGACGACTGAGATCATGCTTATGTCTGTCTAATAAATATGAATCTGGAGCCAGGAGATAGGCATCTTAGCTTGGCCTTGCATGAAGACTGGAAGCATGGGGTCACAGCTTGCCTGGCTCTGTCCAAAAGTAACAAAGTCCGCTGGACAAACTCTTTGCCAGGAGCAGTGACTTCCTGGAGTTTCCACTGGTTGCCTGGCAAAGCTCACAGAGATGACAGCACTCCAGGAAGTTGCACCTCACTGCCAAGAAACACTGCAGCACACAAACCCCTGTTAAGCCGCTAACTGTCATTTTTATGGTCAATTTTTTGTAGAGATTAAAGAAACGAGTTATAAAGTGTTAAATACTGGACCAGGTCAGAGACAGGTCTAGAGTGTCCCTGTTCCCAGTATTCATGCTTAGCTAAGATAACCAGCTGCCACAGTTTTTTAAATAATGAATATGTAATGATCTTCTAATCTACAATCTAAAGGAAAACGTACCTAATATTAGCTAATATGAGATAATTTTGTCTTAATAAGATAATATTGTCCTACAGTTTAAGTAGATTTTGACCACTGATGACTGTCACACTGTCTCGTTTAAAGACAGACTACGAAGGTGAAGGGTCGAGAAACAAACACTATATAAAATCCTGAAAACTGACTGAACTAATCCTGTGCAATCTGACACTTAAAACAACAAGGACAGAAAAAAAGCCTCCTGACTTACTGATAGGATGACATAATATGTACAAACAGCAGTCTGCCAAAATGGGGCACAGATTACTGAATCAGCTGGGAACACTGACACCTGCATGTTTTCAGTGACTGCACAACATCAGATCAACTCTCACACTGTTAAGAGTTTTGTTTTCTACAAGAGAACTTTTAAAACACCTGTCAGGACACAAATACTACATCTTTCAGCAGAGGCCATGATAGCTGTAAAATCATGTAGACCCCAACTAATTTGTCTATTCAATATCATGGCACATTAATCTGAGATCAGTTGTGTTGGTTAGTCTAAGATACATGTCTTTTAGTTTCACAGCTGTGCTCAGACATTAACACAGGTTCACAATTTCATCCTAGCCCAATTGATATCAATAAAAAAATCATAACACAGACATTCCCATAATGGTGATTATTTGACAACTTTCCAAAACACCCTTAAACATTAACATGCTGGAAAAAAACTCAACATATCCATTCAACCCTAAATCTGTGTAGCGACGGTGGCTAAAAACACACTGCCTTTGAATTAAGGTGCTGGCCAGTCATTCCATAAACGAACACACTCCTCGCCTCTTTAATTTCCTATTTGAGTGCACTTAACACTTGGCCTGGACCACGAATCTACATTTGGGAGCCAGCATGCAGCCGGCTGAGGGTGAAATAGTGATCAGGACCCTGTCGCTGTGTATATAAAACACAGCCGGTGTTTTTCAGATTCTTGTTGATTGACGTCTGATTGGCTGTCCTATACTAAGGTTGGTGTTTACACCAGGTTCATAGCAAAGCAATGAGTTAAAAGCCAAAGTGTCTCTGTTGCAGATTACAGCACTCGACAGGGCTTTTTTAATGGCAGTCACTGACATTAGGTATTTTCTGTGAATATGTGGTGGTCAGTGACTGAGTCAAACAAATAAAAAACAAAAAGCATGGCTGACGTGATAATCTTTTCCTGCGTTACACTTTTTAATCATAGTACCAGATTCTATTCTTTAAAATTATTTGCAAAAGCCCTTACATGTAAAAGATTAAGAACTTAACCAGTCTAAATATTGTATGAATGTATAAGAAAACTACAAAATACAAGTTTAGAAATGTAGCCTAAGCTTCCTTTACTTAATATTGACTTAATAGGTAATAATAATGATAGTTTAATGACACTCCTGGTAGGCCCTGGTTGAGATGGAAGTTGGGTGTTTGGAGCCAGAAAACAAAACAATTCACAGAAAGATTGAAAACTTAACAAATTAGATCCAAAAACCAAACACTTACCCTTTTTCCCGATTTGAACATACTCGTTTTCAAACAAGTCTGCACAGCGTTAAAAAAGAAAGCCAGAACAAAGCGATTCATCAGTAATGGACTAGAGGATGGTGGTGGCTGAGTTTTTCAAACTAATGTTATCGTTTTGATTTACAAACACAGAGACAATAGATATGCCTCTATTTAAAGCCCGTACACCAGATTGTAACTATGTCAATATCTGAATTTAACAGAGATATTGCTTGAGAAATTCCAGATGAGGCACAGGAAAGGAGTACACACTGATATGAGGTCAGTTTATAGACCATTCAAATACTTGTTAGGTAAACACAGTAAATGCAATAGCATTTATTTGAGTATTTCTGATTAAAATCCTGTGATTAGAAGAAATGTGTTCAGGTTTGATCTCAAAAGGCTGCTGTCTGATAATGAAAACTTGCTTTATATTACTGTGTTACCAGTGACATACTACACATTTTATTTCATTAAAATTCCCCTAAAGGTTTCAGAGATCACTTAAGCGTGACACAGCTGTACATTTTTCAGCTATGACAGTATCCAGGGTGCCACATGTGCTTTTGACAGTATGCAGAAACCATTAGAGGACCTGCATGTAGGACTGAGCAGTATGTTGAGGTGAGATTGGAACTTTTCCAAGCATTTAGGTGAACCTTCGTGGAATGTAAAAACAACATGAAATGCTAACTCAAAAGCCAGTGTTTGGTTTGTCTGCTCTGGGCTGTTGTAGAGAGATAATAGTGCAACATGGCAGACTTCTTAATAGGAGACCTGCTCCAAACACTAATCAAAACCTATAATAGGTATTCATATGTTATATGTGTTTTAAGCACTATATTCCATACTGGTCCCAGTCTTTTAACTAGATGGCCAATTAAAGGAATGGTTATCATGTACCTGGATGCATGTGTGCGTGGTCATCAATCCCCAACTGGCCTGTGGTCAGGTTTAGCTCTGAGTAGGCCTGTCTCTGCAAGTTCAACAGCAAAAAAGAAAAAAATAACACCAGAGGTTTCAAATCCATTGTGCATCAATTTCCTGCTGCAGTGTGATACACTGTTATATACATTGAACTCACAGTGAGGTCACTAATGGACAAAACGGCTGCAGGTAGACAGACACACAGATACACACGCACACAAGCAATAAAACTATGACAGATATCCTCGGGGATTCCTACCAGCTGTGGGATGTCCCTGACATTGAGGGGAATCTGAATGAGGCCCCAGTGGCTCCTGGCACTCACGTCCTCGCTGCTATCATGGTTGGGGTTCCGCAAACCGATCAACACCTGAGCAGGACACACAAGCATTAATGCACTACATGTAGTTCATTTTTCTTCTTTTAACACCCAAAAAAAACTGTGCTGGATGTCCTTCTTACCTCCAAAAAGTCTTTCGGGGCGTAAACAGGTCTAAAATGGCTTAAATCTGCAGACAGATGCAAACACATGAATGAATCTTAATAAGTGAAATCCCAGTAATCTTCAATAACACGTTGGTAGTACCGCTTACAAAGGACACTTCTCCAGCTGACCAACGCACTCTTTGTTTACATATGCAATTTCAGAGCATGTTTAGCAGCTGTAAAATCTAGACTATACAAATGTATCCGGCCATGAAGTTTGCTTCATCAACTTGAGCTTGAATATACTTCGGAGTGCATTAGTGGCAGCTGACTTCAGTTTGTGCAGGCAGAGCTGGCAGCTCCTGCAAAAGTCAAAGGAACAGGGCAGGACAGCTGAATCACGCTCAGGCAGCTTGAAGTGGGACTTCCATCTGCTGTCTATGCAGCAAGGCAGTAAATTTAAGTGCCTTGTCATCTCAAGAACGAGGGCACGTTAAGGTTTTGGAAGGAAGAGGGGTCTTGCTCGTTATCGCAGCTCGGTCCAAGAAGTCTGGACAGCTTCTATATTCACAGCCCAAAGTGTTTACAGCCAGGGGACAGCAGACAGTCCTAAATGTTATTATACAGTGCAGCGATGTGATAGCATTGTTAGGACACCACGATTACTTGGTTCTCTGCATATGTGCTGGCTTAAAGTGCAAATGCTTGGTTCATTGAAAGCCCATTGAAAAATTTTATATTAATAGTTTTAGTCTCTCCCAAAAGCTGTGCTTTGAAGCATAACAATAAACCATCAGTAAATACAAAAAAAATTAGGGGCAACTCAAACTTTAGTATCTGCTTCTTAGATGTTGCAGAGCAGAGCATCCTAAAAAACTTCATGGATAGATAAGAACTAAAGCAAACATGAAGTGGTAAATCTCGATCAGAGATCAGCAGCTGTTAAATACACCAGTGTGTGAGCAATGTGGCAGTTAACAGTTACATAAACACTAATCTTTTGTAATGGGTAGATTGAACAAAGCCAAACCCCTGGGTAACATCTTCAGACCTGGTTCATCAGTGCCCATCTCATTCCATTTGTTAGTGAGTTCCTTCTGCTCCACTGGAGGCCTCTGTGGAATGAGCAGAAAGAGCCTAAAATCCTAATGCCACACAGCCGAAACAGAACAAAATAAATATGTCAAACGAAAATGTTCTTCTGGGGTTATTAATATAACCATGTGTGTAAATGCTGGCAAGCAGATTTCAAACAGTACTCCCTGCCTCATCAGTGAAAAGCTCCATCTTCACAGGGCTAAACATGTTCTTGGCTACAGTCAAACTTTACCTCATCATTAATAATGCTTATATTAATAACACTCATAAAAAATTGTGCTAAAACAATGACACAATGCAACAAAAAATTGCAATGTTATGGTGCCCCTTGCAGTACTAAAACCTGAATTAAGAGCAAATATGTGATGTTAGTTGTGATTGACAGCTACCATCCGGGCCAGCGGCACTCCCAGTTCTGTACTCATGCTGTTTAGGCTTTTGAGGACACGCTTCTCCCAATTCACCTGTGTAAAAAAAACAAACATACACACATGTGGCTTCAGACAGTGTGTTACCAAGAGGTGATTGTTTAAAAAAAACAAAAAAAAAACAGGTCACATTCTTGAATTTGGCACCCAAAACACTTGAGAAGATGAAGAGTTGGAGAAATAAGTGAAGAACAAGTGAGGAATCACAAAGATACGAGGAGACAGACTGACCTGCGCCTTGCGCATGTAGGCCAGCGGCTCTTTGAGATGCTCTGCAGGAGCCGCAGGATGGCTCGGGGGCAGCTGGCTGCAGTGAGCAGTGTTTTCACCAAAACAAGGACAGATATGAGGTTTTGAACCCGGTAAGTAAACAAACAACTTGCTTTTCAAAATGATAAGTGGTTGAAAGAGGTATGTTATCAAACCAAGAGCAAATAAAACGTTCAGATTTTTCAAGCAGCAGACCACCATTAGCGCTGTGCACTTGCAGCTGAAATTAGTCAGTGCACATCTCAACCAGATGCAGCAACTGTCTTGTGTATTTTCAGTGCTGGGCATGCTCAGAGCATATTGAATGACGCAAAATCTCGGTGGGTTAAACAACATCCAGCCTTATCTAAACACATATAAGAGCACATAGGGATGACGAAAAGCAAAGGCAAAAACGAGGCATTAGTCAGTGTTATATGTCATCCTTTAACAGCAAAGGATTAAGTATTCTTTCTCTCTGAATCTTCAGAGTAACAAGAGTATGTTACTGTTAAAGGTAAGGGGGCACAGTTAAAGAGTTTTCCAGCCACTGGCTTCTAATAAAGATAGAAACTGAGAGGGCATATCAGTCTCTTATGGCATAATTACTCATGTTTTCAATGAACCACTATGTTACAATCACTTGATAGTCTCCTGATACAGTAAATTGGCAGTAGACAACTTAGCAACCGAATTCTCTAAACTTTAAAATCAAACTGAAGCATTCATCCATTTCCATTATTTAGTGTGTGATACTTTCAGAAGATTAATCCTAGATCTTACACGCAGAAGGAAATGGTATGTGCCATTTGGGGGTATATTTCTATACTGGGGGGACTTTTATTGATAAATGACACCTATGGGGGGATTTTTATGCAGATATGGATGGATCAAGACTGAAATGAGTCTGCAGCTGCTCTCTTATTGCTTTCCTGGAACACACAGCAACAGTATTTACTTCATTTATGTAGCACTTCAGTTTCAACCCACCTCAACTAAATGAAAACATCATTTGTGCAAAAAGTGTGTCCGTGCTTCACACAAATTCAATGTTTGACTGGATCTAACTTACACATGCAGCTCTCTGTACACCGCATTCTGCAGCTTTTTCTCCCAGCCTGCAATCATCACAAGCACAAAGCAAAGATAATATGCCAGTTATGTTTATGTCAGTTTATGTCTCACATGAGCTATAAAAAAAAAACACATTAATGACCAACCTGATGTTTTGAGAAAACTGCGTACGTCCTCTTTGAGAGACTCCAGTTTTATCTCAGGCTGATGTAAACACTCCTGAATTACAGTGGAGGGAAAAAATACAAAGACAGGTTGGCCATCTTGCAGCCATTTAAATGAATATTTTTGCATTAAGTTGAGCTCAAAACACACATCCAGCTGTTAGCAACCTGCTCGTTAGCCGCATGCTAGCAGACTCACTTTCGCTTGTCTCTCTAACTGAGAGTGTAAATGGCTTCCTTTGAGCCGCTGCACGATCTGAGCGATGGTCAGAGACAACTCGGTGCCTTCGTCCATCTTCTCTTTTCTCAAAGCTGCAGGAGTTTGGTGTCTGAAAATCGGCCGCGCTTTCATTTAATGTGCGCTAGCAGCATCGGCCGCCCCTCTCCTCGGAGGTTACTTAGCAACCGGGGGGCTACAGCGAGCGTGCACCAGAAAAAACAACCCGGCGCTTCAGTTCCCAGGTGAAAATCTGTTCCGGGGTGTAAATCAAATGTGAAAATTTCCTCCTAAAAAGTAAAAATATATTCTTTAAATTCCTCACTAAAAACTAACAAGCATATGTGATCTTTTTTATCTTGTTTCATTTTGTTTTATCATATTTTGTCATATTACCGTATCCCTACCAATTTTAACATGCCGGTTCTAACAATAGAAATTCTGAATGTAATGTTTTGAAAGGAATGACAGGAAATAAGCATCTTGTTTGCCTCTTGTATGGAGTCGGCTCCTCTGAACGTGAATAAAATATTAGAGTTGGCGTTGTTGGAGCATTAATGGCAGCTTATCTGCACCACCATCACAGCAATTACAGCTTGATTCAATGAGCTTTCATATTTGTCCTGACATGTTCACATGAAATGCCACAGCAGGAGATGTCATGCTTTGATTCGGCAGAAAGGCGTGGACATGGATGCAGAGCAGAACACTGAGCCTCCTGTCTGAAATAATGTTCATTCCCCTTCATGCACCTTCATCGCCCCTTGGAAGTGACCCGGGGCGTTATCAATAGCTGCAAAACTATTACACAGCCAAGAGGAACAGGCTTATTCAATGCTGCCCACTTCAGTTTTTTAGAGCACCTCTATGACCGCGATGATTTATGACAGGCTGTTTTCTAAAGAAGGCTGATGCTGACAGGATCTAAAGGAGGGCTGAACTCAAGAATGCGACCTGTGCACAAGTGGCCAGAGGCGCCAGTGGAGCGGAGCGCACCAGACTGAGAGCGCACGGGAACCTGCAGACAATATTGCTGTTATCGGTTATTACCATAGAATCACTTTTTTGTGTATTAGTATTATTATTGTTGTTGTTATTGCTAACTAACGACTGAAGGCAGATTCCGCCTACAGTTTTGATATGTTCCATCCTTTGGCGCATTTTTGGCATGACGCATGCCCTTCATGTGGCTGATTTTACTTGAGGTTACAGGAGAGTGAGCACAATGGAGACCTTTACAATACACGACGTTCTCATCAATTCAACCGACCTCAACAGGATTTTGTGCAATTTTGGGATCAAGAATATTTCAGAGTGCGAGAGCAAACAGGATGCCTCACCCGAGCCTAAAGGTATAACGAATTTGTTTTTGTTTCTTTTTTTTTTCTCAAATCAGATTCTACAAAACATCCTGTCAAAAAAAATTACAATTTTATTCTGATTTTTGTTTAAAGAATTGTATTATGATGAAGCCATTTGTGCCGAAAGAGCGACTCTTCTGGGCATTTGCTTTTGCTTCAGCGCGCATTACGCGTATGGTGCAGGTCCTCCACAAAGCCAATGCCTTCTGTTGTGTGTTAGCATGCCACGTATGTCCAACTAAAGGGATTAAATGAATTAAAATTTCAATTTAGGATGATTAAGCAAACACTATTGTGCAAATGCTGAGCATTAGCCTGTGTGCGAAGACTATGAGGAGGATATTTTTGTTGGTAAGAAGTGCCTGAATATAGAGGCTGTCAGTGTGTGTGACAAAGAGATGGGCAAGGGGTGAGTCAAATGGTGTTTGGGTCACCTAAAGATGACTTAACATGTTCTCTCAAACTGTGTCCCCCTTTTTTCTCAGACATCAACCAGACAGTGCGGATCGTCCTCTACAGCCTCATCTTCCTCCTCAGCGTCCTGGGCAACAGCCTCATCATTGCAGTCCTAGTGAGGAACCGGCGAATGAGGACGGTCACCAACCTCTTCCTGCTGTCTCTGGCCATCAGCGACCTGATGGTGTCCCTGGTCTGCATCCCCTTCACCCTCATCCCCAACCTCATGAGGGACTTCATCTTTGGTATTGGCATTTGCAAGCTGGTCATGTACTTCATGGGTGAGTGGATTCCCTCAGGATTTGAAGATGCATACATGCAGTGTAGTTTTTCTGGTTCCTAAATCCTCAGAGTTCCAACTATTTTGACCTTTCTAGTTCATAGAACTGATTACTTGTGAGCTGATTGTTGGATATAGCCTGAAAACACTTCAATTACTAAGTCATAAAAATGTTCAAATTGAATTTTCTCTAATAGCATTTTTAACTAGAAAAACATGTTAACGTTTCATTGTCTAATTCAATTAATCTCGTAATACTCCTATCATGCCTGCTGCATCATGATTAAAGTCTTCATGTCCACGCAGAAGGATAATTATTTGTTTCATTGCCCTGGTAATAGCATTAGATGCCGACAGAGGATAATTGAAGTCATCTTGGATCATGTCCCAAACAAGGTTCATTTCCCGGTGTGTACAAATGCTCCCGGTGCTTAAATGAGCTCCACCAATAAAATGAGCTCAGAGGAAGCATGTTGTCATAAAGTTTTTATTCACTTGAAGCCACATTTGCAGAAGCAGGGGGTTTCTATGTGTGCGTTTTCTTATGATTTTCTTGTGCAAATATGCTGAAGATTCCTGTTTTATTTTACTCATCCTCAAAGTTTCATAAAAAAAAAGTGTGAAGGATCAAGCCACAACCAAATGTCATGAATACGGACACAGGAAGCAAAACCTTCTAGAAATAAAGGAAACTCTCTGTAGAAACGTCAAATCCATCCGAGGTAAGCAGAAGATTAAAGCACCACTCAAAGCTGTGCTGGGTTTGTGAGATATCCACTGATTTGGAAGCAGATTTGCATCCACTGAAGTCTTTTGAGGAAAACTTATGGCAGACAGACCTTGTTGAGCATTTCATTTATCATAAATCATGTCTTGAGGGGCTTCTTTCAATTATTACACCTGAAAAGCATCCTGATTTTATCTTTGTATTGTAGATAGACATATGAACCACTGTTCTCTGGCTTTATTTTTCTTGTGATTTTGAGAAAACCCTGATTTTATTCTTCTAAAAAGCTTCTTCTGTAAAGTTTGTAGTAAGGTGCAGTCATTATTGACGAGGCAACTTTGCGAATATTTCAGTTTCATTCAATTACAAGCCCGCAAGGTAATATGATTTTCATTTATTCCCGTGCTTCCTGTTGCTCCATTTAGCCATTCAGAGCGCCGTCCTCCAGGATTATTGCCTCATTTGTCCATGTGTTTATCTGTTTATGTGTCGCTGCTTTCGGATCGGTGCACAGCCATAATGTGAACGTATTTATAGTTCCTGTTATTGTTGCTGAGTGCATTAATGGCATTCTGTTGACGGTGCAGGATGTGTTCTTTCGCAGCTCAGCAGCTAAATTTAATGTGGCAAAAGAACAGAGAGACCGAACCAAGATGGAAGTGAATGTTCTCCCATTAATGGAATAGTTTACTTTTGTGGCTTTCTGTTGAGTATAAAGCTTCATCCAGAAACCAGTTATCTGAGGTCCAGTGTGTAATTTTTATAATACATTTTCTAATTCATTTAAAAAAAAAAAAAAAAAAAAAATGTCATGCCTGGGCTTTACAAGGAGCATCATTCGGCTAAGACTTAGCCAGGATACCTATTTTGCATTGTTTCCTTGTTTTCATGTGAAACTAACAGGTTGCGGGCAGAGCATGAACTCATATTTCTCAAAATGGCAGTTTTTTATACCGCATTGTACATTTGTTTTGAAAGAATTGCAGCCAATTAGAGCCGAACGTTGAAACTAAAATATGAGCGTTATCCATTTTTTCTGTGCAGGTGTCTCAGTAAGTGTCTCCACCTTCAACCTAGTAGCCATCTCTTTGGAGCGCTACAGTGCTATTTGCAACCCGCTGACCTCCAGAACGTGGCAGACCAAATCCCACGCTGCCAAGGTCATCACTGCCACCTGGGTGGCCTCCTTCATCCTGATGCTGCCCTACCCCATTTCCAGCACGCTGAAGCCTTTTACTCGCATCAATAACAGCACTGGGCACATGTGCCGCCTGGTGTGGCCCAACGACATCATCCAGCAGTCCTGGTGAGCCCAATATGACCTTCAAGATCAGTCTTTTTTGCAGTCTGGTGCTGGATTGTGGCCTTAACTTCAAAACAAAAGCGCATTATTTTCGAATATGCTGATCTGCTGACCTTTTGGTCTGTGTTGAGTGAAATGAAATGCTCCTGTCTCGCAGGTATGTGTCGCTGTTGCTGCTGCTCTTCCTGATCCCTGGGATTGTCATGATGACAGCGTATGGACTGATCTCCTTGGAGCTCTACAGGGGCATCAAGTTTGAGCTGTCCAACAGGAAATCCAGCAGAGGTACGAGAGTAAAATTTAGCAGATGATCAAAAGCTTTTCTTTATGGTAACAATCCCCATTCATTCCTAAAGAAACAGATCACAATTTAGCCTGTAGGGTTTGTTTGTTTTTTTTCTGAAATGCTGGAAGCTGTAATTTTTAGTAAAAAGGACAAAAACAGATGTAAATTTGACAGGATCTAGTTTCAGATGGGAATGTGTTCCTTCTCTGGCCGAACACTTTGCGTGACACGGACTGAAAATAAACTTCAGTGCCAATGTTTATCACAATGCAGGAACACGTGAGCTAGAGAACATAGTGACTCACGGGGCACACATTTGTCACACAAGACATCACTTGCTGAGGGATTAACTCACCTCTGCTTCTCACATTTCACACAAGGCATTAAAAGTTTTATTTTAAATAAAATAGCATCCCTGGCTTTTGGATGTGTGAGTGACAGAGCTCACCATAGCTGTTAAAGTCACTGGCTTTTTATGCTGTTATTGAAAAGACACTCTCACTCTCCAGTCTGTTCGTTTTTTCCACCCTGACAGAGAGGCAAAGCAGCACCGGCAGCATCAAGCCTGGTGACAGTGACGGCTGTTACATGCAGGCGTCTAAGAAGAAGAGCATCACAATGAGCAGCTCCAGCAGCAAGCCCATGATGGGTCGTGTGTGCGGCAGCAGCTCCACGGCCAACCTGGTGGCCAAGAAGCGCGTCATTCGCATGCTGCTGGTCATCGTCTTTCTCTTTTTCCTGTGCTGGACTCCCATCTTTGTGGTCAACGCATGGCAGGCTTTCGACCGGCGCTCGGCCCACCGCCTGACTGGAGCGCCCATCTCCTTCATCCACCTGCTGTCCTACACCTCAGCCTGCGTCAACCCCATCATCTACTGCTTCATGAACAAGCGTTTCCGCCAGGGCATGCTGGCCACCTTCAGCTGCTGCAGCTGCTTCAGGAGGGACGGCGGGGCCAGGGGTGGCTTAGGGAGGTCGGCCGGAAGCAGAGGGGCTAAAGGGGAAGTTGGCCGAATGAGAGCGGGGCCCAAAAGCGCGGAGCAGAACGGCCACACGCCGCCAAGTGGAGCCAGCACCAACTTCACCTACACCGGCGTCCGCACATCAGCCTGGAGCGATCTGACTTAAAGTGGCCTGAGGGCAAACACTTGTGTGGAAACTGTGGTGTGTTGCTTTAATGCCAAGCCCTCGCAGTGCTTATAGGACTAGTTTATGAGCAGCTATGTTGCTCCAGCTTGCAGTGTGACATGACGTGGGTACAGTATTTAACAACATACATTCAGTGCTGTCACAGCAGATCAACATGGCCAGATGCCTCCGAACGTCTGCAGAGGCCAACGCAGCCGACTGATGCGTAATCATAAAAAGGCCTGAAGCCTGACGTAGCGGAGGGAGTGTTTAGATGAAGCAGATAACAATTGATGTAGTTTACCATTCTCAGCATACTCTGTTTAAAGCCATTGTCGTTTCACCTCCGCCACAGCCATTTGTAAACACACAGGGACCCAGCAGGCTCTCCACTTTCTTCCCCAATCAGCTCCAGACAGTTTATCCTGTGCAAAGAAAGAAAGTGAGGAAAAAAACTGGTCACATCAGGGTTGTTACTGCTAAGACTTGGTGTTATCTCAAAAACAAATATCTCAGAACCTGGGCAAATATAACCAGAGATATCTGTGTGGGGTTGGAATTAGAAAACATTCCACTTTAAACCTCGGGGGTCATTTAGAGACTTGTTCTGCAGGTTTACGATCATATCCCACGAGCACAATCAGCAGATGGGAGCTCATCCAGTTGTTATGGGTCAAGAATGAACTCATTTTGTCGTTTTCAGCAGCAGCTGGCTCTCTCTGCAGTTTAACCATCCTCAGAACAGTCCTCTGGGCACAATCAGTCCTGTCTCATCCTTGACCCACTGTTTGTGTCTGTGTGCTAACGGGGGTGGTGGGGGTGAAGGTGTTGTACCTTGTGTGCTAAATGCAGCAGCCTTATCTCTTTGCAGGACGTTAAACACCTGCAACACCCACCTGATTCCCACCGATTCATACTAATAAATATAGCAGCATCAATGTAGCAACTTGTTCCTGTTTCATTTCTTTGTCGATATGTTGCTTTGTTCATATGACCCTGAGCGTTCTGTGAATTCTCATTTTCAAGTGAAGTGCTTTATATCACGAAAATGTGCACATTTGGTTGTTAAACCTGTGGGGACATAAGTGAATGTCAAAGCCTGAACTCAGCGGTTTAACAGGTTTGCTATGTACATCATAGAGAGGCACTGGGAAGGGTTTTGTGTTCTCCCATAAAATCTGCAACACATCTACAAGTAACCGACGCTTGGTTGACCATATAAAGACTTAGAATGCCCACGGTGCAAGGGGAGAGCGACTTGGAGCTTTTAGCAGCTTTAATATAAGTGGATCTGAAGGACGGGGGGGGGGACGGGGGCATTAGATGAGTGGCAGAAAAAAGAACGAGAGAATCTGCTGGGACTTCTTACCGGAGATAAGAGCTCCATTTTGGCTTGGGAAACGCCCAAAGGCCCGAACGCCTTCCCCTTGCAGCCCCTGGGAGATGTTCACCTGTCGCCACAGTTGGAAAGGACGGCTGGACAAAACATCAGGAGAGACACAAGTCCAGGTTACTCATTTCCTGTGTGTAAAGTAAAATAAATAAAGCATACCTGCTTAAGCCGACGACAATTAAAAAAACATACACAAATAAATTTATATCACTTTTTTATTTCTTATTTTTATGCCAATATTGCAAGTTTTTTTTTCACGAGTTTTTTTTTTTTTTCTTCTTTTAATGACATACAGATTTGAGCATGATCTGGAGCTGCAATATGTACAAAAACAAACTAACATATGTTATCAAAAAAACCGTCCCCTTTGTTTTGACGTTATTGCTAAATGTTACAAACGGCACAGGTTTCTACCATCAGCAACCCTTTGAGCACTGAGTATACTACCACAATGACACCTCTGCTTACCATTTACTAGAATAATACACAGATACAGTGAGAGTGAAAGATAAGTGAAAGGACATGGAGGAGAAGACGACGAGGAGGAAGAGAAGGGGATGACGACAAAAATAAAGGTGAGCTGAGTGTAGCAAAGCTAAGCATAACAGGCTGCATGTTAAAAACAGAAAAAATAAGGAAGGGAGGGAAGGCGAGAAAACTCCAAATGTACATACAGAAACATGAGCGAAGTGAGGATGAAATGTGTGAGAGAAGAAGAAGAAGAAAAGTTAGCGCTCTGTAGTGCAAACAGCCAAATAGTCTTAAGGAGAAGTAAGGCTGAGTGCGACAGAGAAGGGCTCCACACTCCTTTTTTTTCATTTGTTTAAAGCTGCCTCTCACTCTGCCCTGTTTTGTTTAGCAGTGCATGAAAACTACATTATAAAAAGACATTTGGCATATTAGAGGATACATACATTGTTCAGAGCTCATTATTAACAAAAAAAAAAAAAAAACAGAAGAACAGCTGCTTTTGGAAGAGTAAAACAATGAACGACCAGACACACAAAGACAAAGAAACTGGTTAAGAGATTCTGTAAAAGCATTGCGAATGCTAATGAGATGGCATTTTTCCTTTTCCCTCTCTCTCTGAAAGCTTTGTCGCCAGGTTAATACAGCGTGCGGTTAAGAAGGCGTGTAACGTTGTTTTGTTTTTTGTTTTTTCTCCTTTTGACCCTTCACACCCCACCTTTGTGTGTGTGGGATGTCATCAAGTTATTCTGTTATCCTCCCAATCTCTTAGAAACTCCCGATGTTTAAAGTAGACATGAAACTGTAAACCAGCTCGGATTGTCAAGGCGACACATTTCATTTTAAAAGCATGCATCACCCCCCCCCTCCCTTTATTAGCTTGAGTAAATGTGACAAAGCTGCTCTGTTCAGACTCACATGAAGAGATTAAGAGGAGCTGGGGGTTGTTTAGCCTAAAAGAGGCGACTCAACATGTAAACAAAAACCCAAAAATAACCAAGCTTGAGGGGGCAGGGAGAGGGTGGCTGGTTGTGGGGGGGGTGTGATGCTAATGCAGAGGCTATGTTAAAAACTAGAGAGGAAAAAATCAAAAACAAAAAACTGTGAAGTTAAAAGTCTACAGACCTCCATCCTGCAGAGTAAAGGGTTCAGGTCGGCCAAGAGTTCAGTGTGAAGAAGCGCCAAAAAAAAAAAAAAATGTTAAAAATTAAATTTAGGTTGTGATGCTACACTACCACTGCAGCACCAACTCCTCCAGGACAGGCAGGAAGTGGCCTCTTTATTTAAAAATAAAAAAAGAAGAAGAAGAAAGAAATACACTCCCAGGCCAATGTAGGCAGCATGGGCAATAATGCACTTTTCTTTTTCTTTTCTTTTTTTTGACATAAGACAAGGGGAAACTTTGTACCAATAATTTAAAAAATATCAATATTACAATATAAAATATTTAACATTAATGACGGACAGGTGGACAAGAGTGGCGAAATGGGGGCATAAGTTAATTTTTTTTATTTTTTTTTCTCATTGTTTTTAATTTTGAAGGGGGTGTGAGCAAATCCTTTTTTGTTCCTATTTCAAGATTTTGTTTGTACGAAAATTCTGAAATACTTCATTAAGCAGACATTCAAGTTACAGTATGGTTGTTCTCGTTTGTCCCGGAAGTGTTTACAGTTGTACTGTAATACTAAGATCACAGGTATTGCCTCTGAATGTTTATCCACAATTATCAGACATTTGGGTTCAGGTGGAAGACAGAAAAAAAACAAAAAAACAAAAAAACAATGGATCTCAAGTTCTTTCTTTCTTTCTTTCTTTCTTTCTTGGAGGGCAGGTTTGAAATGGAGCGAGTCTGACTCAATATTCCATTACAGCCATTACATACAACAGTCATACACACACACACACACATACGCACGCACACACACACAGACACATTTCCTGGCTGGTGAACTAGTGCTCAGGCAGACAAAAACAATGGCATGACCTGTACAATATTGCTGTTTTGTTTGGAAATGCACATCTTCAATAATACACATTTAGAAGGCCTTCACGCGGTCGCCATGAACACAGATGAGTGCAACTACTCGGACAGTAAGTTTACAATGTACACACACTTCTGCGAAAACAAACCATAGAAGAATTTTTTTTCTCCCCTCAAAAAAGAAGGCTGGAAGGAGCTTACAGCGCTCGTGAGTAATTGTACCAAAAGTGAGAAAGGTGCCGGGCACCGCACAAGAATAAAAAACTGGATAATTGTACTTGTACACCAAAAGGATGAAGGCTGAGAGATCCTTCAGAAGGCTGCTTTGTTTTGCTTTGCTTTGCACAACGAGGTGATTCTGGAGCCGCAGCATGGAGCTCAAAACAGCAGAGCTCCTGTGATAAGAAGCGAGGCCTTAGCTTGTTTTTGTGCTATGCACAGGTTCTTCCAAGGTGAGTAAACAGCTGCTGAGTAAACAGCAGATAAGAAAAAGGTGAAGGGTTTTTTTTTTGTTGTTTTTGTTTTTTTCCCGTTTGTTTTGTAACTGAAGTTATCAGTAAGGCCACATTAAATTGAAAAGCGTCAGTCTTTTTGGAAAACCACTGGAGTTGAATGCCACCAGAACTACAGCACACACTGGAAGACACCTTGCTACGTGCAGTTTCACTACGTTGTCTGATACGTTAACAGTGACCAATAGAGCGACATGTACAGAATATTAGATATGTGACTGGTTTGACTGTGTACACAGTAAGAATATACAGTACTAAGGCTATCCTTTTAAGTCAAAGACTACGCTTATTACATTAGCTTGAAAATGACAAACTGACTTGCTTTCGTAACCATGGAAGTCTAGATTTTTTTTAATGTATTCTGCAAACATTGCTATGGCTCCATGTGAGATGTACTGATGTGTATATTTTCCAAAGGAGACATAGCGCACATAGAGTATTGCAGGCAAGGCAGAGGCGTTGCTTAAAGCTTTTCTTTTTAAAGACTTCATAAAAACCAATGATAAAAAATAGGCCCTCTGAGGTTATTCCCCAATTTAAAAAAAATAAAAAATAAAAACAAACAAACAAACAAACAAAAAAAGATAACAACCTTCGCTTACGTAAATAAACAATCCAGACTTCAGATTTTTCCCCAAAAAGAAAAAGTGAAAGTATCAAAACAAAGGTTCAATCCAAAGACTGAAAGAGTAGGCGTTTGTAGTAAGGTTGCAATAACATACAGGTTGGGATTTTGGACCTCAAAGGGGGAAAACAAAGCCCAAGCTCAGAGGAAGAATAGAAACTATTTGGTAACAAAAGTGTACTATATGTTTAATACAAAAAAGGTATGGAGAAAAATGTACCTTTACTAAAGCTTATACAAGATCCTTGGTCCATAAAAACTATGTTATTGTCACGTTTTATGTGTGTCCCTCTGCATCCTTGCGCTCCCTCCAACAACAATACATCCAGCCCCCTTTAGGAAACCACAAATCAATGAACAAAAACACAAAAACAAAAATAGGAATAATCATAAAACAAGTGGCAGGAGGAAATGGGGGTCGGGGTTGGGGAGGAGAGCAGGGCAGCGCAAAAATATACTTTCCTTTCAAGACAATTTTTGTTTTTTGTTTTGTTTTGTACACGGTGGATGTATTGTTGTTGTGGTTTCCATTCTCACAGCCGTAGAAAGGTGCTGGTGCTGAGCCTGCAGGAACTACACTCATTCCAAACACCAGAACTGGATAGGCAGGTCCCTAAAGTAACCACAGGAGAGGGGGGAGGTGGATAGGAGAGGGTGGGGGGGCATGTCAAGGAGCAATTTCGCTTATTCCTGTTGGCTGACAACGTTGTGATGTCACTCCTTCAGATTTCCCCTGCGTTTGCTCCTTTGTCCCACCGATTTTTCCATTTCAGCTTCTTTGTATCCAAAATTAATACGCAGCACTTTAGAGTGAGTCAGTTTTTGTTTATTATTTCCCATAGTCTTTATATACCTTCTGGTATATTTGCTCTCAAGGCATATTTTATTGAGTGGCCCCCTGTGTGCGTTAGGAGACCACAGCTGCGGCGGTGGAGGATGAGGATGTGACTCCTGCATTGGAGGTGCTGTTGGGGCCGTAGACGCCGGGGCCGGCATCCTGGCTGTTGCTGCTCAGCAGGCTGGAGTTTCCGGCCCGCAGGATGGCCCCGGCAGCGCTGCAGTGTGGCCGCGGACCTGGCTCTGGCGTGTAAGTGAAGGTCAGTGTGGTGGAGTAGATGATGCCGTCATTCCTCACCAGCGTGACGGGCACCTGGACCGGCTGCCGCACCCAGCGCCAGCCCTCGCGGAAGGCGGAGATGTCCGGCACCACGCACAGCATACTCTCCGCACACCTGTGACGTGTTTGGTGGCGAAAGAAACAACAGTGATGTCAGAGTCAGAGTGCACAATACAATACGTTCAGTATTTCATAGAAAATTGATAAATGTTTGTGACATTTAGGACATAATTATTAAGAAAACTATGAAAGATGTATGAAAGATTCTTTGGGTTGCTTGAGGGCAAATGAAACACATGATGATGTAATAATCTATGTTGACAGCACTGTGATGCTTCCGGCATAGATAAAATCCGCTTGGATTGCCGAGTGAAATAAAAATGTAAATTACATGGTAAATAAATGGAAATATGTTTTATTCACAGAAAAACCATGTAGTCATGGGTACTTCATCCAGCAACTGAAATATCAAAACATCATAATAGCACTGAGTCTTTTAGACAGAAGTTCTCATTTATTCCCAAGAAAAACAGGGAATGGATTTATATAACTGAGGCTTGGGCTGTGCAAGTGGGTTTGTCAGGGTTTATGCACCAACCATAACTTCATGGCGGCTTGCATTAACGTTTCTACTTTTCTCAATTTCATATTTCTATTCTGTCAGCAGAACAAAAGCTGTGTGCGTCAGGCTGAACATCTCAGCAGCTTTGCACTGAAGTAGGTCCGAACATTTTCCAGACAGTGGCGTTTCTCATACTTCCTCCGCGTCAACTTAATGCTTGCTGGATGGTACAGATAAAAGAAAAACAACATAAAATCTAATCTGTCTGTAAAACTGAACACGACAAGAGGAAAAGTCAAGGTAAGGGCATTTTACAAGAGCGTGACATTGTGTCTTCGCTGTTAAAATGTTTTTGGTTCACTCAAATAGAAAGACTTAAGAAGAATGAGGATTACACACTTGATTAAGACTCAGCTACATCAAAGCTGAGAGTATTTATTATGTGCATTACATGGAAATGCCATTAGGCATTCACACTGTCTGCAGCATTAAGTGTGACTGAGCATTTCAAAAGCTTCACTGATGACCTTGCTTATTATTTTATATGCTAATATATCCTAAAACCAAGTAATAGATAATTTGGATGCTAATGGGAAGAAATTCTTATTTTGTGCGAGAAGTGATGAAAAGTCTGGAGAAAAAAAAAGACAACAGACCACAGAGTGCAGGAAAAAAATAAACAGGAGCAAAGACACACCTGTACATGGTCTCAGCCTCAACGTCACCAAACCAGACCCGCAGATTTGGAGTGAAGTTCTGTCCCGTCAGCTCCAACATGGCGACATCACCACCGCCGTTTAGCTGCACGCAGAGAAACACAGTGAACTGGCTGAAATAATTCACTGAGGCGACTCACTACGACAGGCTGAAAACTGCTGCTTGGGTTGTTGTGAATCCAAATGCCTTTCTGTGTTTACCTGTAAGCTCTCGACCACAGGCACGGGGGTGACAGGCGAGTGGACAGGGCCCATGCCCTCATAAAATGTGTATTCGGCCTTGTCTGTGCTGATGATTGTCCAGGAGGCGCCATCATTGATCATCTCCTTGTTTGGTTCCTTTGGGCATGGAGTGGCCTGGCAGAAGGGGGGGCATGTTTAAATTACCTACTTCACATCTGAAGGGCAGAAAATGTTTGAGGTGAGCAGATCAAAGATGGCTCCCTATCCTGAAACATCCGTATAAAGAACAATAAACACTAAGAGTACATAAAGGATTGAGCTCAAATCGACAATTCTGTCCGCTCAAAACAACAAAGATAAATTTCTTGCTCTAGCAAGCATCAGTTTAAGCTTAACTTTACAACCTCAACCCTAAAATGAGGCACATGTGCGAGAAGGTGGCAAATCTTTTTGTGTGAGACACTGACTTGAAACTGGATTATCCTTTCTTGGGAAAGGCACAGGTACATGCGTTCCGTGTCCTTCAGGTAGAAGGCACACTTGTGGAGCTGAGAGACGGGATCGTCCGCATCCAGCAGCGCCGTCTGCTTGTCCACCTTACGGATGATCTGAAAGGGGAAAGAAAAAGATCAGCAACTATAGAAATAGGGAAGCAGGGAAGATGTAAGGACGTTTTGGGAAAAAAGGAGAGGAGGAAATTAAATATTAGTGTATGAAACTAGGAGGAGTTTAGATTTTACTTTGATTCATCTAATCTCAAATGGGTGTGTCTGGTTTACCAGTCTGGGCAGGGCCATGCCGGTGACGGAACAAACCAGCTTGACTGTCTGGCCATAGTGGATGTAACCGTCTCTCACAGTGAACTCTTCTCCTTCTGACTCCTCGTCATCCACTGAAGACAGACAGTGCAGGAGAGAAGAAGTCAGCGCTGCAGCAATCCACCCACCAAAACTTAGCATACACTCACACCCTCATCCAGTCAACCAACCACTTTGTCAGCGATGAATCAGACACCAAATTACAACATTAGCATTATTTTGTGTAACATTTGTGCTTATGTGACAGACACAACTTACACAGGTGGATGTAGAAGGCGCCCCACTGTTGGGAGCTGGCGTGAAAGTTGCCACCCTCGACATGTAGATAGCGTGTGCTGACTGTTTGGGACCGCAGCCGGTTGAACAGTGCCACTTTGGTCCCTGATGCAATGCACACTGCGGACAAACAAGAAGGGGTTACACAATGACCCAAATATGACATGCTGCTCACGGTCAGCTGTGCTAACAGTGTGATAAGCTAAGCAGAAGAGGTGATGTGCGGCACAGATGTGCTACATTTGGAAGTGGCATAACACACATTCAGCTGCAGTCACACTGTCCTCTAGTGGCTCTAAATAATAATATTAATAGTGTTGATAAGGATCCTTTTGCCGGAGGTTTCCAAAAGTAATTTGCATCTGAAAATCCAGGAAAACTTATTTCATGACTAATAAATAAAATAAAAAATTGCACAAAACATAAGTTGGTAAAATATTGAAACAGGTTGGATAAGTGAATACATCAAACACATAAAAATACATTTTGATTGAGAATCAGGTTTACCTTAAAACGACTGACATTAAAATACAAGTGGGAAAGGGAAACAACTTAAGTTACTTCTTTTTTTTATTTTACTGGTCTACTATAATACCTTTAGTCCATCCTTATTTTCCTGTTCACCTTCTTCAACCTTTTTATGCCTTCTTCATTGTACATGGTCTACTCTCACTGAAAGTGTGCCTACCGTTCTAGGGGATCCAAGTGACTATGTGAATAAAAACGATGATGATGGGATTAAATCTGTGATTAAATTGATGGCATCCATTATTGACACATTATCCTGCATTAAACATCCTGAATTGATTTTTGCATTGTTTTCTTTGAGCTTCAGTGTACGCTGATGTAAAGAATATCCAGACATAAAGAATGGACCACAGCTATTGCCACACTTCACAGACAGGAAGACTCAGACTCTGATCTTGAAAAAAAAAAAAACAAAAAACAAAAAACAAAACTCACAGTCAGCATTTTTGAGGGACTGCTTCTTTTTGGAGGGCTTGGAGATGACTTTGATCCTCTTGCTGAGGAAGACACCGATGTCAGCGCTGTTGCCGTAGAACATCTTGACAGACAACATGAAGTGCTTTCTCTTGTCGGAGTCGGATATATACAAGGTTTTGGCTGTGCAATAATTCTGGCACAAAACAAAAGAGAGAGAGGGATATGAACTCATTAACAATTCCCAGCAGCTCTCCCTGATGTGCATGCACATACAAAGAGCAAGTCAAAAACCTTGACTATACACACTGAGCTCCCATTTCCATCAACAAATCCATCATATGTTGCATATTTGTCACTCTTGACAAAAAAGAGAGAGACTTTCTGCATTAATGCAGGCATCCAGTGCCTGAAGGTAGGGTGGGTAGCTCGAGAGTTTACGTGTGAAGGTAAATAACTGTGTGACAGCGTGGGGGAGTTGTACCTTTCCCTCTAAATTAAGTTGTTGCATTTCTTGGTCGCTGTTGCCGATGCCGATAAAGGCACATGGCTGCGACTCCTGCTCGGAGCAGCCGTCCCGCTCCATCTGCTCCTTCTTTTTCTTCCAGCCACTGCCCATCAGGTACACACAGGGGGGAGGGCAGAAGAACCTGCACACAGGGTAGATATTTACACTTAAATGTTTTTGGCTTTACTTATGTTTGTGACCCTGTAAATAATTACAGTAAGAACATCTACACGATTGCTTGAAAAGTTTTGTTCCTCGTATAATATGCTTCATGTCTTTCATAAATCTAATAAAAAAGTATTTAGGTCAGTAAATGCAATAACTGGGTTTAACAAAAAGAAAAACACCTCTTTCAATAGTGAAGCACAAACTGAATGATGTGCATCTCAATTTACACCAGAAGAGGGCAGACCTCCACCAAGCTTCTACAAGAGTCAAAATTTTTATCCATTTACAAGTACAATTCAACTAAAGCCTCTTTCCTCAATCTGTCCAGCCTATTTTACCAGATGTAACTGCGATCAGCCCAGCATGGAAATGTTAAGAAATATAAACTAGCCCTTCAAATCAAAGGCAACTTTTTAGTATCCTCTCCCTTGAAATACTTCTGTCTCGAATGTCACGACAGGAACTCCATAAAAGGGGGGCGGGGAGACAACATCTTGTTCAAAGTGAAAACGTACTCATCTGTGAACCAGCGCACTTCAAATAAATTGATGTGCGTCAGTGTGGAACTGGAAAGCGATCTGTTTCGCAACTCTAGTGTCTGCCTCTGTGGGTGTTTGTCTACTTTCACCTCCTATAAACAGCACGGACAGATCGAGGCATCTGGAAAAAAAAAGGAAGACATTTGCATTCTTCATGTGCCCACTTTCTTGGGCTCCACTGCTTTAGTACAGACAGAAGTGATCAGAAGTGAGGCATGTATGCTCATATAACATGAACTCTGTGTGTCTTTTACAGGCCAAAGGATGTTGAGACCTGCTCACAGAAATCCCTTTTGGATTTGCACTACAGTCTCATTCAGACATTTGTCTGTGGTGCAGCTGGACAGTCTGTTGGTTATATTGGCTTTAAGTGAAAGCCTAAATTTACATGCAGTATTGGTGTGTCATTGATCACCTCACAAATCCCTACACTGATGGCTGATCCCGTATGAGCATGAATAAGAGGCAAGATTTTTAACAGGCTCCTCTAACTGGTGTCTCTTTAACTGGACAAGACAGCAAAAAAAGAAAAAGAAGAGGAATTCATATCAGTGTCAGTGTCTCTCCCTCTATCTTTTCTCCGGTTCTGCGCCAACTCTCTGAGGTGTCTCTGAGTTGGCTTGCTGCAGCTGATTTACCAAGGGACAGGCCTGATGAGATCGCAAGCAGCGCTGTGGCTCAGCCAAGAAACCAGAGCGCTGAAGAGAGTTGCAAAATGAGCAAGAGGTGGGGGCGAAAGGAGGTAAAGGCTATAAAAAGTTTCAGAGTGAGAGGTAGAAAGGTGAGAGCAGAGTTACAGGAAGGGGTTTGAGGAAAAAGAAAAGAAAAGAAAAAAAAAAAACAGTGATGGGGTTCAAGACAGCAGGAGAGAGAAGAAAAAAAGAGAAGAGGTTGCAACATCCAGTGATCACCCTTTACTCATCCCTGAACTATAGAGGCATCAAATGGATTGTGGCCAAGCAAGACAACAGGCTGAGCTTCTCCAGTGAACCTTTGGGACCAGTATCCTTCTGTCCCTGACCCCCCCAAACTCAAATTCTCCATGGTTTCAGAAGGGCACTGGAGCCATTTATCTGCCTTATCCCATTCCTCTCCTGCTCTCTGCGGCCTTCACCTGAAGGAGGCCTCACACGTACACTTCCTCATGACCTCTGATGATATGAGAGGTCAGAGGGGTCGAGATACCGACACTGAATTGTGTGTCTTTCATCCGCCCTCCCCTTGGTCCCCTTGAGTAACCTGTCCATAAATCTTTGCAATGACAAGACCACTTCTCAAAGGCTAAGGTCATTAAAAGTAATATTAATAAAATGTTGCAATATTCTCATGTGTGACACTATATTATTTACTTTAATCATAAAGAATCAAAATTGGAGCATGACATGGTAATGTGCTGCATTAGATCCTTGGATGCAATTAAAAGTGACAGAGAAGCACCTAATGTGCAGAAGCCCACTATGTCAATACAACACCAGCATCTGGTTTGACTAGTTTAGCATTAAGAGTGGAAGCTGCTACACAGCTCCAGGCCAAGAATCAGTCAGACGCATAATGACCCGTAAAACCACAACTTGACTCTCGGAGAAATTAGCTTTGTCGTTATGCTAAGGTAAGCTAACCAGCTGCAGTCAGTCGCTTCATATTGACCCAACAAAAATGAAGGCTATCAATCTTCTTCTGCAACTCTCCAAAAAGGCTGAACTACTGCTTTGAGGTGCATAACAAATCAGTGTGGAGTGGGTTAGGGTTAGGGTTAGGTGTTCATCACAGATGAGACAGTGGTTTAGAAGGATTGGATAGATGAATGAAACTGTGTTTTTCCATCTATGATGCTCAGAGGGTTAGCAGTGTCTGGAGGAACATTGATTAGTGGAGTTGTTCTTTATATATCAACTCACCTTTTCTCATTGCCATAGGATTTCTGTGCAACTTTTGCGTGCAGGATCATGACAGTTTGGTCACCTCGTTCCTTCAGGTAATTCCTCATCGCTTCTCTGCAGAAAAAAAAGGGGGGGGGGGCAGAAAGAGAGAAAATCATTAAAAGATCACTGTGTTTTCAAGCAGGTGATGTGAAGTGATACTGAGTGTTGAAACTTCTGTGTTTAAAAAGGAAACATTGGGTGTAAATTGATTTTAAAAAGTAATAAGCATGAAATGGGAACATTTAGGAACACACACACAGCAACTTGGTTGAAATGACCTCTGGAAAGCCTCAGAGCCTGCACGGCCTGCTAGCCAAAAAGCTATGTTCTCCCCCAGCTGGGTCCATTTTAGGTGGGGGTGAGCTGAACCGTTAATGACTGTCTCATAGGGACAGTGAGGAGCAAAGGAACGAACATAGGGGAGAAGGGGAGAGACAGAAAAAAAGACAAGGGGTTGGGAGAGGGAGTCAAAGAAGAAAAAAAAAAGAAAACATGAGAGCTGAAAAAACAAAAACAACAGAGCTGAGCTCACCAGCAAAGATTCCTCATCTCGTGTCAAAATGTTGCAAGGTCTGCGCTCCAATTACTTCTGTCAACTCTGCCGAACCCTCCCTCCTCCCACCTCCTTTACACAAACAAGCCCAAAATAATCTTTATTACTCGGAAGAGCAGAGGAGATTGTGCTCGGCTGAGGAGCACGGGGGTTCAAAGATTGAGACTTTGATGCACAATTAAGAGACATCACATACGTGGATATGCAACAAGCACAGATGTCAGTGACACCTGACACGCCAGGGTGCTCGGAGGGCTTCCCACTCAGACGCATACGGCTTTCCACTCTGCCACGCAATACTGGACCGCACGCTCGGGTTAGATGGGGCCTTTGTTATGAAAAGCAAGGGGGCCCCTCACAGTGTGTGTGTCTGTGGGAGGGGATGGGGGGTGGGGGGGGTGAGAGGGACTGCAGTTCATCCATTCCATAATGGACTGGGAAATGTTATATTTCTCACTTGACTGTGCGATCAGACAATTGTTTTTCCTGAATATTTGATTCTCGGAGCAACACTAATTGTTTATTCAGTATTTTTTAAAACCCTAACAGGCAGCAGCTGGAACTGAACATGACAGAGGTACAATCTTTGAATTCCAAACATTTGAGGCCATTTAACTGATCCGATGCAATCTGATACCATCTAAGCACCACATGGAGAAAATTATGTCAATTCAGAGAAAGGGGTGAACGCAACTTCAGCCAAATTCGTTCAAAAGCAGCAGTTTGATCCAAAACGTTCTGACTTGGATGTGCTAAAGTCATATCTATTTCTTCTGCTTACATTTCTGCTTATGGGAATGATACACTCACCAGTGTCCTCCTCCAGTGCGCACACACACACACACACACTAAACCCAGCAACGCTTCCTGAGCTGATTGCTGTGATTGATTATATCGAGAACACACAGTCCAGATCTGCTGATGTCGGGCCTGCAGGGCATCCCTGATGGTGCTGGTGCTCTACTGGTCTTGCAGAGGAAGGGTGACATCACAGATAATGCAAAACCCAACCCACACACTTTTCCTAGTTCATGGCCTCTGTCTGTACACTTATTATGGCATTGGATTGACTAACAAACAAGTTAATGAGCAACTGTTTTGATTATCTTTCAGATCTTTCATCTTATCTATCCTCTAGAGATAATAGTTGAGACAGAGACAGGAAATTGGGAAAGACAGAGGTATGACAAGAAAGAAAGAAAAACATGAAATGAAATGTTACCTCACATTATAAGGAAATGTTGGACTAAAATTGATTATTGAAGAAAATAAAATGGTATCTGCTCTTGGAACTACACTTTTGTTACTGTTCTTGCAACGATTTCCTTCATTTGTGTCAAGAAGGTGTGAGTGCAACAATTTTGGCTTGTGGTTTATATCGTTCAAGGTTCTGCGGAAAGCATCCCACTGTCACTGAGCTGGGTAAGGACCACTCCCTGTCACAACAGATATGCTTCATCCACAGAGGCTGTGTGTTGTAGTTTACAATACCCTCTTAGGTAGCGATAGTCACTTCACAGTTCCCCAAAACAACCTTTAAATAAACATCCACGATGTCTCACATGTGACAGTAATCAAGTGGCCTGTGACCAAGTGAATAATACAACCCAAATCGTGGATCCATCTTTACAAACTTGTGTTGTGTGGCCAGGCATTGTTCAAACCCACAGGATTTCATTTTGAATTTTAGTGGGGAGCCCAAGTTTTACAAAGATACCACATATGTCAGGCTGGATTTTGGGGAAATGTGTACAAAACGATGCACAAGATATGCAAAATATTTCCATCTGATGTGACACTGCAGCCATAAAAATCCGGGTAACTTTGGTTTGAATATTTTACTTGGTGTTAAAAAAAAAAAAAAAAAAAAACTGTGTGTGTGATGATGCCACACAGTGGGGATTTTCCTCCCCCTGCTGATTTAGAGATGGGGAAAATGTGAGTAAAAAAATGTTTTCAGAAGATTTCAAGGGATTGAAAGCATATGCAAAACAGGGGGGAAACAGTATCACTAATGCGTGACTTAACAGCATGACAAACCAAAAGACAGCTAAGATAAAAGCAAGGATCAGAGACACCAACATGTATGTAATAGGGACGTCTTGACTTATCACTCATCTCTAGCGCAGGAAGAGGCACGCTGTCAGATAGAGATTACATCTCTTCCTGAGAGCCGAAGAAGGGAAGGAGAAGTGAGAGAGATGGTGACCAATGCACCGCTGAACTTCCTATACATGCAGACAGACAAGCTGAGTAAAATTCAGACACATTTAAAGAAGAAAATAAATATGGAAATAGCATATAAAAGAGAATAAAAAGACTGAAAATGTAATTATATTTAATAGCAAAAAACAGCACAAACTTAAAAATCAATACATATTTCATCTGATTTCATCAGACACAGGTAATGAGGGCTATGGCTATTTTAATCTTAACACAACCACTCACACGCACACAAACAAAGCCACTTCCACATGTAATATAAAACGTAGCTTGCTGGCAGAGACAATGACAATGACAATGCAGCAAGAAAAAAAATGCAGTAACAGAAGATTTCAAGATGTCAATTTCAGGAAATAAAAGAGAAAAAAAAAAGTGAACCAACATCACAGAGCGTCAGGCCAAGAGGACAGAACACAAATGGCATCAGAACTCTGAGAGGCAGGTTCAAGCATGTTGTGCTTTACTTCAATTGAGAAAATGCCATTTGACCATCGGCCACAAAAAAGGAGAAGAAGACAGAGACGAGAGAGGTATCAATAGTGAGAAGGAAGATAGATTTATTAAGAAATTTTCAGATATGAACATAAAAAAGAAGGAAATGCTAGAAGTGAGACAGAAAATATGCCAGACAGATTTGCAAGAGAGAGACATATTCAACTGCAGACCTGGCGGGGGTCGGCTCAGTGCGAGTGTTTGTGCATGTGTGTGCATGTCTGAGAGTTGGGGGGGGGACGACTAGGTTAAGCCAGGCTACAGATGCAGCAGAGCAGACAGGCATCTGTCCTGTACATCTGCCACAGCGTCTACAGCAGAGTGGAGCCGTCACTAGACCCCCGTGAACACACACACAGGCACATGACATGTGCGCACACACTCATTCGAACAAACAGAGTGGCGAGGCATAATAACACACACGTGTGCTGTGAAATAGCTCAATTAAGATGATCAGACTAGAATGAGTGTGCGCTTTGTGAATCATAAAAGGTAGATTACACAGATCCATTGTGTCAGGCTTGGGTTGAGACATTGACAATCAGCCACTTCAGGCTGCTCATCCTAGTGTTTGTTTATGAAGTTACTGACACACAAATGCCTCTTTAATGTTTGGCACGTGACCTCCAGAAGGCCCCTGTGAGCCTTTAAAACACTGTTAGGAAATTGTCCAAAACAACAGGATCTTGCAGCAATATTTACTAGATCCCGCCTCTGATATCTTGCTCCCTAAAAACAGTACAAAAACAAAGAAAAGCACATTTTATCACAGTCGCCAAAGTGTGGGTTGTTTAATAGCCTGAAGCCTCAACAGTCAATGAGAAGGGAAAAATAAATGTTTAGAAAGTCAATACAGTGGACGCTGAATGGAAGGTTACCAAAGTGCACTTTTGAACCAACCATACACTTTCTATCAGGAAGATAAGATGGAAAACATGCACAAGAAAATCTTTGAAGAACAAAAATGGATGGATTCAGCAGAGCTGGCCCTTCCTCCGTTGTTTGGGAGAATAAGCCTTTGAAGGGGCGGCTCCCCTAACAGAGGAGGCAGCTTAACCAGCCTGTAGTATGCTTGTGTGTTGTATCGGTTCATGTGTACATTCGTGCACGTGTCTTCGTCTGAATCTCCAAGATATGTGTATGCGAGTGCATGACCGCATGCACTCTTTTTCGGTCTGCGTGTGTCACGTATTGTATTTCCAGTCGAGTAGCCTTCCTGACAGGGCAGCCCTGCAGGACCCGGAGCTTAGGCTGGCCTAAAAAGCCCCTGCAGGACAGTGCACCATTTTAGCTGTCTGTGCTGCCGCATGACAGAAAAACGCGGGGCTGTTGTGGTGCAGGAAGGGGGACGAGTGAACATGCAGACATGAGGACACCGAGGCAGATCTATACAGAAAAACAACAAAGACCATGACACACATGGGTACAAAGACACACACAGTTCAGGAGATGTGTCTTTCAGCTCTTGGGTAAAGAGTGTCCGTCATATTTCTGGCCATCGAAACCATCAGACAAATGGAGGGGCCAGTGCAAGCCAGCGGACTGGCAGCACATGAATGAAGAGGGGGACACATCAAAAGGTGCTGGGGCCCCTTTTTCCAAAACCAAACTCGGCTGTTCCAGGCAATGTGCAACCCCTCATTTTCCCTGCTGAGTGCCACACGCAGATGAGGAGCGCATAGACACACACACACACACGCGTGCACACACAAACCCGTGCCCGCGCCCAGTAACAAAGACACACCACCAAGCAAACAAATGCATACACACACACATATACACACCCATTTACCCCACAGACACACACACACACAAACCTCCAGAAGCAAGCCACAACATCCATCAACATTCTCCGTTCACCCAAATGTTCCTCCAAATGACTTGGAACAAACATAAGAGGAACGTAGTAATCAAAAACTTGCAGCGCTGGTAGAGACCAAAAGACCAAGAGACCAAGCTCTGTTGAATTCAAGGCACAGCACAGTGCACACGGAGTGCAAGTTTAGACTGTGAGTGCTCAGAAAGGCTGAGGCACTGCCTTTATGGCACGTTTCTCTACAAACAACTGCGACACATGTGTATTTCCACACAAACATATTATAGCATGTCTCAGAGAGCTGAGGAATGAAAAACTGCTGATGCTTATTCATAAACAACCAACAGCATAACAAATATGATGTAATACAGCAGGGGTCAACAGAAAGCAGCTGGTTGAAGTACAGACGATGGGCCTCCATCACACAGAAGAACTACACATTCAAAGCTGTTGCTTTGGTGGTTTAATTCTGCTGTTGCTGCAGCAACATTGCAGCCAAGCGGTGCTCAGAATTCTGTGGTTTTTACAGATGCATGTCTAAGTAAGTCTGCATCAAAATCACCACCAGATATTATAACCTCAACACTGACAGGTCGGCCAAGAGTGAACTTTTTGCCCTTGTGTATTTAGCACATAAACTTGGATGTGGAAGAGGCCATGCACTCTCTAACCAATTGGCATCAACAGTCAGACATCTTTTTCTGACTAGAACCTTTTAAGACGCCTTATGCACAGATAGGAAATCCATCTCACTGTGCATGAAGGCAACTGGCCATTGGAGATATTTTGATGTCAACCTGAGAATCTTCAATTACACAGGTGGTATTAATATCTACTAAATAATAAATATACACGAGGAGTATCATGTTTTTCTTTGTTTTTATATTTAACTGTTTTTGGGGGATTTTGAAAATGTCTCTCACAGTGAACTCATTTATTTACTCTGGGAAATTTGCTCCTGCGATACTTACAAGAATGCGTCTACACTACACACAGGTAGACATACAAATACCACTGTGACAACAAGCAAGGTCTTATGGGAAGATTATGGAGAGTGTGTGTGTGTGTGTGTGTGTGGACTCACCTTGTTAGGCGCTGTGGCTGAGGGCGCTCCCCGAACTTCCTGCAAAGGCACAAAGTGAGAAGAAAACATGAGTGGGCTGGCTATCAACCACAAACATACGCAAAGTAAACACAACATTACACAATGGTGCACGTATACAAACACAGACGAACACACATGCTGTGCCCATGACAATGTGGTGTGGCTCTTTGCTCGAGCAGAGGTGATTGTCAGGATGTGTATTTTCTTGTTTTCATGGCTGCAGGCAGGTTAAAGCAGGTGTACTGATACTGAACTTTATTCAGATTAATTTCTACCAATGGCATGTCAGAGCAAAGCATCAACAGAAAAAAGCTCCTCTTGTTTCAGATTTAACAAAATGCCTCAGTCAAGATTACGATTACATTTCAGGAGATCAAGCACTGTGTTGATTTCCTGAGTAATAACTCGGGAAGTTTTTATAACAAATAAAACAAGTAAACCTGGTGCTGATATAGTCTACATTGTTTCACTATATAATATTAAATCCATTAAAAGGTAGACAACAAATAATAGTAGATCCAACGGACACAACAGCAACAGCTTTAGACTTGATCTGACTTGATAATTTCCTGACACAGCTTCCAGTTCAACGGTGCACAACAGTAAACTTCATTTGGTCTGATGCCACATGCAGCATTTTCAAAACCACACCACAAACACATAATACATCTGTGTTGTAAAGCATATGTCTAATATCATGATATCATGGTGCTTTACAAATGAAAAAAAAAAAAAAAATACACATTTGCAATGTCACTGACATCATTTAAATATATCAAGGGCAAACGCTTCATATATTTACTTATTTAATAAAGACATGGGTGATGCATCTCAAAGTGGGACAATGATTTTTGGCTCATTTCACTTCAAGAATGACTACGTTTCTGTGATGTGATTCTCCCTCCAACTTCAGCTTCTTATTGAATTCAACCATCCAGGAGTAATTCATTTCTGTGGGTCTGACAGTGTGACATACTGGTATATACTATTAGTATGTGGTAAGAAGTAAGAAAAAAAATCTGACTGCTGGAGGCTTGATGAATAAGTAAGATGTGGTTGAGTCTTAGTCATATGCTGTATGTATAATGAAGAAACCACAGCCTACACATGTAATGAGAAAGACTGTAAATTCGCAACATAACACAGCTGAGGATGACTCTTTTCTGGTCAACTGCTTTTTTTGTGTTGGTAAAACCAGAAATGTTACAAACATGTTACAAGAAATATGGTCTGATTCTTTGAAAAGTTTCCTCTGACAAATACAACCACATTTGCAAAGATGGAAACACAAAATATACTGTAAAATGGGTGCAGTTAAGCAGGGCCACAGCAGTAGTCTTATTGTATCCAAGGCAAGAGTGGCATAGCCAGCAAAATATGTATTTTTTTTTCTCTCTCCACAATATTAAAATTTTTATTGATTTGTTAAATTAAAGCACCAATTGGCTCAGCTAAACACATACAATTAAAATATGATGTTAAATACAACAGCAGAAGAGCTGAGAAAGTGAGAAAGCCGGAAGTGAATTTCTTGCCTTCTCCTTTTCTTTAATCAGTAGGAGTGAAGGGAAATTCAGTAAATGATCACTGGCTCAGTATGAAACAAACAATTAAAATCTGAACAGTCTAATTAGTGTTGGTGATCATTTCTGATCTAAAAAAAAAAAAAAGAAGCAGTCACACTTCCACAAACCCTCTTTGTTGAGTCACTTTTTCAAAAACAAGATTTCTTTGTTTGGCTCTTTGATTATTTCAAATCAATATGTCATGAAGGAAATAACAAAACTGAATTTAATCTATGTTGCAAATACCAATGATTTATTGTCAGTTAAGATACTGTCCAAGTATTTGTTGCAGCTTCCAATCAAACTGAGATTACGTGACAACACTGGACAGGTAACGACAACAGTCACGACACTAGCCCGTGTGCGCTATTCAAAGTCATAACTTTTCAATGTGTTGTGACGAAAACATCCTCAACCCTGTGTCTTTTTAAAAGCACGGTGTCACTGGCATAAAGAGGAGACAGGACATAAAGTGATTGCACAGAGAGGTTGTGTGTCCACACAGAGTGTGAGATTTTCTCCTTGTGTAGGATATGGCAGCTTTGCATGTCAATACATCTAACTTGGCATCAACAAACACGCAGTGTGTGACTCAGTTGGTCAGTGGTTTTGGAAAGCACAGTGTGAAATTAAAAAAAGAAGCACGCAAACACAAATAGAGGGATGAAAATACCAAAGCGCATAAAAAAAAAAAAAAGGCAAAGGGAAAGAAGCGAAGGGGGGATAAAGGGCAGGAGAAAGCGAGTGAAACTGAAAACAGGATTGGTGCAAGACCCAGAAGGAGGGAGTGGAGGTGGAATAATTATAAAGGAGGGCAATCAATAAGGTTCCCACAGTGAAACACTGATGCCTCAACTGGCTAATGGATTCCAGACGGCTCCCTTTCTCTTTCTCTCTCTACCCTTCCCGCCTCCTCTAAACACACCCCCCCCCCTGCAAACAGGGAGCAATGGAGGAAGGGATACTGCAGGGAAAAGTGTAGGGTGAGATTAAAGGCAAGTCAAGGCGGGGCAGGAAGAAATAGATGGCGTGTTGTGGAAAAAGGGAGAATGCGAGCTACGCAGATATGAAGAGCAAGGATTTAGCAGTGGATATTCACAGAGAAAAGGCCAGTGAAATAGGGGGGGTCGGAGCACGACTCCACACAAGAAGCATGAATCAGTCGTGGCAGCATTCAAACGCCCTTTTTTAAATGTTCAGATACATCTGCCATAAAATAATCATGTAAAAAAATCTAAGCAAACAGCGCTCACGGATGAATGCCTTTATGAGTGCATTTGTAGCATGCGCACCTAAAATTTCACGTTAAGTCATGCAGCAGACAAATGATGATCTGGAGTGTTGAAGAGGTGGATTCGCAACTTCTGTGAAAAACCACGACCCACGTTTCCTATTACCTCTACTGACCAAAATACAGGAAACCACAAAAGGTAGCACTGCAAAGGCACAAGGGCAAGCTGCAACTGTTGCCTTTGCAGCTTTTCAAGATTGTTTGGGGGGGGGGGGGGTTCATGAACGTGTGAATTTCTGATATATATATATATATATATATATATATATATATATATATATATATATATATATGTATATATAGAGAGAGAGAGATTTTTTATTTAATCCTGCTTGCTTAATATGCTTAATATGCTCTTGACTAAAAAAAAAAAAAAAAAGAACAAAAAGGTACATGTAACATGTTTTGCTGTTTTGTTTTTTTTTTTGTCAGTGTTACGCATTAATCAATTAACACCTTGCACACATCATGAAGGTGTAAAGCGGAATTAAAATATTTTAGATTTTATATTTGAGGTGAGCTATAATGCTTAAGTGTGCGTTCTTCATTCAAGGGCTCTTCATTTGGATTTGTCATAAAATATAAAAACTAATGTTAAACATATCTATCCACCTCCTGTCATTATCTGTCTGTTCAACCAATATACAGAGGAAAAGTGAAATTTTCCAAGACACCAATGAGGCATCATCATTACATTAATGCTACATAAGGGGTGACTGAATAGCCCAAAAAAAAAAAACACACACACACACACACACAAAGGGGGGAAAAAGGGTTATCTTTCCCCTTTGCATTATGAAATGCACTGCAGCACCTAACACGGCCAATTGTGATGACTAAAACCGGTGCTTTTTTTTTTTTTTTTTTGCCAGTAATACAAAAACAGACAGTCTCAATGCAGGCCAAGGGTTGGCGGGGAAAAAGGAAGCTCTGCTCGAAGAGGAGTTTCATTTGATTTTCTCTCCATCCGTTGTGACACTCTCTCCCTGACAACTCTCCCTTCCTTCCCTCCCTCCCTCCTTCCTTCCTTCCTTCCTTCTCCTCCTCCATACCTCCTACTTACTATCACTTATTCCGCTGGACACAATGAGGGTGAGAGACACTGGGGCCAAATAGCAGTGAGAAAACAAGTGACAGTATCGTTTTAATAAGACTGTTACAAGTGCACTGAGTTCACAACAGGGCTAATTTATCATATATTTCAATAGTCAGAAACACACAAAGCAGTGGGATATGAAGCGTATTTATTTGAATACTTATTTCAATTATGTACTAAAGAAAAAACACGAAGAAATTATGGCCACGTTAGTTCATCATGACAGCCATGTTCTCTGTGCTACTTTAACCGGAACATTGAGCAAAATGAGTACAAAAAAAAATATATATGACACATGCACAAACTTCTTCATTTGACATTGCATACAAATGCATTTTTTCATGTGTATTTCACTTTTACATGATGCAAAACTGTTGAAATGACAGTAAAGCCACAGAAAGAGTATATGGGGAAGCAACATTTTCCATCGATGATTTTGTCTGTTAAGCAGTTTACAGTTCAACAATGCTGGTTGTTTTGTATGAAACGCAGCTTGCATACACAGACCATCACATCATCTCCTGTCGATTTAAAATATTCAGATCTACCACAATGAATTGCTGGCTGTGGGGATCTTTCGTTTTCTTTGCCATTTTAAAAACCCAAGAATGAATTACTGCATTACAAGAAAATATTTCTATACCAACATAACTGCCTCAAGTGGCTGTGACATTACCATCGACCCCACAGAGAAAAGCATCCAGATTGTTACAGCAGATCTAAATGTCATTATTGTGCAATTTCAGCAGCGGTGCTCTCCATGTTTTCTAGAGAAAGATGGTATAAACAGACAGAAAACCACCTCGCTGTGCACAAATCCAAACCTCTTTCAAGCCACTCTGCATTCACAACTTGTAAACTAGCAAACTAATTTCCCATACTTTTCTCATTCCTTTCAGGTCTGTTTATAAGCCCTGTAATAGGGCCCTTTATTTTTTTTCCCCTTTGGCAATCTCCTATTAGGAACCCAATAGGTCCATTAAACTTCTAAGCCAACTCAGTGTTGGCTTAGCCTGGCACAGTTACCAATGGTGTGTAGCCACTAAAAGTGTGCCAAGGCCAGTGAGCTGGTATAAAATGAGGCAAACATTTGCTCCATTTACATGCGAACAGTGGAAGAGGATGTCCTGACTGCGCTGTCTCTGGGAAGTTAGAGTGACGTCGCTGTTGGCTTACAGAGGTGTGCGTGCATGTGTCCGTGTGCCCATCAAGGCAAGCTGCAAATACAGGCTCATGATAATATAATGTTTGGTAAATATCAAAGCAGGGCACTCCATCATAAGAATGTTTTCACAGTCCAAACTACAAGCTGAGAGTTGGAGCTGTGGCATAATGCTACCATAGGACAGACAGACAATTTCAATCATTCAGCCAAATATTCTTTAACTGTCGTCTCATTCATAGGAAAATTCTGCACAGCTTGCAGTCAAAAAATACAGTAAGTACAAGCAACCTGTCAGACAAAAAAATCTCCTGCATCTAGACAGACTATATCTGCAACTGCAAAGGGCCTACTAGCATTGGGTGACTCTGGTCAGCCAGGACTGTCGGAGTCTCTCTTTTTTTATGACTCGTTCTGAACAACACTGATAGGTTGGTTTTTCAGGGTTTTTCCGGCTGCTAAAGCTGCAATGACATGATAATTTTTCTAGGGAGAAAAAAACAAAACAAAAACATATTTGCTGATTCCAGCGACTAAATGTGATTTTATTAGGATTCATGAGGTTTATAGATAATATAGATTTATTTAGTCCCATCTGCACCAACCATGAATACCTGACAAAAGTGTTAAAGTCAGGTGTCAAAGGGTTAATGGAAGTATCAGTGTGACAACACGATTTCTCCAGTTTGGCTTTGCAATGGATTGTGGTGTAATTTACATCTATACAGGGTAACAAACAAAGCAGCACAACAAAACAACTCTGTTGACTACAGCAGCGTGTAAACAACAGCTAAAAAGGGAGACTATGTGTTCCCAGTAAATATGTGATTTTAAGCAGCAACCATCTGAAGTCAGCATCCCTCCTGCATTTCACTTTAAAAGCAGAAGCATCTCTCTTTGCACCACCCGTTAGCTTGACAGGCGCATGACTGACAGAATGAGGGTCCTAACAAAACTGCCAAGCCTGTTAACCACCAGTTTCAAAGTTTTAATACATAGCAAGAGAATCGAGGAGGTAGAACGTGAACGTAACACATTCACTCCTGCCATGTCACCTCATTTGTGTGCCTTAATGCCCATATTAATCTGAGACAGCCCTTCACAATGTCAAAAGACCGGAGGGTGATAATCCATTTTTTTTTTCTTCCCCAAACCCAGACTGTCAGGTCACTCTTTTACAGTGCTGGTTTAGCCCCATCAACCAAACTGATGTGAATGCTGCAACCTGATATTCATGGGAAAATTGATAAAAGCAGCTCCATTGTGCCAAAAATAATATTCTGAGGGAAAAATAAAATGCCTGTAATGTTCTTGGAAGCATGTGGACATAAAATTTTACTAGTGAAATATAGTGCTTATCATCATTTTTAATCATATGACAGATTCAGTATTTGATTTTATTATTCATTTACTTGCGCAACCTAATTCAATTTCTTTTATTTTGGCTGCTTTAAATTACACATGCATGTCCAAACATATGTAGGCTGACGCTATAGCAACACCTTTAATTTCTCAGAGGTTACACACGAGAACAGCCACAAGGTGACAGACCATATTTTTGTGGTAGCTTATTAAAACCCAACACCTCTAACCAACTGCAGATACGATTCAAGCACAGACACAGATAAACGCATATACACACACACACACACACACACACACACCGAAACTCCACACCCAACCTCCCCTCAGGCCTGTTTCAAAGAACACACATGTAACCACAAGTCATAGCGAGCATCTTAGAGGAAAGAAAAAATTGTTTGTCAAATCTGGACCAGAGCTAATTGACAGTAAGGCAAAGATATCCAGTCATCCAGGAAAGTGTGCAAAAGTGTGTGAGAGAGCTTTTCATTTTCAGTGATAAACCTTCTAGTTTTCTGGACCTTACTTAGACCTCGTCTTTATTTGGTGCTGAAGATTTTGGCCAAGATTTTGGTATTTAGTCACTTTTCTTGTCGTGAATTTCTTGGTTCTAACATCTCTCATGTTATGTTGCATGATGTTTTTCTGTGTTACAGATAATATTTTGGAGATTCGGTTGGAACCAACTAGAATTGGATGTATAATCTTTGGCCGCGTGATATTAATTAAGAAGCATTTTGCTGGATCATTACAGACAACAATTCAACAACCTAGCAAGCTAAAGTAATAATAATAAAAACAAGAGACAGCAGGGAGTATGCAACATCTATGTTTGACAATACAAAAGAAAATGGTGCATGTTGAGATTTGTTAAAATGTTCAAAAACCACCTGGTACAAAACTACTGAGCCCTCATTACACCGCATAACTGTGCCTCTTTAATCAAACATCCTCTGCTTCCCCTTTATTGCAGTATCCAACTTTATTATGTTACACATCACTGCTGCAGGAATAAAGCCTGATGGGCATTCGGTGCTGCTCTAACCGTTTTCTACTCAAGGTAAGTACACTTTGCAAGTAGAATGACATGCTGGTGAATAAAATTAACCTCAGGATGTAGTGTGGTGGACAAAGGGGGTGGGCTCTTGCATCGTTCTTTGACACTCAGAATGAAATATGAGGCATTGGTGACAGAGAGGGATGGCAGTTGCTATGAATAGAGCATCGACCACCCACCTCCACATGCTAACACACAAAAACGTGTAACACACGTCAACATGTGCGACCGCGGGTGTGTTGATGCAACCTGCAGTTCATATAGGGATGTGTTTGACAGCTGTGACTGACAGTCCAAACGGTGCTGAGGAAAAAAAACACACATGAACAGCCGAAGGCTCAGAAGAGACTAAAATACACACCCCAACGTGTCGCAGACTGAAAACACATACTTACACAAGTGCAAAAGTGCACAAACAGGCCAAGTGCTTCCTTACTCAGGCACATCAATTAAAACTGCTGGAGAAAAGTGAACTTTTCTGAAACTTAACCCCATTGCGCTAACTCACGAACAGGAGCGTTAGAGCTTGATTCATTTTCCGCCTTATTTGCCTACAATTAAGTCAATAAAAGGGTTAAAACATGGGTCAGAAGGAACTGAAACATGGACTTACTGTGTTTAACACAGATAGGGAGCGATAACTGGTGAACAGGGACCTGAGAATAGCTTGAAATTTTGCAAAATTAAAATTTGTCCTGCATAATTAAAAGGTGGATTAATGAGCTTCTCTACAGTCTCCCTTATGCTTCTTTTACCATCAACATTCACTGCCAGCAGCAGACACACAGTTAAAAAAAAAAAAAAAAAAAAAAACACTGAGCAGCCAAGGTTTATCACAGTTTTGACATTTTTAAGGAGCTGGTGCTGGGAAAATCTGGGAAAGATACAGAGCCCCTGTCTGTGAGTACCACAACTTCCTGATGGAAGAGCATAAATCCCTCAACTCATCTGTCCTTAGTCACTATATTAAATACCAAACACTGTAGAAAGCACTCCTTTTCACAGGAGCAGAGACACCATGCGGGAAACAATGTCTCGGCACAGAAACGGAGGCCCCAACAGACGATTTGACACAAGGATACACAAGCTCCCCCTGCATCTGCTACATTTCTTAATGTACAGCAGGAAAGTGCACACGAGAAAAGGGTTGAGTAATTAAAGTGATGATTTTTTTAAATTGAGAATGAGCATTTTCTGTGGCTGGTGCCTGATCCAAACTGATGTACAGTGACTGAGCTTTCCTGTGTTGCTCAAGAATGTGTGACTTCTTACAAAGACACTGGGTGTGCGATTTTTGCGAAATGTAATTCAATCGATTACAAAACATGTCAGCACTTCAAGGAAATGCAGGTGAAAGATAGAAACTCTGCATTTCGCCGCAGCGTTGAATCAGAAACAGAAGAGAACTCACAGAAAACCTGTCATATATGCAACCACACAAACATTTAATTGGCTGCACCATTCAAACTTCTAACTTGATTGCAGATGGACAAACATACATGGACACATGTATCCTTTGTAGGGCTAGTCATTCCCAAAGGACTGAAACACAACATACAGACGCCAGACGCCATCATTCATATGCTCAAGGTCAAGGGTTAGGGGGTGACCTCTAGGGTCAACTAGCAGGCAGGGTGTTCATGCTCCAGCGTGCATATGAATGTGGCCTAAAACTGCCATACAAGCAGGGCGAAGGCCAACTGTCAGAAAGAAGAAGCTGGCTAGTTAGTCTCAAAATAAGAAAGGTGGCACCAGAACATTATGCCATAATTTGTTTCTGATGGACAGATCATTATGTTCACTGGGTCCTTAAGCCGATGCAAAAGCCTGTATCTGCAAAAATCAGCTAAAGCAGGGGTTATTGATTTAAAATGTATAACTCTGTCATTGAATGAATGGCATTTTTGTGTTAAAATACATTTTGAATGTTTTAAAAAGTAGATCACTCCATTATTATCATCATCATTATCTCTTTATCATAAAAACCATGGAGAGTGGATTGTTCTTTACAGTTTGCTTAAAATATATTTGTAATAACCTCAAAGTCAGTCCGCACACAATTAAACCTTTTTCACACATCTGTCACACAGGGGTAGATCATCAGCACTCTGACACAGGCTAAGTGTTAACATGAGACCACATCTGTCATATCTGGATTTTACAAAGACACACACATGCAGTAGAGCTGCAAGAGAGTGCAGGCAAACAGCAGTGAGAGAGAAAGAAGAGGGATGGGATGAGGGATTAGGGCCTGTAAAAAGGTGTCTGGTTTCCCTGCCTCAGGGCTGATAGCAGATATCGCAACTCCTCGGAGTGGCTGTACACCTTATTATCAACACCATGCTCCCTCACAGCTTCCACTGGCCTCCATAGCCGAGGGCCGCTGCAGTGACACCAAATATATAAACCCTGTTCTCTGTTCTTACAGAGAGCTACAGAATTCAACTCTGGGGCAAATTTGCTCCTTAATTTACTCAAATGTTGCCTGCAAATATACTATTAGTGGTTGTAACTGATTAAATATAATGCTAAGATAATCTAGATTCAGGTTGTATAGAAACATTGCATATAAAAAGGTGAAGCTTTTACAATAACAGTATTCCCCGGTGTTTGACTATAGGCATGTTACAAAAACCTTTTTTACGCCTTTCTACAGAGACACAGAAAGAGAACAGGGACAGTTTTATAAATAGATACATATTGCCCGTCAATGCCTTCACTTTGTAATTCAATGAAGACTGCTGCATTCCTTGAAACTTGTGCTTTAAATATTTCTTTCTAAAATACAGCTACATGACTGTATAGTGAACTCTGAGGAACAAACTACAAAATCATCGCAGGAGCTAACAAGTCCCTTCTTGACTTTTACTTAAATTTTCGTCTGATTAAAATGTGGGCTGAATAACAAAGATGACTATTAAAAGGCACATTTTAATGGAAAGGTCCACGGCTCAGAATTTGCTATTCAGACGTATATCGACCAAACGGTTTGTGTGTGCAATATACGACTGGTGTTTAATGACTGAGGTGTGAAGGTGACACTGCTACTGTACAATTAAGCAGGAACTGTATGAACTTCTTTTCACAGAGCTCAAACAATGTTTATTTAGATATTAGTGACCAATAGAAACCCAATTCACCTATTGTAATGTGATTTTCCAAGTAATAATCCTTAAATGTGTGGGCAGCTATTGGTTGCCAATTGTGAGACTTTGTAGCTTTTCTTTAAATTACAGGGATGTATATTTCTTTATTGTTTTGTGTTTTACAGTCCAAATATTCACCAAAATAATAATATAAACTAGATTTAGAGGAAACTTCCATCTAATGTAACAAAAGTCATTTCTGTTGACAAGCTTATTGAAATTTGCCAGACATAATAAGTTAAATTATGGACTGCAGTTGCCAGGCAAACCTGTTCGAGGGCATGTCCTCAGGCCTCCCTCAATGAAGCTCTGCCAACAAAATCAGCATGATATCAAAGAAGAAACACAGACTCAGATTTAAACATTGTGCTGCATTGATTACCTGTGTGTGACGTGTTTTCAAAACCTTCAAGACCAGACAGGGAAAATGGGTGGAAAAAAAAAAAAAACATGTCTCACCAAGCAAGTGAATGTGTTTGTGCAAAGGGGACTTTAGGCTAAGAGAAAATTTGGAAATTCAAGCCTGCTGGCTACATTAACTCTGGCAGTCTATTGAAAAATACCTGCATACTGATGTAACAGTCCCAACACACACATTAAGTGCAAACATCAGGCCTTTTTCTTTAATATAGACTCACTTCCTCAGAAGCACTGCGCCATGCTGTGTGTGGCCTGCGGCGATGCTATCACACACACATACATATTTAATCATAGCACATATTTAATCATTGAGAAAAAAACTGTCATGAGTAAAGGCCACCAAGTCTGGGCTGTAGACTCATGTCCTAAGTCAACCCTGGGTAAGTGTTTCAAGGTGTGGAGAGTCTGGAGGAAAGAGGGGTGATGAAAAGGATGTATATAAGGGACAAGGCGTGAACAGAGCAAAAGCCTGAGGGACAGCAACCATACAGTTAGAGCTTGTGTGAAATATGTACATGTGTTTGAAGATACATACTAAGCGGAAGAATTTTGACTATGGACTGATCGTTAAGGTCTTCAGCATCAGTGTAAAAGCTGGCACTGGAACTAGATCATCGGCAGACTTGACCTTGCTTGACTCCACTGTGATGAAATTTCTTTATTTTGAGGTTGTCGTGGCAAACCACGGAACAAAACTGAGTCATATGTCACTCGATGAGTATATTAAGATGTTTCCCCTTAATCTGCTTTTGGCTGTTTCCTCTTAGCATTAATCCAAACTTGCTGCCAGGATAAAACTTGATGTGAGAGGAAGGGGTGACCAATTGAAAGAGCAAAGGGCCGTGTGCTGAGAATCACTAATTGAAAATAAGGATTTATCAGGAAAACAAAAGTTTGACATGTCAGGAACAGAAAGAACTCAGCTGACTGAGTTAACCGTCTGCTGATGAGCCACCCGACCCTCAAGGCTGACTGACTGCAGATGGCAGAGGTCTGGTAGCTGCCCCGAGTCACCCCACTGGGGGCAGAATCAAGGGCAGGGCTTCATGGTGTGCTGTCTGTGTGTGTGTTTGTGTGTCTGTCTGTCTGTCTAGAGTTGGGTGGGTCACATCAGTCTGCACTTGCAAGTGCCTGCATACACATATACACACACAAACACAGGGCACCAGCTCCATCTGTCTTTGACATGGGAGAGCTTAATGACAGAGGTAGAAAAGCCAAAGAAAAGGCTTCCTCACTGTCCCTCTCCCTCCTTCCCTCCCTCCTTTCATTTTCCTTCCCTCCATCTCAATCCCACTTGACCACACTCTCCAACATCAATGCTCCATATGGAGCACTCTGGACAGACTTTTTAAAACTCGTCTTGGCCTGGCACACAATCAAATAGACATCTAGACGTACACTCACTTGCCGTACACATTAACGAGTGTAATCTGGCGCAGAGGCTGGAACATACTGAGCAAGTGCATACTCCATTACTTGTGCACATATAATATGTCCTGAACACAAAGTAATGAAATTTCCAGTGTGTGCTGTGGAGCCAACCTGGACTCACGCACACATACACACACAGACACACACACCCTTGATGCTTGCTCTATCTTTAATGAAGTCTCCTTTGTGAATCCCAAAGCTCGGACTCTGTTTTCTCTATACTGCCTGCCACCTGGCTCCATTCAGTCCTCACCTAACATGTGTCCTACGTTAAGGCTTGAGACAAAATGAGGTGGATCCACAAAGATGTCATCCCTGAATTGACGTGTCTTAGTTAAATAAATAAATAAATAAATAAATAAATAAATAGAAGTGTGTTCTTACTGAGCATGAGGTTAAACCAGATCACACAGGTCTAATAGAACTGAAGCTATGGATCTGGATGGAGAAAAATGAAACTACTGGAAGACAGATAAAGAGTTTGTTAGAGAAAATTCATGAGTGGGCTTGTTCTCTCTTCAGACAGGGAGATGATAAAGGAAACATTTAAGAGGTGCACAACATCGCATTATCACACCTCAGGCAGGTTAGATAGAAAGATAGGAAATCCTCTTCTCATACAGCAAATAACACCAAAAAAGAAACTGTGTGGTTAATGTGCATGAAATTTTCCTCCTCTTCACCTGCAGCTTTCAAGCTATGAATCTCAATTATATACTATTTTCATTTTGTATTTAGTTACCAAAGAAATATTTCTCCTACTGTGTAAAAAAAACAAAAAAAACAAAAACATGAGCAGATCTTTGGATCGAAAAAAAAAAGAGACTTCTTTACTGCTACTTGCACAATTTAACAACAGTTTTACTGTACTGTGAGGTTTCAGTTGAAACATGTCTGAGGTCACAAAAATGGAAGTGGTGAGTTTATGTTGGATTGGAAATGTATATAATCAGGTCACAATCAAACCACAACAGTATTTCATTTTTTAACAAATCAGACTTAAAAATCTGGTGGTAATGAACCAAGTCTTGTCCAGTACAGTGATTGCAAGTCTGCTTACTCACAATCAGCCAATGTGCAGAGGACAGAGGAACAAAAAATAGGTTTCAACGAAATACAGCAACAGGAGGTGCGGAATGAAAAGAGCAATTTAATCTCCTGCAATGAAGTGACAAGTGTGACTAGCCAAAGACCTACACAGAACGGCTGGGTTTTAGGGTTGTTACAGGTCATGTGCTTGGGGGAATCTGTCAGGAAAGAGAGGAGAGCGGGACGAGGCAAGGGAGCCTTGAACCCTGAGTGAACCACCCTTTCCCGCTCCCCTCTCCTCCTTCTCACTCTGCTGAGCTGATGACTCAGTGCTGCAGCAGGAACGTAGGGGGAAGGATTGTAAAGGAGTCGGAATTGACCACAGTAACACTACTGAAGCTTGGCCTCCTGTGCAGAACAGACTTCAATGAGGGAGCCGATACAGGTTCAAGCAAAAGAGTAGATAGCCACATGGGCAGCTGCATGATGAGCATCTATGAGCAGACATTGTTGCTGAAGCACAATTCTGGCTAGTGATCTACACAGGTTCAGAATTAAATGTTGGTGTCCTCACGATCCAATTCTCATTTCACTATGTTGGTTTAACAAATACTTAAATTTTCAGGCACTCTCAAGTACATATGTATTTAAATGTGTTAGTGTGAATATTACTTCCTTTATTCAGGATAGACTCCACTGGATGATGCAGGATTTCTGTGCTCCAGCGGGGCAAGTGTTTGCCATCATTTCATCCTTGTTGGTAAGCGATATTATTCCGGTGAGTTAGTCATGCCGGATGAAGTGCTTTACCGCTGCATTGCACAGCAAGTTAAAAGTAGGTTACCTGCTAACTCAGCAGGTGATAAACACATTGACTTTCTACTCACCTAATCACAGTAAGAGTGGTTTCTAAAAGCAGCAATTTAACCCACCTCTGATCCTGATGATTGCAATCAATAAATGGTAAAATAAGGCTGAGATGTTAATGCAGAAACAGGAACTCGGGAGCGAAACTAAACTACAGACCACAGAGATTCAAGACGAAGCTGCAATAGTGCTGAGCGCTGTGTGCAGACTTTAAAAAAAGAGACTTTAGTTTCTAGTAGTTTAGCCACTGTGGACAGAGGACAGGACACAATTGGTCAGAGACAGCAGTCTGGTGAACCTCTTCTCTCCTGTGGCTTTCTATTTGAAAAATCATCATCATTGGTGAGGAGCAGCAAAAGTGGGGCAATGCAGACTGGTGGAAAAACCCTATTGCTAACTATGCCATCACGTTGCTTCCTTACTGAGTTTCACTCTCATTTATCTACATCCACTTATAATTTAACTTTGCAGACAAGTTCTTGTAAATTTGTCGTGATTAACCAAAAGTAAAGTAAACCAGAGATGACAGTATTTCTCACTGAAGCCAACGATAACCTTGGAGCAGCAGGTGTTTTACAGCAAGATCTCAGTTAAACAATTCATATGCTGGGTTTTTTTGTTGAGTTTACCAATTTGGAGAATTTCTCTTCAATAATCACCAGATGAGTAACGTTTTAGTTAAAATGTGCCAAACTTTAACAGACTTGAGCTAATACCAGGTGTGCTAGCCCTGGGGGTTTTAAATGCAGGTATTTATTTTAACAAGAAAATTGTAACGTGAGATTCTCACATTGGGTGTGACAGAGGGAACTGATTAACATTTAGATTTTCTCAATAGATCACCCAGCCACCCAGCATCATCCTCCAATATTTTTTTAAACAACAGCTTGACACCAACAAATTTTCAGCAGCAAATCTTAACATTTGCAAGCTGTAACCAAGCAATTTTTTGAGCTGATATCTGTTAATCTGTACATTCTTCCTCAAGTAATCAATTGTTTTCTTTACAAAATTTCTGAAAACAATATCATAAAGTACAATGTGATGTCTTAAAACAAACAGTTTTGTTCATCCAATTATATAAAAACCGCAAAATTTTGTTTTACTGGATAACATGCAGAAAAATCCTCACATTTGAACAGCGGGAGCTCCTTCATACCTTTCGTATTTGTGCCTGAAAAATAAACTTAAAGAATCTATTACCAAAATAGTAGACGACTTATTTTGTACTCCTCTGTTAATGGTTTGAGCTCTGAAGCCATGAATTTCCATCTACCCAGTGTACATGTCTTTAAACGATGGGACTGTCCAAAATCAAGCCCGGTCTCTCTGGACATCTGTCAGCTCGGGCAAACTAACCACTGTCTTGCCCTGCCCTTGCCTCAAAACCACCCAAAGGACTGAGTGCGCTGCATCAAGAGAAAAAAAAATAGATTTCCTGGCAGAAACAGAGCGAGGGAGAGTTAGACATGACCTTTATCCCACATGCTGTGAGATGATCCTCAACAAACCAAACCAAATGTGGAGACCGTGGCACGCTTGAGTGTGTATGTGCAGTTTAGCAATGACTTTGCCAGCACAAGACTGCTGTCTGGTTTCAGCATTGTCACGACAGGGAAGGGGGGCTGTTGTTCCTGCTACATGTTCCTCTTCAAAACGCCCTCTTTCCAAAGTAGTCTTCTGTCTGTCCTTAAGGTGTTGGCCAAGACACGATTTCCTAAATCTTAACCACGCACCCACTGACTTGCCATGAAACAAAGCTTTGTGAATAGTGAGCGTTAGTTGAATGCTGGTAAATAAAAGCAAAGCCATGTTCATTTGTCTACCAGATATTTTGGCAAGTTGGAATTGAAGTTGGAATATTTGAGGTCCCATTCTAATAAATCCAGTGGGGTGATAGATTGAGAAACTAACTTTTTAGGATAAAAAAAAAAACTGAGTTAGTTTCTTCCATGAGCTCATTTCAAACCTCATGTACATTCTTCAGCAGTACGTCCAAAACGATGGCAACCATAGAGAACATCAAACTGCAGCCGCAAGTACAATGATCAGCCACAACGCGAACCCCTCTTCAAAAATGAAAAAAAAAAAAAAAAAAAAGCATTGTTTTCTCAACCACAATCAATAGACTGTTCCGCAAAATGACACACAAGTCTATTACTTCATTGTGATTCAAAGCAAAGGCCAAAACCTTCCTGACGTCAACAGCCACAGGAATGCCACCAGGCGGATTCTTCAGTGAAACCCTCCGGCAGCCTTAGTTAAACAACCAGACAATGCAAAGAAACATTTGGAGATAACAGTTTGCCTTTTCCTGGAAGCTAACTCTCTGCTCTGTTCCTTGAATATCCTCCTGACACTTGATAACTCTTTCTTGTGCCCTTCTTGTTCTCTCTCCATCTTGCAGAAGGGTCGGAGGGGCGGGGGCTGCTCATAGCTGCAGAGCTGCCATCACTTTGTCTGGGCAAATGCCAGCAGCTATGTCCCTGGAGGCTGGCCTGCAGAAATCATGAGTCGATGTACAGCGTTTTGCTTTGAAAACATGAGCGCCACGCACGGAATGTCATGCACTGTGCGGCTTTTGAGTGTTTTGGTGCAACTTTGCAATGATATGAGTTAAATGAGTTGCATGAATAGGCAAATGTCACACAGAATAGAGTTCTTATTCCTAAATCTCCACTGACAGAGAAAATAAGATCAATTCAAAGCAATGCAAATATCAATCAAAGGCACTACAGGGTCATGAGACATTTACCTAAATAGAATGGGAGTGAGACGCTGCTCTGTGGCTTTCAGTAGCTTTTATATGATGCCACAAACAGTCCCAAGGCTACAAAAACATTTCTTTGAGGACTGGCTTACTGCTCCCTTACTCCCTGCCGCTCCCTTCTTATCTAATACAGTAATGGTGGCAGTTGCTTACAGCCGTGGGAGGTGTCGTTGTTAGGGGCTTTCCCAACATGGGAGATCCTGTATATGTTTGCAGTCTTCCTCTGAATGGATGAACCAGCCCAGTATGGCTGTCGGAGAGCAGGCAGAACAAGACACATGAACAATGCTGCCACAGCTGAGAATAACAAGGCAATTATCTGGGCCAATAGAATAAGAGCCGTTTTTCTCCTAAGTGTGGCTCTCTGGTGGATTCTCCTGAAATCGTAGAACAGCATATTTTAGATTTATGCAGTATATCAGAGGCCTGGCATGAGTCTCCCATTTAAAAGACAGCTTAAAAATACAGATCTCCCTCTGTGATGCTTGAGGAGTTTGTTTGTTTTTTTGGTTGTTTTTTTTTTTCATAGAAAACCAGGAAGATTGGAGTAAACACAAGTGTCAACAGTGCTCTGTTTAATATTTTTCCTCCTGCACCAACATAGGAAGTAGGTAAGAGTTTGCTCACTGAAGTTGAATGAAAGCAAACAGGAGTCAGACAGGGGAATCAGCTCATGTTTTCTGAATGAAACATCCTGAATGTGGAGGGACAGCAGGGGCAAAAAGTGCTGATACAGTAGAAACCACCATTCCCTTTGCGAAACTGTAATCACTACAAACAGAAGAGGAACAGGGGCAGGGAAAGGCAAACGCTGGGACTGAGGAAATTCTCTTGGAAGAGAGTGCATGCAAGTAAGACAACAAACCTCTCCAAAACAAGAGTCAGCGGAGAGGTACGTACTTCCTGTGCCTGTCGCGTTTGTCTCTAGTTAGCTTTCTGTCTCTCCCGTCCACTTGCCTGTCTAAGCTAAGCGGTGCAGCTGATGCCAACAACAACACCAAGAGAACTTGGGCCTCTATCAAACATGACGCCAAGGCTGTTTTCAAAACCACACTGGCTTTAGATTCACATCAGAATGTTCCGTCCCATCCTCTCTGAGGCAAACAGCGGCAAATTTCTTTGGACGATCCAGAGATGAAAAAAGTATGACCTCAGACTAATGCATTCCAAGCCTTGCACAAGTAAATAAATGGCCCCTTGTCGTGATTGTTGTACGAGACATCTAACCCTCTTATCAGGCCTCAGGCTGAGAGAAATTAGGTAACGCAACCCCCCTCTAAAAACCTCTTCTACAGCTTCTACACAAGAAAGTTCACTCAATGCATTATCGATAAGGAAAGCTTCTTGGTATGAATAAGCAGGAGGGAAGTAAAAGTAAAGCAACATACTCTGTTGGTATCTGGTTTGTGCAGACTTGAGCACGTGGCTGACAAGTAAGAATAAGGAGTGCCAAGCTGGCGCCAAGCCAAGCCAAATTACGCAAAAAAGTGCATTTCTATCCCCTGGGTGTCTCCTGTGGTTGTTCCCCTGAGACAGAAAGACAGAAAACAGGCTGAATAGGGAAACAAGAGAACGAAGACACTGAGTCAACCAGGGCGTGTGTTGCTTTAAGAGGCCCATCATCACTCAACCAAACAAGTTGAATCTGAACCCTGACTGAAACTATAGGCTTCAGGGGATATTTCAATCATGTGAAGTAATGGATATGCATGAACTTCCAAAACAATAGGCTACTGTACGAACGAGATTAAAACCCCCTAAAGATGTCTGGCAGTGGCACATTCGCTTTGGTGCTTTGCCTGTGACTTCTGTACAGCTCCCTGCTGGCTTGTAACCCCCCACATGCCACACACTTTGAAGATCTTCACAGCTTCGGGTGGATATAGGGCAGCTTTGGAGGCTGAGGTGACACAGATCAGGTAGCTTGTATCATCTCCATCATTAACCTATCCATCAGTGTTGGGGCTAAGGTAGCAGACTGTGGATATGTATACTGTGTGTGTGCGCCTGTGCCTGTGTGTGGACATGGGGCGGCTGCTTTGAGGGTCGGGGGGGTGGGGCAACTCGGCAAGTCTTTTAACTCTAGCCTAAGCTTTTGCCACCATAAAGGTCAGGGCTTCGACATCTGCTGCTCTCTCTGAACCTCTCCTTTCATAAAGGGAAGCAGGGAAGAGGAGAGGACCCTGGGGAATGGATGCACGCACGCACACACACACAAAAAAACAAAGATCAACTTTAATGTCTAGATGCAGTCACTCTCTTCCACACACACACAATCAACAAAACAGCCGCAGAGCTCAAACCACACACTCATGCTAACAAATACAAAAACAAGGTTGCTGTCTCAAAGAAAGGCTCAGTAGTATCATTGCACCAGCACGGAGACACTTGGCTTTTGGCCTGAAAGACTCCATCGTTCCTTTTTTTTTTTTTTTTTTGGCTGAGAGATGGAGGGGGTTGAGCTAAATGGAATCCTGTCCCTGAGGGGCACAGCAAAGGCAGGGCAGTGTTGAAATAAGTGATTCATGCTTTTATCATCCCAGGTGAACAGTGCTGCTCTTTGAGCTATCACAATCAGTTTCTCTGCTAGCAAGGTGGAAAAAATTACAAAAGAAACTGTTTTTTTTTTCTACTTTTACTGTCACTCACTTACACGAATGACAGTGATGATGGTGTTTCTTCCGATTTGTCTTATGACAATCTACCGTTGTCTAAAGTGTAGGCAAGGGCTAAACAGACAGATTTGTGTACACTTGTTATGGGGGGGAGTCAACTGCCTGTTTTGAAACAGCTTCCATAAACAAACAAGTGTGAAGTAGTTTGAGTGTATAGAAACTGTTATCCAGTGCTGAAACAATTACAAGACTGAGACAGTTAATGCGCAGCTTTATTAATTAAGCATAAATTGACAGTTAGGTCACAGTGTTCTTTAAATTTCCTTCTAATTCGTGTATTATATCATTGAGAGTTTAATGTAATTCAATTTTTAAAATGGGCCAAAACAAGAAATCTGAATGTGACAACAAAAAAAGCAAACATCAGTCCTAGTCCCATAACAAGGATTTTGTAATGCTGTAATGCACATTTAGATTAGGAGCACATCCCCTCATGTCATCATCAGGGAGCAAATTACAAACTATCTTTCAGACCTGCATAGAGTGAGTGTTGAATACTTGAACTATGAATTTTGGATTGTGTGCCATAGCTGTTACATGTGTCACCGTCCATGATGAAAAGCCTGACGTGTTTGGCAATAACAGAGGTTGCACGCTGAAATGATCTAAGCTCTGAAAATCAGGACTTCATAAAAAAAGAAGCTCACAATAAATGGTCACATTAATTAGTAACTACGTCCTCCAGTGTTGCACTTCCTGTATAAAACAGGCAGAGAGGATAATTTCCTCTAGTGTTTATTGATATATAGCTTTGCTGCAGTGGCCAATTTTCTGCAGGAAAAACAGAACAAGACAAACCAAAAATGCAGCCAATGACAAAACCTACAATATTAATGCCCTAGACAGAGAAGTCGCATTTACTGTAAAACTATCCATTCATTGACAGTACATACAGCTGCAGCTTTTCTATTATACTGAGGAGATTCATAATGCCATTAACAAGTCTGTATTTGAGGAGCCCCTCCCTGTGTAAAGCTAAACAGTACATGGGGGCACAGGGCTGTGGTCAGCCTCTCTGATGCCTCCAACCGTTATTGTGAACATGGCCAGCCATCAGCTAGAAAAAAAAAACCCCCCGTATGGCACTTTAATTTTCTGCTAAGCCTCCCTCACCGAAGAACACACCCACCCCATCTTCCTCTCACACACTGACCCCCACTCCCTGTTCCCCAGTTGCGAAAAACACACACAGCCAAACACACATGAATCTGGAGATATCATCTGGACAGGTGGCCAGCCACCCAGACCTGACCCGCCTGCCCTCTTGCTTGCTCCCTCCCTCCCTCTGCCTCCTCCCCCCGATTGCCCCCTCCCAACTGAAATCAGTTCAGGTCTGTTGGAAAGCCCCAAATGAACATGTACAGTAAACCACCCTCAATCCCTTTCTCCCCCTTCTCCCACCATCACGCACACACACACCTCCAACAAGCCCAGCGAATGTCTGTCACCCACTGAGCTGTCTGTGGGGATTATTGCCTGAACTGTACCAAAAAAAAATTTTTGTGTCTCACACATGTGTAGGAAAATAATTTTAATCTGGGTTTTCCCCAGACTGACCAAAGCAGAAAATGCAACCGTTTTGCTAGAAGACAACACTTAAACCAGGGTATATAGCCTTTTCACTTTGAGTACTGTTGTTAAATTAAAGATTTCATGACTAAAGAAGAAAAAAGCACCGCTGCTCAATTTACGGATGAAAACATTCATGACATTGTCTAACAATCAATTCAACAGACAGTTCCAACATATTAACATTTTCCAACTAAAAGCTTTGGATGACACTTGATTTATGGGATGTTCTATTTAAATGCAATTACGGAACTTGACCTTTTAAAACT